>NC_140516.1:53510195-53697385 GCF_964339955.1 Pipistrellus hanaki | reverse complement strand
CATGATGAGAGAGAACGATGGACCGGCTGCCTCCTGCACACCCACGCGGGGGATGGACCTGCGATCCAGGCCTGTGCCCCAACCCGGATGGAATCCTGACCGCCTGGTTCATGGGTTGACGCTCACCACTGAGCCACCCCGGACGGGCAGAGGCTTCTATCTGAGTCCCTGTGTTGGCACCTGGTGTGTGTTTCCTGAACCCGGCATCCATGCTTTTGTTTGGCCCTGAGCCCCGTCCGTCATGCGGCTGGTCCCGCCCCTGGGGCTCAGCTCCCAGTGACCTCGCTCCCCTGGCCCCCCACCCGCCCGCGGGCCTCACTTCCCGCCCGTGGCTCCCTCCCTCCGGCCGTCCGCCTGCTCCCACGCGGCTCAGTGTGCCCTCCGCGCCCCGGCCCCGCTGCTGTTCCAGGCCTGCCTCCCGCTGGGCGTGGGTGAGGGCTGCTCCCCGCACCGCGGATTCTTCTAGAAAATGAACGGTTCGCCTCACTGTGCCCAGAGGCGCTGACTCACCGGGCGCGTGTGTGTGTGTGTGTGTGTGTGTGTGTGTGTGTGTGAGTGTGTGTGTGTGAGGAGTGTGTGTGTGTGTGTGTGTGTGTGAGGGAGTGTGTGTGTGTGTGTGTGTGAGTGTGTGTGTGTGTGTGTGTGTGTGAGGGAGTGTGTGTATGTGAGGGAGTGTGTGTGTGTGTGTGTGAGTGTGTGTGTGTGTGTGTGTGTGTGAGGGAGTGTGTGTGTGAGGGAGTGTGTGTGTGTGTGTGTGAGGGAGTGTGTGTGTGAGTGTGTGTGTGTGTGTGTGAGTGTGTGTGAGTGTGTGTGTGTGTGTGTGTGTGTGGAGTGAGCCAGGGGCTGCCGCCTCCGCTTTGAAGCCGCCGGGCACTCGGCCTCCTGGCACTCGGGCCGCTGGCACTGGTGCCCGGAAGCGGGCAGCGGCCGGGACCGAGCGCGGCTCCGCAGGCCCACAGCAGGCGTCTGTCTCAGGAGCCCTCCTCTCGCGGCAGGAGGGCCGGCCGGGCCCTCGGTCACAGAGGCCGGTGTTCGCTCCAGCTCCATCGCTCCGCTCCGGCTCTGGCGGCGGAGGCGGCGGCGGTGGCAGGAGGCGGAGCCGGGCGGGCGCTGCCCTCAGGTGCCTGGGCCGCGTCCAGCTGCCTGGCCCGGAGTGGCGGCTGTGGGCCCGGGGCCCGCCCCGGGGGTGGTGGGAAGGACTGAGTTGGATGCTGGCGCCAGGTTGATCTGTCCGCTCGCTGCCGTCTGCGGAGAGGGCTTGGGAACGAGCCAGGCCCGGCGGGAGCCCTGCTTGTCAGGCCGGTGCCCAGGACGGCGCCAGCTCGCTGCCTCTGTCGGGAGGGCTGGTACGAGGCCCAGAGCCGTCCGAGTGCCCAAGGTCAGAGGCCGAGTTAGTGCAGGACCAAGGTCAAGTCCAGAGGTGCTGCTGCCCGGGCAGTGTGCTCCGGGTGTGAGGACGCTAGGGTGTCAGTGTGTGTGCGCCTCTGTGCGTGTGTGTCTCTGTGTGTGTTTATGCCTCTGTGTGTGTGTCTCTGTGTGTGTGTGTGTGCGTGCCTCTGCGTGTGTCTCTCTGTGTGTGTTTGCACGTCTCTGTGCGTGTGTGTCTCTGTGTGTGTTTGCACACCTCTGTGCATGAGCATGTGCCTCTGTGAATGTGTGTGCCTCTGCATGTGTGTGCCTGTGTGCACGTGGGCCTCTGTGAGTGCGTGTGCCTGTGTGCATGTGTATGCCTCTGAGAGTGCGTGTGATGCTCTGTGTGCCTGTGTGTGTGTGTGTGCGCGTGTGTGCGCGCACGCATGCCTCGGTGGTGCCTGCTTTGTCTGAGTCTTCACCTGCACCCCTTGTGGTTTTGGGGAGCAGAGGAAGCAGCCTCAGCTCGGCCGTGGCTCAGCACAGCCTCACCCGGGAGATTGCTTGGCCGTGATTCACTCGGCGGCGCCCGCCAAGCCCCGCAGCAGGTGGTGCGCCCGGGCCTGCCTCCCCCACCCCTGCCTCCCCCCCCCGCCCGCCTTCCCCACCCCTGCCTTTCCCACCCCTGCCTCCCCCCCCTGCCTCCCCCCCTGCTCCCCCCGCCTCCCCCACCCCTGCCTCCCCCACCCCTGCCTCCCCACCCCTGCCTCCCCTCCACCTGCCTTCCCCACCCCTGCCTCTCCCCCTGCTCCCCCTGCCTCCCCCACCCCTGCCTCCCCCACCCCTGCCTCCCCTCCACCTGCCTTCCCCACCCCTGTCTCTCCCCCTGCTCCCCCCACCTCCCCCACCCCTGCCTTCCCCCCACCTGCCTCCCCCCCCTGCCTCCCCCCCTGCTCCCCCCCGCCTCCCCCACCCCTGCCTTCCCCATCCCTGGGTCTCCCCCCTACCCAGGCTCGTCCGCCCTGGAGGAGCGCCGGGCCTGGAGGCGGGCACGTGCCCTCTGCCTGGCTGCTTCCATGTCCTCTGTCCCCATCGCCCTGCGGAACGGCCTCTGCCCCTCACCTGCCTCTGGATACTCGGGCACGCTCTGTCTGGCCGCCAGCTGTGCTGAGCATGGGCCATGGGCCGTGGGCAGCGTGGGCAGCGTGGGCCGTGGGCATCGTGGGCCATTGGCCGTGGCTCTGCGGGGACAACCACGTGCGTCTTGCTGACCGACCTGGCGGAGAAGTGGGCCCGGCTGCCTCTGAGCAGATTTCCCCTCTTTCCCCCCCTCCTCTCCCGCCCCCCAAACCGGCCTGAGAGCACAGGCACCGAGCCCTCCGAGCACAGTCAGGTGTCTCCGCTCCGCCACCCCTCCCCGCGGTGCCTCTCCCGCGGGCAGAGCCCCAGCCGGCTCCCTCCGTCCCCGTTCCTGGGGAGGCCGCCCCCAGCCGGTTCCCTCGTCCCAGGCCGCCTGAGCCGGTTCGGTTCCCTCCGTCCCCGTTCCTGGGGAGGCCCCCGAGCCGGCTCCCTCCGTCCCCGTTCCTGAGGAGGCCGCCTGAGCAGGTGCAGGCGGTCAGGGGGCCACACTCTCTCGCCCCGCTGGCCAGTGAGCGCGAGGAGGGATGTGCGGGGCCCTCGGCGTCCTCGGCTCTATCTTTTTAAAAATACATTTTCATTGGTTTCCGAGAGGAAGGGAGAGGAGGAGAGAGAAACATCGGTGATGAGAGATTGATTTCAGAGAGGAGCCGTTAATGGGCTCCCTCCTGCCCGCTGTCTGCCTCAGAGAGGCTCTGGGGAGACAGGAGATGGGAGATGGGGAGACGGGGAGATGGGGAGCAGGGAGATGGGGAGGCGGGGAGATGGGGAGACCGGGAGATGGGGAGGCGGGAGATGGGGAGACGGGGAGATGGGGAGACGGGGAGACGGGGAGAGGGAGAGACGGGGAGAAGGGGAGACGGGGAGACGGGGAGACGGGAGACGGGAGATGGGAGATGTAGGATGGCTGCAGGGAAGGGCTGGCCTGTGGCTGCGTCTCAGAGGAGATCAGATCGTGTCTGCAGCGGGATGGGGGGCGCTTTGATGTGGGGGTGGGAACCCGGGGACAGCGCAGGGTGCGGGGTGTGAGCGGGTTCCGTCTGCAGGCCGAGGCCGGCGGCCTTGCGCCTCCCGCCCTATCCGCATCTCATCTCCCAGGCCCCCGGGAAGTCTGTCTGGAGGCTGTGGGACCAGACGCTCCCTGTGCGGGCGTCTGGCCAGCATCGTGTGGCCGCGCCGCAGACGGGCCGGGGGCGGAGGGGCAGCACGGCGGCACCGCATCTGGCACCGACGGAGCTGTGCTGTGGGCCAGCGGCCCCCGGCCGGGCCCGGCACCCGCCCCTCTCGGCCCGGCACCCGTGCAGAGCGTCCGCCCGCGGTCAGAGCAGGGGAGCCGGCTCAGCGGGGCAGCTGCTTTCTCGCTCGCCGAGCTGCTGCTCCCGTGAGCCTCAGTTTCCACGTCTGTGCAATGGGGGGACAGGCTCTCCCGCCCCAGGGGGCCATGGGAGCGCTTTGTCATCTGAACTCAGGCTTCACGTCAGACCCGTCCCCCGTGGTGTGTCTGCCTGCTTTGCCTAACGTGGGTCCCTCGCCGCCTGTGCAGTGTGTGCATGAGCAAAGCTCACTCCGGTGGGAACCACGGCTGTGCCCGCATGCCCTCAGCACTGCCCCCGGGCCCGGCTGTGCCGACCCCTCAGCGCTGCCCCTGGGCCCGGCTGTGCCCGACCCCTCAGCACTGCCCCCGGGCCCGGCTGTGCCCGACCCCTCAGCGCTGCCCCCGGGCCCGGCTGTGCCCGCGTGCCCTCAGCACTGCCCCCGGGCCCGGCTGTGCCTGACCCCTCAGTGCTGCCCCCGGGCCCGGTTGTGCCTGACCCCTCAGCGCTGCCCCCGGGCCCGGCTGTGCCTGATCCCTCAGCACTGCCCCCGGGCCCGGCTGTGCCCGCGTGCCCTCAGCACTGCCCCCGGGCCCGGCTGTGCCTGACCCCTCAGTGCTGCCCCCGGGCCCGGTTGTGCCTGACCCCTCAGCGCTGCCCCCGGGCCCGGCTGTGCCCGACCCCTCAGTGCTGCCCCCGGGCCCGGCTGTGCCCGACCCCTCAGCGCTGCCCCCGGGCCCGGCTGTGCCCGCGTGCCCCGTGTTTCCCCCTCTGCTCAGGGGCGGGCCCTGGGAGTCCGTGGGCTGCGTGGCTGATGCCCCCTCGTCCACGCTGCGTGGTCCCCGTGTGTGGATGGCATCAGTGCAGCGGCGCCACGCTGCCCTCGGGGACCGGGGAGGCCCTGAGCAGCACGCAGGCCCTGGGTCCCCCCGCTGAGCCTTCCCCCCAGGGTCTGCCTCCTCCCCGTCTGGGCCGGAGCTCAGACTGACCGAGCGTGTGTTCAGGCCCCCCTGCCGCCTGCACCTCCTCTCTGCAGAGCTGGAAGGCGTGCACTGAGCGTGTGCACTGAGCTGCGAGAAGCAGCTGTTACCGTGGGCGGCCGGGCAGACCCAGCCTCCCCCCCTTACCCCCCTCACCCCCATACTCCCCCTCACGCCCGCCCCGAGGCTGTCCGGGCCCTGGAGGAGCAGGAGTGTCCCTGTGGGCCTCCCAGCACCGAGCCGACTCCGCCAGCCGCACTGCGACGGGGATGAGGTCACTGCTGGCAGGGGCGGCTGGCCGGGGCCCAGGGCAAACAGGCCCGGAGCTGGCGGCTGTGCCTGGCGGAGGAGCCGGCCCCTCCCGCAGCCCCTGCGCTCCGGCCTCAGGCGACCCCACGCAGTGGGGGGGGGGGGGGGGCTGGCCGGGGTGTTCAGCTGGCGAGGTCCCCCCGTGGGGTCTGCACAGGCCCGGACGGACAGTGGGGCCCCACAGCTAGTGAGGCTTCCCTGGCCGGAGCGAGGCCTGAAACGGGCCGGGCCGTCTCCAAAGAGCTGCTCAGCTGAGGCCCTGGATCCTCAGAGGGACCGGGGAGGTGGGCACCGGCACGGTCCCATTTGCCAGATGAGAAGACTGAGGCTGCAGTGGTTGTGAGCTCAGGCTAGGATCTCACAGGGCCATGCACTGACCTGCAATCGAGGTGCATGTCGTTGACCGGAACCGAAACCGGGCCCTGCAGTCCCCAGGGGGGCGCTCTGTCCACGAGCCACACCGGCCAGGGCTCGGTGTTCGGTCCCCCTGCCTTCCTCTCCTCCTCCCTGACCCGCTGGCCTTCCCTGCCGGGTGGCAGGTCGTGGTGGCGAGGTGCTATGTGTAGAGGGTGAGGGTCTGGGCCAGCCACAGCCCAGGGTCCCGTCCTCCTCTGTCTCACGTGATCCAGTTTTCCCAGAGCCTCAGTTTCTCCGTCTGTTCAATGGGCCCATCCGCTGGTGTCTGCTCCGTGCCCGGCAGAGGACACAGTGAACCACGGGCTGGGCCCCCGGCCCGCCCTCCGACCCCCTCGCTTCTCTCTCTCCGGGGTGGACAGCCGCGAGGACCGAATGTGACTGGGCCTGGCCCACGGTTTGGGGCCTGATCGTTGGCTCTCGGAGGACAGAGGCTAAAGGGGCTCGAGGCCCCGGGGCGGGCAGGTGGGGGCCCAGGCCCTCCTGGGAGCCGGCTCTCGGCTGTGCCCCGAGCTGCCTTCACTCTCTGAGCGGAGCTGGTGGGGGCTCGGCTCTGCGTCTTCACTGGCACCTGGTCGCCTGGCTCAGCCTGCCCGGTGGGAGCAGCGGGGTCTGGGGGTCCTGGCCGCCCTCCCGCCACCCGCCCGCCGCTCGCCAGGCGGCATGCACTTCGTCCAGATGCGCCAGACCGGCCGGTGCAGTGACTCTGGGCGGAGGGTGGCTGTGCGGCTCCAGCGGCCCTGCCCCTGGTGTGTGGCTCGGGAGCCCTGAGCAGTGTGACCCACGTCTGGAGCCTGTGTCCCTCCCTCCCTCCGGGTCGCAGGGTCCAGGGAGGGCACCCGAGGGCTCCGGGTGGAGACCCAGGTTCTCCTGTGCCGTGGCGCTCGCTCACACAGCGGCGCAGGGAGTCCGGGGCAGGGAGGAGGGGCCGGGCCGGCCGGGGTGCGCGGAGCGGAGACACGAGACCCGAGTGGAGGGCAGACACGGCCGTGCGTTGCAGGGGAAGCTGCCGGTGCTGCTGCTGGGCCGGTCCGGGGAGCTGCGGCCGGGCGAGTTCGTGGTGGCCATCGGGAGCCCCTTCTCGCTGCAGAACACGGTCACCACCGGCATCGTCAGCACCACGCAGCGCGGCGGCAAGGAGCTGGGGCTGCGCAACTCCGACATGGACTACATCCAGACGGACGCCATCATCAACGTGAGCCCGCGCCAGGGCAGGGGCCTGTGGGGTCAGCGGGGAGACGGGGGGAGGGAGAGGGGGAGAGGGGGAGGGGAGGGAGAGGGGCCTTGCGGGCGCCCCCTGACCGCCTGTGTTTGCTTTCAGTACGGAAACTCGGGCGGCCCCCTGGTCAACCTGGTAAGGCTTCTGCGTCTCCGGGCTGTGGTTCCCGCCTTCTCCCCCCACAACCCCGCCCTGGGCCACCCCCCCCCCTCACTCCGGGGTCACCGCCCTCACTCCGGGGTCACCGCCCCTCACTCCGGGGTCACCGCCCCCCTCACTCCGGGGTCACCGCCCTCACTCCGGGGTCACCGCCCTCACTCCAGGGTCACTGCCCCTCACTCCGGGGTCACCGCCCTCACTCCGGGGTCACCGCCCTCACTCCGGGGTCACCGCCCCTCACTCCGGGGTCACCGCCCCCCTCACTCCGGGGTCACCGCCCCCCTCACTCCGGGGTCACCGCCCCCCTCACTCCGGGGTCACCGCCCCCCTCACTCCGGGGTCACCCCCCCTCACTCCGGGATCACCGCCCCTCACTCCGGGGTCACCCCCCCTCACTCCGGGGCCCGGAGCCCCTCCTGCCCCGCCCCCCCGCCCCGTGAGCACCCTCGGGGGCCTGTGGGCAGAGCCGCTCTGTCTGCCCCAGGACGGCGAGGTGATCGGCATCAACACGCTGAAGGTGACGGCCGGCATCGCCTTCGCCATCCCGTCCGATAAGATCAAGAAGTTCCTCACCGAGTCACACGGCCGGCAGGCCCGGGGTGAGGGGACGGCCCGGGGTGAGGGGACGGCCCGGGGGGAGGGGGGACAGCCCGGGGTGAGGGGGGGACGGCCCGGGGGGAGGGGACGGCCCGGGGTGAGGGGGGGACGGCCCGGGGGGAGGGGACGGCCCGGGGTGAGGGGACGGCCCGGGGTGAGGGGACGGCCCAGGGGGAGGGGGGACGGCCCGGGGTGAGGGGACGGCCCGGGGGGGGGGGGGGACTGTGGAGAGGGGGGCAGGGGGGCGATGGGGGGGAGGGGGGCAGGGTGATGATGGGGGGAGGGGGCAGGCCTGAGGGCCTCCCCAGGACCCGGGACTGGCAGGACCTGACCCCGAGGACCCAGCACTGTGACTCAGGACGGGAAGGGGGAGGGGCATGTCCTGAGCCCGGGATTCGATCGCAGAGACTTGGGGTCCTGGCCCGAGGCCTCTGGGCGTCCGTGCGGGGTGCTGGGTGCTGGGTGCCGGCCGGACCCCGGGGACCCAGCACCCAGCTCCTCCCTCACGTGTCCGAGGTTTAGTCCACTTCACTGCTGAGAGGCTGAGATTGGGGCATTCCCGCCACACATGGGGGGCCTCCGCTCGGTCCATCGGGGTGTTTACCTTCCACCCGGGGGGCGGCAGGAAGCTGACCAGCCAGGTGGTTCGGGTGGCGACAGGGCTTCTGGGAGAGCGAGGCTGAGCCGGCCGGGGAGTGAGGGGGGCAGCGGGCACCCCGAGGCCGGAATGACCTGAAGCTGAGCCCTGAGGACGGGGAGGGGGTGGGGGCAGATGGAGCCCCACGGCCCGGCTCCCGACGGGCACCCCCTGACCCGCCGTCCCTCCGCCAGGCAAAGCCGTCACCAAGAAGAAGTACATCGGCATCCGGATGCTGTCGCTCACGGCCAGGTGGGTCCGGGCGGGCGTCCTGCGTGGGAGGGGCCTGCCTGCCCCTGGCGCCCCGCGGGGGCCTCACGCGGCCGAGGACCCCGCTAACGGGGGACGTTTGTCTCAGGAGAGGAGGCCCCTCATCCTGGCCCCTCGCTTTATTTCTGTTTTTTAAATAGGATTTTATTGATGTCAGAGAGGAAGGGAGAGGGAGAGGGAGAAGCATCCATGATGAGAGAGAATCGCCGATCGGCTGCCTCCTGCACGCCCCGCACTGGGGATGGAGCCCGCAACCCGGGCCTGTGACCTCCTGGCTGCTAGGTGGACGCTCACCACTGGGCCACGCCGGCCGGAGGACCCCTCCTCTCACTTTTCAGTTTGTTTCTGTGTCTGAGCAGGGCCTTCCTTCCGGAACGTTCTGCCTTGTTTTGCAGGCCAGCGGGAGGGCTGGTTGGCTGGTGCCGGCCACTGCCCCAGGCTGGGCCTCCACCCACATTCCGGGAGTGCCCGGCGCCCTCCGCCCGCTGCCCGAGGCCGTGGCTCTGGAATGCAGGCAGGCCCACGCCCGGGGCACGTGGCCGCGGCCCAGGACACGCGGGTGCCTGCCTCCCGGGTGACGGGCCTGACGGAGCCGCCCGAGTCCCCGTAGCCGGGGTGCGGCTGACACGTGAGCACATGTGTGTTCTCGCGAGGACCGGCTCGGCTCCGCTTGGCCTGGGCCCGGGTGTAGGCTGGGTCCGTGATGGGCGCCCGTGGGCCTTGCCCGCGGGGGGCAGGCGTGAGCCGCGGCCTGGGGTTCTGGCGAGCTCTCCGCTCCCCGCCCTGTGGCTGTGGGAGGAGCTGGCCCCAGAGCCCGGCTCCTGCCGTCCGGCGAGGCGGCCGGTGACTCAGTGCGTGTCCGGCTGGGACGGGGGCGGGAGGATCGGCCGCGGTGGGCACCGGCCCGGCTGCCAGGCCCGCCTCCTGCCCCGCCAGAGGACCCCTCTCCCTCCTGACCAGCGTGTCCTGGGCCCGCGGTCGGCAAACTCATCCGTCCACAGAGCCAAACGTCAGCAGCACAGGACTGACGTTTCTTCGGAGAGCCACGTTTTTAAACATAAACTCCTCCTAACGCACTTCTTCAGCATAGACTCACCCAGACCGTGGTGTTCTGTGGAAGAGCCACACTCCAGGGGCCAAAGAGCCGCAGGTGGCTCCAGAGCCGCGCTTTGCATTTGAGCGAAGGAAGGCCCAGAGAGGGTTAGCACCTGCCCAGATCACACAGCGAGCAAGCGGCAGGCGAGGCCCGGCCAGCCGGCCGCTCCCTGCACTGACTCCTCCCTCGGAGCTACTGCCGCTTCCACTGGAATCAGTGGGCCTGGCCGCGGGGCTCCGTGCCTGAGGGTCGACTTAGGAGCCAGGAGGTCAGGGTTCGGTTCCCGGTCAGGGCACAGGCCCGGGTTGCGGGCTCCATCCCCAGTGGGGGGTGTGCAGGAGGCAGCCCTCAATGATTCTCTCTCATCAGTGATGTTTCTCTCCCTCTCCTCCCTTTCTCTCTGGCATCCATAACGAGAAAACAAAACAAATACAGTAGATACAGTCGATGGACTGATGAGCCCTCTCGCTGAGGCCCAGCAAACCTGTGCGTCCTGTAGACGGCGGCCTGAAGCAGAGCCAGAGCCCGGGGTTTTACGCTGGAACCAGGGGCGGAGGAGAAGCCGGGGTGGGGTTGTGGGGGGCTACGGGGAGGAGGGGGTGTCGCTCGGAGCTCACGAGGAGGCCCCCCCCCCCCAGCAGCAAGGCCAAGGAGCTGCGGGACCACCATCGAGACTTCCCGGACGCGCTCTCGGGGGCCTACATCATCGAGGTCCTTCCCGACACGCCCGCCGAAGCGTGAGTGTCCCTTCCCGGCTCCCCGGTTCCGGGCCGTCCGCTCGGCCACGGCGAGGGCCGTCCCTGGTCTGTCCTGCCGGCCGGGCGTCCGACCGCGAGCAGCTCAGACCCCGCCGGGGAGGGGCGTCCTGCCGTCAGAGCCCTGGCCTCCGCCTCACGGGGGTGGGGAGGTGAAGGGGGTTGGGATGGAGAGGGTGTCGGCCCCCAGGGGCCCCGGCGGCGGGTCCGAGGCCCCGGGCAGGGTCCGCGGGGGAGAAGCTCAGCTTGTCCCCGTCCCCCGCTGCAGCGGCGGCCTCAAGGAGCAGGACGTCATCATCAGCATCAACGGGCAGCCCGTGGCCTCGGCCGGTGACGTGAGCGACCTGATCCGGAAGGAGGGCGCCCTGCACATGGTGGTTCGCCGCGGCAACGAGGACGTCATGCTCACCGTGGTGCCCGAGGAGCTGGACCCGTAGCCGGGGCGGGGCCGCTCCCCACAGACCCTCCGCCTGAGGCCGGGCCGGGCTGCTGCTGGCCGGGCCGCCCCGCTGCTGGCCGGGCCGCCCCGCCGCTGGCTGGGCCGGGACACGGCGGCCGCGCCTCCTGGGTGTCTGCAGGCCGCACCGCCCGCGAGGGCCCGCCTCCCGCCGTGAGCTCCCAGCACCCTCGCTCTGCCCCTTGGACCGCTCCCGCCTCCAGTGTCCTGGGGTCGCCTCTTTGCCAGCTCGGCGTCCTGGTGGCCGGAAGACTGTCAAGGGAGGGCGGCCGGGAGCCGCGCGGCACCGGGCGTGTGTGCTGTCCTCGTGCTGTCCTCCGTGCTCCACGCCGGCCCCGGAGGAGGAGCGGCCGGGACCGTGGGCGGGTGGCCGTGGCCGTGGCCGTGGCTCCGGGAGCAGCGCCCGGGAACGGGACCGGCGTGGCCGACGCAGCTATTAAAGCTCCTCTTCCTGCTCTGCCTGCGTGTGCGTCCCTTCTTCCCCCCGCCCCCGGAGGGCAGGGGGCCGGGCGGGCATTGTCGGGCCGGCTCCTCCTGAGCCGCACCGTCCACACGGGCCGCTGGCCTGCGGGGTCCCCACATCCCCGGGGCTCACTGCTCCTGCGGGGTCCCCACGTCCCCGGGGCTCACTGCTCCTGCGGGGTCCCCACGTCCCCGGGGCTCACTGCTCCTGCGGGGTCCCCACGTCCCCGGGGCTCACTGTTCTGAGCCCCGGCCCTGGCCGCCGGCCCACGGGGTCCCCGTGCGGACGGCTGCTCCATCGGGCTTTCCAGCTGCAGAGCCGAGGTCTGACGCCGGCCGCCTGTCAGCGGAGGCCCGGGGCCTGCTCGGCGCGGGTTCGGGCTCGGCGTGCGGGGGATGCGGTGGGGCCCGCCCGGCTCTTGCTCCGGAGCTGTCAGGAAGCCAGGGCTCTTTCCTTTTTTTTTTTTTTTTGGTTAATCCTCACCGGAGGATATTTTTCCGTTGCTTTTCAGACAGTGGGAGGAGGGGGAGAAACATCGATGTGAGAGAGACAGCCGCTGGTTGCCTCCTGCACGTGCCAGGTGTGTGCCCTCGGCCCGGACCCGAACCTGCGGCTGCTCAGGGCACAGGCCGGGCTCCCGCGGCCGAGCCACCGGCCGGACCAGCGGGTGCCGCTTTGAAAGGCAGATGCTTAGGAGCCGGGGACGCGGCCCCGAACGGCCCAGGTGGGCAGGGGACACCAGTTCTAGCTGTCTGGGCTCTGGACGAGAAAGCAGACCGTCAGCCGGGTGCAGAGCTGGGCGCCCCCAAAGTGCCCCAGGGGGCCCTCCCGCGGGCAGCTCGGGGCTCCGCCGTCGCCCTGAGGCTGCAGGAGCTCCGGACGCTGGCCCAGGAGCCGGAAGCAAAGCCTGACCTTGACCCACCAGCGTGGTTCGGGCTGAGCATGCACCTGTGAGCCAGGAGGTCAGGGTTCGATTCCCCGTCAAGGCCCAGGCCCAGGTCGTGGTCTCCATCCCCAGCAGGGGGCGTGCAGGAGGCAGCCGGTCCATGAGTCTTTCTCATCACGGATGTTTCTCTCTCCCTTCCTTTCTGAAATCAATAAAATATATTTTAAAACAAAAACAGAAACCACTTGAGCGTGGAAGTGTGCCCGGGCCCGAGTCCCCAGAGCAGAGGGCCCGGCCCCGGAGAGCGGGGCCAGAGGGGCTCAAGCTGGGCGGAGGCTCCGTTCTGGGGCTGAGAGCTCAGTCTTCCCGCCCTCAGGGCTGAGAGCCGGGGAGCCGGGAGGCTCGGAGCCCAGGCCGGTGGGCAGCGGCCCCGTCAGGCAGCTGGGCGGCTCCGCCTCACCGCCTCAGCTGGCCGGGAGCCGGAGGAGCCGTGAGTCCGGCGTGGGGGGCGTCCCGCCCTCTGCAGGGGTGACTCAGTGGCCTGTGGCGTCAGGCTGCGCCCACAGCTGTCCGCCGGCCCGCTCCCCGGGTGGTCGGGGGGGGGGTGGGACGGGGGGGTGAGGGTCAGCCAGCCGGCCGGGCCTGCCTCTCGCCCGCCATGCTCCGAGGCTGCAGACAGCTGGCTGGAAGGAGGGGCCCGCGGGCGGCTGGCTGGGTCCCTGTAAACACTGGGAGCGCCCGTGTCCAGGGATCCTGGGGGTGGAGGGGGTGTTGGGGGGAGATCTGCCTGCGTGTGCGGTGATGTCATGGCTTCAGCACCGCAGCTCCGCCCGGCTGGCAGTGACGTGTGTGGTTACACGGCTGTGCTGACCGCTGACCGCCGACCACGGGCCCTGTGGGGGCTGCACTGGGATGGAGCACCCCACACTCACCCTCACGGTGTTCTCAGGACCTCCCGGACCTGTGTGCCTTCTCCTCTTCCCCCCCCCCTTCTCTTCCCCCCTCCCCCTCCCCTTCCTTCTCCTTTTCCCCCTGCCTGCTCCCCCTCCTCCTCCCCCTCCTCCCCTCCTCACATGGATGTTCCTCTCTCCGTCTCCCTCCCCCTCCTCCCCCTCTCTCTCAGAACCAATGGGAATCCCCCGGGAGGACGGACCACGCACAGCCATGAGCAGCAGCAGCACATGTGTGGGTGGCGTGTGGAGGCCCGTGTATGTGTCACGGGGAGCCCTGCCGGCCAGAGGCGGGTTCTCAGACTCGAGTTCTGCCCGCACGTGGGAAGCCACATGGGAAGGGCCTGGATGAGCCTGGATCTGTGGGAGCCCGCAGGCCGCCAACCCCATCTGCCCCCTGTCTGGGCCCAGCTGGGCCGGCTCCCGGCGGTCCGTGCTGGCTCCCCCTCGGACGCGGACCTGGGCTTCCTCATGTCGGGCGCTGCTGTACTGAAACGTTTAAAGCAGCGGTCTCCCCAAAACCGGTTTGGCTCAGTGGATAGAGCGTCGGCCTGCAGACGGAAGGGTCCCGGGTTCGATTCTGGTCAGGGGCATGTACCTTGGTTTCGGGCACATCCCCACTAGGGGGTGTGCAGGAGGCAGCTGGTCGATGTTTCTCATCGATGTTTCTAGCTCTCTCTCCCGCTCCCTTCCTCTCTGTAAAAAATCAATAAAATGTATATTTAACAAATAAATAAATAAGAGCAGCGGCCTCGTCTGCCCTCCGAGGACCAGCAAAGAGCAGACGCAGGACCGCTCACCCGCGTGCAGAGTGACGGGAAAGGCGGCTCAGGTTCTCTTTGTAGAAATGTCCTCTGTGGGTCTCAGAGGGGAGGGAGGGAGAAGCATCACGGTGAGAGAACCCTGGACCGGCCGCCTCCTGCGCGCCCCGCCCCGGGACCGAGCTGCCCGGCCTGTGCCTGAGCGGAGCAGCGTGACCCCGGCTCCTGGGCCGACCCCAGCCCCTGCGCCCGGGCGGCCGGCAGCCCCGGAGGGTTCAGGCAGTGAGGCCGTCCGCCGGACGATCCGTGATGCGGACATTGCCCAGCACGGACGGACCTCGCCAGCAGGAGCCCCGAGGAGCTGCTGGGAGGGGAGGTGGCGTGTCGGGGTCCATCGCTGCGGGGGTGGGGCCGGGGCGTGTGGACGGGCCGGGGAGGGGGCTGTGTGTCTGGGAATCCTGCTTCCTGCTCAGCTTTGCTGAGAACCTCAAACCGCCCTCGAACCGGAAGTCTGTTAATTAACAAGAAACAAACTCGGAGCAAAGGAGACGCACAGACCCGGAGCCCGCAGCGCCTGCCCCCCGATCGGCCTCCGCTGCCCCGATCGGCCCCCGCTGCCCCGATCGCCCTCCGCTGCCCCGATGGGCCTCCGCTGCCCCGATCGCCCTCCGCTGCCCCGATCGGCCTCCGCTGCCCCGATCGGCCTCCGCTGCCCCGATCGGCCTCCGCTGCCCCGATGGGCCTCCGCTGCCCCGATCGCCCTCCGCTGCCCCGATCGGCCCCCGCTGCCCCGATCGCCCTCCGCTGCCCCGATCGGCCTCCGCTGCCCCGATCGGCCTCCGCTGCCCCGATGGGCCTCCGCTGCCCCGATCGGCCTCCGCTGCCCCGATCGGCCTCCGCTGCCCCGATCGGCCTCCGCTGCCCCGATGGGCCTCCGCTGCCCCGATCGCCCTCCGCTGCCCCGATCGGCCTCCGCTGCCCCGATCGGCCTCCGCTGCCCGGATCGCCCTCCGCTGCCCTGATCGGCCTCCGCTGCCCCGATCGACCTCCGCTGCCCCGATCGGCCTCCGCTGCCCCGATGGGCCTCCGCTGCCCCGATGGGCCTCCGCTGCCCCGATCAGCCTCCGCTGCCCCGATCGGCCTCCGCTGCCCCGATCGGCCTCCGCTGCCCCGATCGGCCTCCGCTGCCCCGATCGCCCTCCGCTGCCCCGATCGGCCTCCGCTGCCCCGATCGGCCTCTGCTGCCCCGATCGGCCTCCGCTGCCCCGATCGCCCTCCGCTGCCCCGATCGGCCTCCGCTGCCCGGATCGCCCTCCGCTGCCCCGATCGGCCTCCGCTGCCCCGATCGGCCTCCGCTGATCGCCCTCCGCTGCCCCGATCGCCCTCCGCTGCCCCGATCGGCCTCCGCTGCCCCGATCGGCCTCCGCTGCCCCGATCGGCCTCCGCTGCCCCGATGGGCCTCCGCTGCCCCGATCGCCCTCCGCTGCCCCGATCGGCCCCCGCTGCCCCGATCGCCCTCCGCTGCCCCGATCGGCCTCCGCTGCCCCGATCGGCCTCCGCTGCCCCGATGGGCCTCCGCTGCCCCGATCGGCCTCCGCTGCCCCGATCGGCCTCCGCTGCCCCGATCGGCCTCCGCTGCCCCGATGGGCCTCCGCTGCCCCGATCGCCCTCCGCTGCCCCGATCGGCCTCCGCTGCCCCGATCGGCCTCCGCTGCCCGGATCGCCCTCCGCTGCCCTGATCGGCCTCCGCTGCCCCGATCGACCTCCGCTGCCCCGATCGGCCTCCGCTGCCCCGATGGGCCTCCGCTGCCCCGATGGGCCTCCGCTGCCCCGATCAGCCTCCGCTGCCCCGATCGGCCTCCGCTGCCCCGATCGGCCTCCGCTGCCCCGATCGGCCTCCGCTGCCCCGATCGCCCTCCGCTGCCCCGATCGGCCTCCGCTGCCCCGATCGGCCTCTGCTGCCCCGATCGGCCTCCGCTGCCCCGATCGCCCTCCGCTGCCCCGATCGGCCTCCGCTGCCCGGATCGCCCTCCGCTGCCCCGATCGGCCTCCGCTGCCCCGATCGGCCTCCGCTGATCGCCCTCCGCTGCCCCGATCGCCCTCCGCTGCCCCGATCGGCCTCCGCTGCCCCGATCGGCCTCCGCTGCCCCGATCGCCCTCAGCTGCCCCGATCGGCCTCCGCTGCCCCGATCGGCCTCCGCTGCCCGGATTGGCCTCCGCTGCCCCGATCGGCCTCCGCTGCCCGGATCGCCCTCCGCTGCCCCGATCGGCCTCCGCTGCCCCGATCGGCCTCCGCTGCCCCGATGGGCCTCCGCTGCCCCGATCGGCCTCCGCTGCCCCGATCGCCCTCCGCTGCCCCGATCGGCCTCCGCTGCCCCGATCGGCCTCCGCTGCCCCGATCGGCCTCCGCTGCCCCGATCGGCCTCCGCTGCCCGGATCGCCCTCCGCTGCCCCATCGGCCTCCGCTGCCCCGATCGGCCTCCGCTGATCGCCCTCCGCTGCCCCGATCGCCCTCCGCTGCCCCGATCGGCCTCCGCTGCCCCGATCGCCCTCAGCTGCCCGGATTGGCCTCCGCTGCCCGGCCCGAGGCCCTGTCCCGGGCGAGGGGGGCGCGGCTGGAGAGGACTGTCCACGGAGCGGCCCCGCGGCCGGAGTGCAGACCCCCCCCCCCCCCCACCAGCGATGAAAACACAGCCAGGCCGGCCCCGGGAGGAGGCAGCCGCCCCGAAGCTCCTGCTGGCTCCGGCCCTGCTTCCCGGCCTTCCTGCCCGCTTCCTGCCCGCCCTCCACCGGCAGAAAGCCCGCTCTCGGAAGGAAGTCTGTTCTGTTTAAATATATTTTTATTGATGTCAGAGAGGAAGGGGGTGGGGAGAGAGAGAGAGAGAGAGAGAGAGAGAGAGAGAGAGAGAGAGAGGGAGAGAGAGAAAAGAAGAGAGAGAGGGAGAGAGAGAAAAGGAGAGAGAGAGGGAGAGAGAGAGATCAATGTTGAGAGTCATCGATCGGCTGACTCCTGCTCGCCCCACACTGGGGATGGAGCCCACAACCTGGGCCTGGGCCCCCTGACCCCCTGGTTCCTAGGTCGACGCTCAACACTGAGCCCCCGGCCAGTGGGAAATCTGTTGTTGAGTGACGAGGCCTGGGGCTGTGCGGTGAGCAGGGCCCACTGTGGTACGTGGGCGGGGGCAGTGCCCGTCCTGGATGCCGTCCCTCAGGCTGCCTCTCCTCCTCGAGCTGCCGCCCCTCCCCCCTGGGCCCCCTCCCCCCTGGGTCCCCTCCCCCCTGGGCCCCATCCCCCCTGAACTCCCTCCCCCCTGGGCCTCCTCCCCCCTGAACCCCCTCCCCCCTGGGCCCCCTCCCCCCTGGGCCCCCTCCCCGCTGGGCCCCCTCCCTCCTGGGCCCCCTCCCCCCTGGGCCCCCTCCCCCCTGGGCCCCCTCCCCCCTCCCTCCTGGGCCCCCTCCCTCCTGGGCCCCCTCCCTCTGGGCCCCCCCCTGGGCCCCCTCCCTCCTGGGCTCCCCCCTGGACCCCCTCCCCCCTGGGCCCCCTCCCTCCTGGGCCCCCTCCCTCCTGGGCCCCCTCCCTCTGGGCCCCCCCCTGGGCCCCCTCCCTCCTGGGCTCCCCCCTGGACCCCCTCCCCCCTGGGCCCCCTCCTTCCTGGGCCCCTCCCCCCTGGGCCCCCTCCCCCCTGGGCCCCTCCCCCCTGGGCCCCCTCCCCCCTGGGCCCCCTCCCTCCTGGGCCCCCTCCCCCCTGGGCCCCCTCCCCCCTGGGTCCCCTCCCCCCTGGGCCCCCTCCCCCCTGAACTCCCTCCCCCCTGGGCCCCCTCCCCCTGGGCCCCTTCCCTCCTGGGCCCCCTCCCCCCTGGGCCCCTTCCCTCCTGGGCCCCCTCCCCCCTGGGCCCCTTCCCTCCTGGGCCCCCTCCCCCCTGGGCCCCCTCCCCCCTGGGCCCCCTCCCCCCTGGGCCCCCTCCCTCCTGGGCCCCCTCCCCCCTGGGCCCCCTCCCCCCTGGGTCCCCTCCCCCCTGGGCCCCCTCCCCCCTGAACTCCCTCCCCCCTGGGCCCCCTCCCCCCTGGGCCCCTTCCCTCCTGGGCCCCCTCCCCCCTGGGCCCCTTCCCTCCTGGGCCCCCTCCCCCCTGGGCCCCTTCCCTCCTGGGCCCCCTCCCCCCTGGGCCCCCTCCCCCCTGGGCCCCCTCCCCCCTGGGCCCCCTCCCTCCTGGGCCCCCTCCCCCCTGGGCCCCCTCCCCCCTGGGCCCCCTCCCCCCTGGGCTGCCTCCCTCCTGGGCCCCCTCCCTCCTGGGCCCCCTCCCCCCTGGCCCCCCCCTCCTGGCCCCCCCCTCCTGAGCTCCCCCCCTCCTGGGCCGGCATCCAGGCAGCCCCAGCATCCGGCGGCTGGGAGGGCAGAGCTCCCGGGAAGCCTGTGGCTGGGAGGACGGAGGCGTGGCCACTAGGGGGTGAGCTGACCTCAGGAAACGCCAAGGAGGCATCAGGGACCTGGATGGGAGGGGACAGACGGGGAGAGCTGAGAGTGGGCTGAGGGGCAGCCGCCTCCACCGCCTCCACCGAGGACAGGGCCCCAGCTTGGAGAATCCTGGTCTCGGAGGAGGAGGAGGAGGAGGAGGAGGAGGAGGAGGAGGAGGAGGAGGCCGAGCCGCTGAGTCCGAGAAGAGGAGAGGAGCTGGCCTTTTCCAGGGAGCACCCGAGGGAGGGGGACAGGCCCAGGGCAGCCGAGGGCGGGGGCCGGGGTGTGGAGGGGACGGGGTGGGTGTGGAGGGACCGGGATGTGGAGGGACGGGGTGGGTGTGGAGGGGACGGGGTGGGTGTGGAGGGGACGGGGTGGGGTGTGGAGGGGACGGGGTGGGTGTGGAGGGACCGGGGTGTGGAGGGACGGGGTGGGTGTGGAGGGGATGGGGTGGGTGTGGAGGGACCGGGGTGTGGAGGGGACGGGGTGGGTGTGGAGGGGACGGGGTGTGGAGGGACGGGGTGGGTGTGGAGGGGATGGAGCTGCTGATGAGACAGGGCTGTGCTTGGCTGCGAGGAGCCAATGGACATGTCCCCCATGTTCCTGTTTCCCGCCCCCCCCCAGCCCTGAGCTCCCATGTCCCCCAGCTCCCGTGTCCTCCCCCAGCTCCCATGTCTCCTTCCCCCGTAGTTCCCGTGTCCCCCAGCTCCTGTGACCCCCTGCAGCTCCCGTGACGCCCTGCAGTGCATCCAAGGACCTGGGCATCCATTCCTGACTTTCTCCTTTTTTAAAAAATTGATGTTAGAGAGGAAGGGAGAGGGAGATTGAAACACGCATGATGAGAGAGAATCATTGAGGGCTGCTTCCCGCACACCCCCTACTGGGGATGGAGCTCACAACCGGGGCCTGTGCCCTGACCAGGGAGGGAGCCGTGGCCTCCTGGTTCCACGCTCAGCCCCTGAGCCACGGGGCCGGGCCCTCCGTGACGTTCTGGCTCTGTGGCCTCCTCCCTGGGGGCTGGCCTGCCGCTGGGGGAGCGGTGGCTCCCGGGCCTGCTGGTCGGCCCCTCGGAGCTCAGGGCACTGCACACGGAGTCACCAAGCACCGAGAGTCACCGCCCGCCCCTCGCCATCTCCACGCACATCCGCAGACGCATTGTCCTCAGCCCGGCCCGAAAGCCTGTGGAGGAAGCCAGCCCGGCTGGGACAATGGGCAGCATCGGGCTCGGCCCAGCGCCCGCCGCCGCCCTGGTGCTGGGTTGCCACGGAAACGGCTTCCTGATGGCGGCCAAGGGCATTTCCTTTGGCTTGACCGCAGCCCCGTCCCTTTCCAGTCTGGATGGGTCTGACCCGGCCATTTGGCAGGAGCCCTGACGGCTGACCCGCAGCCGGGCCGCCTTGCTGCCACTCAGGAGGCCTCGGTCTCCATGGCAGCCTGCCTCGCGGGCCCTCACCTGGAGGCGATTAAGGTGGACGCCCTCACTGATGTCCCGAAGCCTCATCTGTCCGTCTGTCCGTTTGCCTGTCTGTCTGCGACACCTTAGTCATGGGCACACTCACCATAGGCTGGGCACTTTCTTTCTCTTTTAAAATATATTTTTATTGATTTCAGAGAGGAAAGGAGAGAGAGAGAAACATCCATGATGAGAGAGGATCATGGATTGGATGCCTCCTGCACGTCCCTCACTGGGGATCGAGCCCTCAACCCAGGCCCTTAACCGGAATCGACCCGGGACCTTTCAGTCCGCAGGCTGACGCTCTATCCACTGGGCCAAACCGGCTAGGGCTAAATTATATTTTTATTGATGTCAGAGAAGCAGAGGAGGGAGAGAGAGAGAGAGAAACATCCATGATGAGAGAGGACCATGGATCGGCTGCCCCCCACACGCCCCACACTGGGGATGGAGCCCTGACCAGAACGGAACCCTGGCCTCCTGGGTCCCAGGTCGATGCCCAACCCCTGAGCCACACGGCCGGCCTTGGCTTCGTCGTTGAGACCCTTTCGGACCTCCGTCCGCAGACCGGCCGTCTCTCCGCAGCGCCCTCCGCCCTCGGACCGCCAGCCTCTGTGTCCTCAGAGGCTCCAGTGCACTGGCTCCCTCACAGGGAGCGACGAGGGCCCCTCGTACAAAGGAAAGTGTGACCCAGAGCCCGCCTGCGTGGCTCGGGGCTGAGCGTCCACCTGGGAACCAGGAGGCCAGGGTTCGATCCCCGCTCAGGGCCCAGGCCTGGGTTTCGGGCTCCATCCCCCGGGAGGGGTGTGCAGGAGGCAGCCGATCCATGGTTCTCATCATGGATGTTTCTCTCGGAAATCAATAAAAATATATTTTTTTAAATACATAAGACCCCACAAAGAAAGTCAGATAACTTTATGAGCTTTCATGAATGAATCTGGAAACCGGGGTCCTCTGATTGGTGAGGGAACAGCAGTAAACTGGCGTTTCTTTCCATGGCTGAGCTCTAAAGGAGGAGGGGCTGGACCAGGGGTGGCACCGCCCAGGGCGGATGGCCCTGAGCCCAGACCGGTGGACGACCTCCCTCCCCTCCTGGCAGGACCCCCCACCCCCATGCTGTGACCCACGATCTGCGGACACCTGTGACTTCTCATCGCCACAAAACATTAACCATCGGAGCGGCGTCATGGACTGGACGAGCAGGAAGTGTGGGTCCAAGAACACGGGGGTTGGACCAACCGCTTCCCGAGATCGATGTTCTCCCCGGTTTGGGAGGACGGAACGGCCGTGTGAGCGGCCGGTAATTGCCCCCAGGTCATTAGGGCCGCCGCGGGCGGGCGGTTTATGGCGTCTCAGCCAACGCCGCTCCGCGGAGTGGACGTTTATGACCTCTGCCCCTCCCCATCGGCCCCCGTCCCCCGTTCACACGATGTCCCCGCGGTCGGGTGCCCCTGATAGCGCGGGCGCGGCCCAGGAGCGGCCGGTGGACTTCGTCCGCAGACTTTTGGGAATGGAGTCACCCCTGACGAGAGAGCCACCGGGAAGGCGTTTTCCCGCCATCTGAGCGTGTGCCCCCACCCGCCAGCGTCAGGGTGAGGGTCACACACGCCAGCGTCAGGGTGAGGGTCACACACGCCAGCGTCAGGGTGAGGAGTTCCACACGCCAGCGTCAGGGTGAGGAGGCCCCACACGCCAGCGTCAGGGTGAGGGTCACACACGCCAGCGTCAGGGTGAGGGTCACACACGCCAGCGTCAGGGTGAGGGTCACACACGCCAGCATCAGGGTGAGGAGTTCCACACGCCAGCGTCAGGGTGAGGGTCACACACGCCAGCGTCAGGGTGAGGGTCACACACGCCAGCGTCAGGGTGAGGAGTTCCACACGCCAGCGTCAGGGTGAGGAGGCCCCACACGCCAGCGTCAGGGTGAGGGTCACACACGCCAGCGTCAGGGTGAGGGTCACACACGCCAGCGTCAGGGTGAGGGTCACACACGCCAGCGTCAGGGTGAGGAGCCCACACGCCAGCGTCAGGGTGAGGAGCCCACACGCCAGCGTCAGGGTGAGGAGGCCCCACACGCCAGCGTCAGGGTGAGGGTCACACACGCCAGCGTCAGGGTGAGGGTCACACACGCCAGCGTCAGGGTGAGGGTCACACACGCCAGCGTCAGGGTGAGGAGCCCACACGCCAGCGTCAGGATGAGGGAGGCCCCACACGCCAGCGTCAGGGTGAGGAGCCCACAGGCCAGCGTCAGGGTGAGGGTCACACACGCCAGCGTCAGGGTGAGGGTCACACACGCCAGCGTCAGGGTGAGGGTCACACACGCCAGCGTCAGGGTGAGGAGCCCACACGCCAGCGTCAGGGTGAGGGAGGCCCCACACACCAGCGTCAGGGTGAGGAGCCCACACGCCAGCGTCAGGGTGAGGGTCACACACGCCAGCGTCAGGGTGAGGAGGTCCCGGAGCAATGAGCACGCAGCCTCCTGGTGACCACGTGGGGCTGTTGGCTCCTGGCACAGCCCGGGAATCCCCTAAGTCAGTGTTTGCCAAACTTCTCTCATGATGGGAATCACCTGGTGGAGTTGTTAAACTGCAGATTCCTGAATCCCAACTAAGAAGCGCTAAACTAGAATTTTTGGGAACGCATAGGTAAAATTGTATTACCTGTATGTTCCCAAAAATTCTAGTTTAGCACTTCTTAGTTGGGATTCTGGAATCTGTATTTTTTAAAAAATATATATTTTATTGATTTTTTTACAGAGAGGAAGGGAGAGAGAGAGTCAGAAACATTGATGAGAGTCATCGATCAGCTGCCTCCTGCACGTTCCCCATGGGGGGGACCAAGACACATGCCCCTGACTGGAATCGAACCCGGGACCCTTCAGTCTGCAGGCTGAGGCTCTGTCCACTGAGCCACGCCGGTTCCGGCAGGAATCTGTAGTTTAACAACTCCACCAGGTGATTCCCATCATGAGAGAAGGCTGGCAAACACTGTCCTGAGTGGCCCACCGGGTGGAGGCGGACCCGGTGATGTGCCGGCCGCCGGGGCCGGGCTGGGCCAGGCCGCAGGCCTTTCCTGCGGAGGAGACCGGCTCTGTCGGCGGGTGCGGGCGGCTCCCGGGAGGTGGGGCTCGAGGAGCACCCCCCACGCCCGGCTGTGGCCGAAGGCGTGAGCTGCTCAGGATCACGTGAAGGAAAACCGTGAAGGTGGGCGTCCGGACACCGGCCTTCAGTTTGGGAAGGACAGTCAGCGTTCAACTTGGCCTCGGAGAGCGCAGAGCCCGGGCGTGGGGGCCGATCGGGCACTCCATGTCCACGGTTATGGCCACGGTTATGGCCACGGTTACGGCCACGGTTATGCCCACGGTTACAGCCACGACTACGGCCACGGTTACGGCTGGAGCACGCCTCTCGGAGACCCGGCGTGTCCGGCGTGATGGGGGAGCGCACACACCCAGCGAAGGGTCTAAGCAGGAGAGGGGCGGGGGGGGGACCGGAGGGGGGGCCGGGGGTGAGGCGGCAGCGCCCCCCCCAGCTCCGCCAGCCCCCGCCTCCCCTCGGGGCCAGGAGGGCAGGACCAGGCGTCCCTCGCACAGACGCCCGTGAGCAGAGACGGCAGGAGGACGGATGGAGAGAGAGGTGGGGGAGGCGGGAGGGGGGACACTGACAAACTCCGAACAACCTTCCCTGCATCGCTTCCATTCCATTCACGTGTTCCTCGGGCAGAGGGTGCGGGGCCACGTCTGACTTCCAGACGGGCTGCCCAGACGCGGAGCCCACGGGAGCGGAGGAAGGCGGCCGGGGCAGCGGCAGCCGGGAGGCTGGGATCCCCGCTCGGGCTCTGGGGCCCCCAGACAGAGAGGGAGGCCGCCCCAGAGAAGGCCGAGCCGCAGCGCGGGGGAGCGGCGGGGGCCCCGGGCCGCCAGGTGACGCCGGGATGGCTCTTGGGCAATTGTGCTGGCAGCGGGAACAGGAAGTGCCCCTCAGCCTCGCCCGGTGTCTGCACACAAAGAGGCTCAGAGCAGCTGCCCCTGCGCCCCGGGCGGGGTGGGGGTGGGTGCTCATTAACGGGAAGTTTGCCCAGCCCTTCCCTGGAACTCACCCGAGATGCCCCGTCCCATCGCCATCTTCTGGGACCTGCAGGCGGCACGAGGGACTGGGGGCTCCCGGGGACCGCCGTCCTCACCACCAGGGAGCTGCCTGTGCTCACAGAAAGACGCACAGCCTGGTGCAGAGACCAGACCCCAGCCTTGCATACCCACAGGCCTTTGCAAATCCCAGCCCCCTGCATACCCACAGGCCTTTGCAAATCCCCAGCCCCTGCATACCCACAGGCCTTTGCAAATCCAGCCCCCTGCATACCCACAGGCCTTTGCAAATCCCAGCCCCCTGCATACCCACAGGCCTTTGCAAATCCCCATCCCCTGCATACCCACAGGCCTTTGCAAATCCCCAGCCCCTGCATACCCACAGGCCTTTGCAAACCCCCAGCCCTTGCTCCCCCCATTCCCTGTGAGCTGCCGTCTGCACGCCGCTGCCTCCTCCCCAGGGGTCTCTGTCCTTCTCCCCACAGGAGCCGCTGTGGCTGGTGGGGGCGGGCAGAGGCGTGTGGACGGCCCGCTGCCCCCCGCGCTGCCGCAGACCGGCACACACGCTCCTGTGGGATCGACCCGTCTCTGCGCGGCTGGCTCCGGTATGGACGGGCGGCCGGACCCCCGGTTGCCTGGCGGCGTTGGACTGTGGAAGCTCGGTGCTCTTAGTGGAATGGGGAAGGAGAAGGAAGACGAGGCGTCCCGGCTGCTATTCTGTCAAACGCTAGGCTTTTCCAAAGTGGGTGTGATCAGACCCTTATGAGATCTGGGGGCCTCACCCCAGAAATATCACGGACCCTCCACAGCTTCTGCGAGGCCCCCCAGAACCAGGGAGCCCCCTAGGGCCGCGCCCCACCAGGCCCAGCTCGGGCAGCCCGTGTACTGGAGTGATTTCCTGTTTGCGCCTTAAATACAAATATTTATACAAATATAACTCCAAACCGCCTGTGACGTTCTAGTCCTAAAACATGAGTGTGTGGCTCAGCGATGAGCGTCGACTCTGAGCCAGGAGGTCACAGCTGGATTCCGGGCCAGGGCCCATGCTCAGTGTGGGGCGTGCAGGAGGCAGCCGGCCCATGACTCTCTCATCAATGATGTTTCTCTCTCTCCCTCTCTGAAATCATTTTAAAAACATTTTTAAAAATAAAATAAAACAGTGCTATAAAGTGCAATAAAGGCTTGAACTGCCCTAGGTGGCTTGGCTCCGTGGATGGAGCATTGGCCTGCAGACTGAAGGGTCCCAGGTTCAATTTCGGTCAAGGGCACAGGCCCAGATTATGGGCTCCGTCCCCAGTAGGGGGCTTGCAGGAGGCAGCCGATCCGTGATTCTCTTCATTTTTGTTTCTTCATCTCTCTCCCTTCCTCTCTGAAATCAATACAAATCTATTGAGAAGGAAGATTTGAACCTGTAAGTAAGTAGGCACTGCCAGGCGCCACCTCACCAATCCCCGCCGGCATCGATCTGCCTTATCTGTCCCCAAAGGGAGGTGTGACCGTCCCGATGGCCCACCTGTTCGTCTCCCGGTGTGGGAAGCCGTGCTCCGTGGGGCCCGAGGGCAAGGATGGAGCATAGGGTAGGGACGCCTACCTGCTCTCCCCTAAGCCTTCAGGGTCAACCAAGGACAGGGCAGACCATAGCCCCATTGTTAGAGAGTGCGCGTGATGCACGACTTATCTGGATGTTCTCAGCTAGGCTGTTCTCAATGATATCTAACCAGACACTTGCTCTGTGTTTCTCTTCCAAGAATGTCTTGAGGGGCTGACGAGCGGCCCTGTCCTGGGAAAGGGGCGCTTGGAGAAATGCCCAGAAAAGCCGCATAAATGTACGCCTGCAACTAATAAAGCTGCTGCAGTCTCATCATGGACTAGCAGTCCTCCTGAAGTCCCGCTTTCTCTTTGTCTTTATTTCTCTTAAACCTCCTAGCCCTACCTCCAGGACCTGTGATGCCGGCTGGATCCGGTATCCCGGCCTGTTCCTGGCCTCGGAGGCTTTCGCAGGAGGAACGGAGCGGTCGTGGCGGTGTCCGGGGGCCCCTCAGGGCCCAGCACGCGTCTCGGGGTGACCCCAGGGTGGTGGGGGGCATGGCCGCAGCCGGCCTTGGGTGAGAGCGGCTCCTCCAGGCTGGCTCTCCCGGTAGCCCCCCTGGCCGGACCCTCCTCTGCTTGGCTCTGCGCCTGGGAGAGGCCCCCGCAAAGCAGGGAAAGCCGTTCACCCAGCTCCACCCACTCGCACCCTGCAGTGGCCAGGGGTGTCTCCTGGGGAATGCATGTGCGCACACATAGGCACAGGCACACACTCATGCACGCACAGACACATGCACATGCATGCACACACACAAACACATGCACGCACAGACACCTGCACACACTCATGCATGCACAGATACGTGCACACACATACATACACGCACAAGCTCAGGTGCTCACACACAAACACATGCCAGCTAGCAAACACACATGCGTACATGTGCCACGTGCACACACATGTACGTGTGCACTTGCGCATACTGGCACACAGGTGCGTTGTGCATGCACACAGGCACACACGGCACCGTGCCCACATGCACATGTGTGCCCGCACCCACAGGCTGGCTCTGGCCCCGTGTGGAGCAGGAAGGAGGAAACGGAGGGACCCGCTCCCCCAGGAGCCGGCCTGAGCGGGGCGCAGCGGCTTCCTCCTCCGCCGCACAAGGGCCCATTCTGCCGCGGCGCGCTGACCCCGCCCACTTTTGTTCCCGGTTTGGCCAGGAGCCGCGTCACCGCCGTGTCCGCCGGCCTCCTCTTCCCGGTTCCCGGGCTCAAGTGTCTGTTGTGATTTCAGCCCCCGTCGTCACGGCTGCGGCAAGGCTGGCAGGGCCGCCGGTGAGCACAGGGCGGGTCCCATGCAGCCGCTTCCCGGTCCCGGCCCCACCCGCCACTGAGCCACTGGGCACAGCCGGCTCTCGGCCGGGCGGGGGGGGGGGGGGGGGGGCGGGCTGTGACCCCGTTTTAAAATACATTGCATTGATGTCAGGGAGGAAGGAAGAGGGAGAGAGAGAAACATCAATGATGAGAATCATGGCTCAGATTCCTCCTGCACGCCCCACACGGGGGATGGAGCCCGCAGCCCGGGCCTGGGCCCTGACCGGGAGTGAACCCTGGCCTCCTGGTTCCTAGGCCGACGCTCAGCACTGAGCCACACGGCCGGGCGGTTTTTATTTTCACGGAGGAAACGGGGCAGCCTGTGTGAGTCCCTCCTCCTGCGCTCTTTGTGGGCAGTCACGTGTGGGGGGACACGGGTTATCAAGTCACACCGGCCTCACATGTGCAGCTCCACCACGCGTGCTCTGTAGACGCACCCTGTGCCACCGCCACCGTGGGCCACGCCGATCCCCTGTGGTCTGCGTCCGGTCTCGGCGCTGTGTCCCCCGTGTGTCCCCCGTGCGCGTGAACACGTGTCCTGGGCTCTCTGACGTGTTTCGCCGGACGTTCGTTCTCAGGTCACCCCTGTGGTCACCGCGCACGGTCCCCCTCTCCTCGCGGGAGCGCGCATGCTCCCCCGGCACCCCGGTCGGAGGGCCCGCCGCTGCCTCGTGTCCGGCCGCGGGAGGAGGCGCGGAGCGTGGGGCGTGGGCGCTGAGTTCTCAGGCGTCTCAGGGAGAAGCCCCCATGGCGGCCTGTTCCTCTCAGCGGTTTCCGTGCTCGGCGCTGGAGGCCACGCTGTGGACGGTGCTCTGGCCAGTGGGCCGGGGGAGGGGCCCCCTGGGAGAGAGCAGCTGTGCTGGGGTCCCCCAGAGGCCCCCCTCCCCACAAGGGGAAGAGCTGTCTGTGCACAGAGCTCCCGGGACGGGGGCTGAGGGGACGGGCTGGAGGCCAAGGGCTTAGCTGGTGGAGGTGGCCCGTGGCCCAGCGTGTGCTTCCTGCTCCGAGACCTTCCTGCTGGGGGACAGCACCCCGTCCCCGGGACGCGTCCCGCAGCTCTGAGTGACAGCTGGCTGCCTCCACTTCCTGCTGGGCTCCCTCCACTTCCTGCTCTGCCCCCGCTGGACAAACGCTCCCGAGCCCGTTGCCTGAGGCCCTCGCTGCGAGCCGCAGGGGCGCGGGCGGGTCAGCCCCCGAAGGCGCGTCGGGAACCTGGCGGCTCTCAGGCGGGCGTCCCGTCGGGCTGGCCCTCCCCGGCTGCGCGGGGCCGCCTGGCGGACCCTCTGCCTCGGCTCGCACAGGCCGGCTCCCCGCCCCCCCGGCCTCCCCGTCTCAGGATCGGGTGGTCCTGGAGGCGTCACGTCTCGGAGGAGCTGCCCGGCGTGGATTTGGGGGCTCCCTCTGCAGGTTCCCATAGCGAGGGGCACCCACACTTCCGGGGGCGGGGGTGGGAGGGCGGAGGGGAGAGATCGGTAATGCTATCAACAATAAAAATAAATACAATAAAAGCATTAACAACAAAAACAACCAATAATTTTCCTCCATAAAAAAAATAAACAGCCCGGCCAGCGTGGCTCAGTGGTTGAGCGTCGGCCTAGGAACCAGGAGGTCACGGTTCGATTCCCGGTCAAGGTACAGGCCCGGGTTGTGGGCTCCATCCCCCGTGTGGGGTGTGCAGAAGGCAGCCGATCCATGATTCTGTCTCATCATTGATGTTTCTCTCTCTCTCCTTCTCCCTTCCTCTCTGATATCAATACACGCACACACACACACACAAAAAAACACACACACACTGAGTGGCCAGATTATGATGATCTCTGAATGCATAATAATCTGGCCACTCAGAGTGTGTGTGTGTGTGTGTGTGTGTGTGTGTGTGTATTTTAGAGGCCCAGTGCATGAATTTGTGCATGGGTGGGGGCCGGCTGGCCTAGCCAGGGGGAGGGCATATGGGCGGTTGGCTGCCCTGCCTGCTGGTAGAACTGCTGGTCGAGGGGACAATTTGCATATTAGACTTTTATTTTATAGGACAGACTTGGAGTGGCCAGATGATTATGCGCTCAGAGATCATCATCACCTGACCACCCTGTGTCTACATTGAAAAGCAGTGTTTAAAGAGCCTGGGAGAGGGGCTATGCACAGGCAGGGGGAGGGCAGGGCTGGGTTTGTGGGTCTGTGAGGTCCATCCCAGCCCCGTGAACGCCAAGAGCAAAATCCGAAACCCCGAGAGATGGCAGGTGGCCCTGCCGGAGCCCGGTCCTCGGCCCCCGGCCCTGGAACAGTGTGAGATCCTCTCCGGGGCTGCCGCTCGCCGGGCCTGGGCCTCGGCCGGCCTCCCCCCGCCCCGGCCTCCCCCCGCCCCGGCCCTGTCTGCGTGAGCCCATCCCCGCTCTCCCAGGCGAGGGGCCAGCGCGTCACCGGACCCCGAGAGGGGCCTGCCCCTGGGCCCCGGGGCTGTTTGCCCAGCAGCCCACATCCTGCTCGGGCGCCTTCCCACGGGTTCCCTCCACGGGAGGTGGGCCCGTGGGACGCGGGCCCAGGAGGAAGTTGGAAGCGGGTTCCCTCGGGCCCCCACTGGCAGACGGGGAGCGGCCGGGTCATTGGAGCGGCAATCGATGGCACACACCCAGGTGGCCTCACAGATTAGCGGGACCGTTAGCGCTTCCTCCCCATTGATTTATGGCACCGATAGGAATGTCAGGCCGGACACGCCTCCCTGCGCTGGGACCCTGTAAATACCGAGGTGCCCGCGCTCCCGCCGAGCAGAACCGGCACCATGGGGCTCCCCGGCGCCGTCCTGGGGGTGTGTCTGCTGGGCCGCGTCCTCTCCGCAGGTACCGTCCCCCCGCGCCCGCCCTCACGCTGCCCCTCGGCCGGCCCGGCGGAGGCTGCCCCGGCCCCGGGCAGGGAGGCGTTCCTGGTGGTTCTGCCTGAGGACGCCAGGTCGTGGTCGGCCCAGGCCGGTCCCTCGCGAAGGGGCGGCGGGTCTGAGACTCCGGCCGGAGGAGGGGAGCAGGCCTCCGCGTGGCCATGGGGTTGGGGTGGGGGCAGGACAAGGGGCAGCAGGGCCGCCCTGCACGGCCACATGGCGCTCGGCAGGAGGCTCGGGCTGGGTCCCGCCTGCTTGCCCAGGCAGAGCTCAGCCGGGACAGCGGGGTCCCGAGTGTGCCTGCCCTCCTGCCTTAGCGGTGGCGGGAAGCGTGGACACTGCATGGCTCCGTGTTCCTAGAGGGTCGGTCGGAAAACGTGCCTAACAGGCTCAGCTAATTGGAGGGACCGTCCTCTCTCAGTGCCTGCCTGTTGTTCCTCTCTCTCTCTCCTCTCTCTCTCTCTCTCTCTCTCTCTCTCTCTCTCTCCCCCCCCCTCCCCAATCTGGAATCCATTCTCTCTCCCTCCTTCCTTTTCTCTCTCTCTACCTCTCCCTCTGTTTCTCCCTTCCTTCCTCCCTTCTTTTCTCCCTCCCTCCCTCCCTTCCTCCCTCCCTCCCTCCCTCCCTCCCTCCTTTCCTCCCTCCCTCCCTTCCTTCCTTCCTTCCTTCCTTCCTTCCTTCCTTCCTTCCTTCCTTCCTCCCTTCCTTCCTTCCCCCCCGTCCCCCGTTTTCTGAGGTCCCTTTTGCTAATCCAGGGTGCCAGAGGACAGGGCACAAATACCCTGATTCCCAGAGACCTCGTAGCCCTCACTCCCGCCCCAGGCCTCGAGGGACGAGGACGCACTGAGGACGAAGTTCCCGGGAAGTGGCTTCCAGGAGAGCAGCGCCCAGACCTGGCCCCCGGGGCCCGGGGGTGGGGGTGGGGCGGGGATGTGTGCACCGCCTCAGAGGTGGCCAGCTGGGGACACCGGTCCTTACTGTAACAGAACGTGCTCATGGATGTTAGAGAGGCAGGGAGCACGAGAGGGAGACACGTCCACGAGGAGAGAGAGTCATGGACCCGCTGCCTCCTGCCTGCCCCCCACTGGGGATGGAGCTCACAACCCAGGCCTGTGATGGGGAATCGAACCCTGACCTCCTGGCTCCTAGGCCGACGCTCAGCCCTGAGCCACGCAGCCGGGCTGGATACATGAACAGTTTATTATTTTTTCTTTTTTAATTTCTTTGTTGATTAAGGTATCACCTATTTGTCCTCAACCCCCCCATTCCCATCCCCCACCCCTCCCCACTCATGCCCCCACCCCCCTGTTGTCCTTGACCACTGGTTAGGCTCATGTGCATGCACACAAGTCCTTTGGCTGATCTCTCCCTTTTATCCCCACCCTCCCTCTGAGGTCCAACCGTCTGACCCGCGGCTCCTTATCTCTGGGTCTGCTCTTGTTCATCCGTCTGTGCTGTTCACCGTTTATGTGCACATTTTAAATGTTTCCTTTTAACTTAAAACATACGAACACGCTGGGACTCACCACTCCGCGGCTGGGCTCCTGCCTCCGGGTCCCCCTGCGGCTGCCCAGGCCTCTGAGCTCCAAGGACTCGGACCCGCCCTTCCTCCTCCAGGTGGTGCCTCGCAGCCGGGCTCAGTCCCCCACAAACTGCCGGGGGGCAGCCCTCGCCGCTCCTCCCAGCAGGGCCGACCGCAGGCCTGTTATAGGGCTCTCACACGGCCTTTTTTCTGTGTATTTTCAGTTGCACAAGTATCAGCAGACACGTCGGCAACCATGTCTGCGGAGACCATGTCTGCAGAGACCATGTCTGCGGACACGACTGTGCTGACCGGTAACCCTAACCCCCTGGGAGGGCTGCAGGGGGGATGAGGCCACCCAGGACGCGGGGCTGGGTCGGCGGGGGGCTCTGCGGGTTTCAGACAGAGGACGGGAAGGACGGCCCTGCGGGGTCCCTCCCTCTAACGAGTCTCCATGCTGTCTCGGCCCAGCCACACCTCTCCCTGACTCTGCCCCTCGCCCCGGCTGCCGCGGGCTGTCCAGCCGGCGGGAAGGGGCAGGGCCGGCAGCCTGGACCTGCTCCCTGGGTGTGATCTCACCTTTTCTCTGCTTTCCTGGGTTCTGACGAGTCTCCCGGAAACAGGCTGACCTTTCGGGGGGAACTTCTCTCTATCTCCTCCTCCGGTGGTTGTCCCCAAAGGACAGGCCTTCATTTGGACCAAATGGTTCAAAGGTCACAAAGCTACATCCCGGGGGGCAGAACAGGGACGCTGTTCAGCGTGGCCGCCTGAGTCCCAGTCCCGCCCGGGCTCTCACTGGCCAGCTGGTCTCGGGTCCCCTTCCCGAGCCTCAGTTCCCCCGGGAACGAGGGTGGACTGAGGGAATGCCGGCAAAGCCCTCTCACCGGATCTGAGGTTTCCGGTTAGGAACGCTCAGCACCGCCCCCACGATGACACCTTAAAAACCGGGTCCCGGCCCAGCTGGCGAGGCTCAGGATTGAGCATCGCTCCAAGAACCAGGAGGTCAGGGTTCAATTCCCGGTCAGGGCACAGGCCCGGGTTGCAGGCTCCATCCCCAGTGGGGGGCGTGCAGGAGCCAGCTGATCCTTGATTCTCTCTCATCATGGATGTTTCTCTCTCTCTCTCTCTCTCTCTTCCTCTCCTTTCCTATCACTGAAACCAATTTTTAAAAATAGGTTTAAAATTACTTTTAAAAATTCACTTATTTAGCAGCCCCCTGAGGGGCCGTTGCAGACGGCAGGGCGGGCTGGCTGGGTGGGAACCGACCGCCCCAGCCTCGGGCTCTGAGCAGAGAGGGCGTCCCCGGACTGTCCTGCAGGCGAGGGCGCCGGGCGGAGAGACCCCCACTTATCACACCTAGGAGACGTGAACGTCCCCACCCACCCCATCTGTTTTCACCCGGGATCACAAAACCTGGGGCAAGGATGCTGGGGCAACCCAGACCCACGGTGGAACCCCTGCGCCCCCTGGCGGACTGTAGGGGAAGCGCAGCCACTGTCTGGGGCTGTAGACTCTGCCAACCTGGGAGCCTCTGGCTCAGAGGCCTCTGGTCTCTCTCCAGGGCAGGGGCCGCCCGGGCTGCAGCCCACGACCACAGGGAGGCCTATTCCAGGGCTCTCACTGGTTCTTGGATGGGAGGGCCCGGATGGGACAGGAGCTCCGTCCCTGTCCGTGTCCCAGGGGGGTGGAAAGAGCCCGTTGCAGGCCGGGTCTGCAGGAGCCTGTGGTCTCTGGGGCAGAGCCCAGGGCAGCCCTTCAGTCCGCACCGCCCTCTGACCCCTCCAGCCCGCCCCACAGACCCGGCGAGCGCCGGGGGCGTGTGCACATGGGCCAAGCCACTAGCCGGCCCCAGGGATGTGCCCGAGCCCCTCCCAGGCCCCAGGGGCGCAGGTGCCCACAGCTGGGGGAGTGGTGGGCGGCACTGCCCATGGGTCGCCGAGAGGAGGGGAGGTGGCCCCACAGCCTCTCTAGGGAGCACCCCTAGGGGCACTGTCTCCCCGGAAGTCCTAGCAGCTTGGACACACGTGAGGAGCCGGGGGTGGGGTGGAGGTGCTCGCGGGGCGTCGCTAACTTGGATGCACCCCGAGGGCCTAAAGCAGGAAACGTCAGAGGAGCATGTCGAGGAGGGTCCTCCTCCTAGGAACACGCCGAGAAGACCCTGTCGGGCCGACGGCAGCCCACTCACCGCCATGGCGGTCACTGGGCGCGAACTTCGACCTGGCAGGATGGGAGGTCTCTGCTCGGGCCCTGCTGCTGTCCTCCCAGCCTGGCAGAGGCCCTGGCACCTCCGAAGGCTTTGCCTGAGGTCACCCAGGCCCACGGGGGAGCCAGCGAGCTGCCCAGCGGGAGGGCCTGCCTGGGAGCCTGCAGCTCTACCCGGGGTGGCCAAGGAGGCAGACTGGGACGGTCCTGCTCACCTCCATGGCAATCCTGGGGCTCCCTGCCTGGGGCATCCTTAGCCCTGGCAGCACGGGATGTGCCCGCTCCCTTCCCGTGATGGCGATGAACCCCTGGGCGTGTGGAAAGCTGACGCCTGCCCTGGGGCGTGGCCCTGAGGGAGCCCCTGAGTCTGGACCCTGCCTCCAGCCCAGAGCTCAGCACAGACATGGAGGGTGTCCTTGTGCCGTCCTCAGGGTTCGGGACCGAATCGGGTCTGGCCCTGAGGCTGGTGAACGGCGGTGACCGGTGTGAGGGCCGCGTGGAGGTCCTCTACCGAGGCTCCTGGGGCACCGTGTGTGACGACAGCTGGGACACCAACGACGCCAACGTGGTGTGCCGGCAGCTGGGCTGTGGCTGGGCCAGGTCGGCCACAGGAAGTGCCCGGTTCGGGCAGGGCTCAGGGCCCATCCTGCTGGACGACGTGAGCTGCTCGGGGCACGAGTCCTACCTGTGGAGCTGCCCGCACAATGGCTGGAACTCCCACAACTGCAACCACGGGGAGGACGCGGGCGTCATCTGCTCAGGTGCGTCTCTGCCAGCCCTGGGGTCCGTCTGGGCTAAGGCTGCTGGGAACTGCCCCTGGAGCCAGCTCACTGCCCCCTGGAGGGGTCTGGGGCTTCCTTCAGGGCAGCCCGTCCCTGGTGTGGGGGTTGGGAAGCTCCTCCCTCTGTGAGGACAGTGGCACCTGGGGGCTCAAAGATAGTGACATTGAGGGAACATCCTGAGAGCACAGAGGTCCTCTGTGAAGGACAGAGAGAGGGGGAGGAAGCAGGGGAGGAAGCAGGGGAGGTGGGAGATGGCAGGTGGCCATGAATGGAAGGAGCCCATGAGGGCCTTGGGGATGGGGCATTGTGACCACATGGAAAATTCCGGAAATGGGTGTAACTTCTCAATGTCAGAGTGGGTCAAGGCTGAGTGGTTGTTATGCACATCTATTGGCTCATTTGGTGGGGTCATTCTCTGCTTGTTCCCTGGGGTCAACACCAGAGCCTTGGTGGCCTGTCCCAGCATGACCCTGGCTTCCTTACACTGGACTGAAGTCCTCGGCCTCAGGGATGCAGCCGATGGCAGGGGACAGAGGGCATGGCTTCGGAAGGACTGGGAGGATCCGGGTGGCAGGGTTGTGTCCACCCTGAGGCCATGTGCACGGTGTCAGCTCCATGAGGGGAAGCTGAGGGTCATCACCCTGGAACCTGGGCGGGGCACCTGGGAACTTGGTGTCTGACTGTCCTTTTCTCCCCTCAGCGGCTCAGCTCTCCAAATCCAGGCCAGGTGAGTCCCTGCCACGTCTCCTGGGATGTCCCTCTCCCTGCCCTCCGCTGCCAGTCGGCCCTCTCCAGCTGACCCATGGCTCCTTGAACCCCATTGAAACCAGATCTCTGCCCTCTGTTAACTGGAGGAGGGATTCCAAAGACCCTGTCAGTCCATCCTCCTGAGTTCCCCTCAGATACTTGGCAGCCGTCCTGGGGGAGAGCAGCCAATGGTCAGAGAAGTGCCTTCCCTTCCATGAAGGAGGCCCAATGACTCCAGGCTGAGGAGGGCATTGTGGGAGAGTGGGCACTGATGCCCATTGACTTTCTGATGACGGACAGCATGCTTCAGCCTTCTCTCCTCCTCTCACACCAGCCCCTGAGGGCCAGTATGGTCACATGTGCATCCTAAGGTGGCTGAGACAGTGCAGGGGATGGCAGTGAACACGTGATTGCCTCCCTGTTCAATCACCGGGCCCTGGCTCTTCTATCCCAGCTTCAGAGTCAGACCCAAGCCTCAAGCCACCAGTGCGTGCCTGGCTCATGGGGGAGAGATGGGAAAGGTCTTCTGGTGGAGAGGAACATGGCAGTCAGAGACGTGGGGGGATGCAGCTGGTTTCCCCAGGATTTCTGGCTCGTTGACGCAGAGGAGCGGGAGGCTGGGGACAGGCAGGGGGCACGTGCAGGAGGCACATGGCAAAGTCACGGGGACTGGCCCATTTTAGGGAAGAACTCCTTTCCCGAGGCCTCACCAAGGTCTTCTCTTTGTTGTGTCTTCCAGACGTGTGGACAACTACATCCACAACTGCCTTTCCTACAACAACAGGTACAGGACCCCTCCCCCTCCCAGGTCCCCTCTCTGCCCCTGAATCACACCCGGGATGGAACGTGATAGGAAGAGGCTTCACCTGGGCCATCCTCATCCCTGTTTCTTGGGGGAGGGGGCAGAGGAGGGTCTCTGACCAGGTCGTTGTCTGACATGGTTGGCTGATGACTTCTCCCCAGTGGGCTTCTTGGAGAAAACCAGGCCAAGATCCTCCGCCATAGTTCAGGGTCAGACCTGGAGGGTCCTGGGACCTGCTGAGACCCCAGAGCTGGCTCAGCCTCAGAGCTGTGAGGCTCTGTCCTCTCCTGTCTGACCGAAGACAATCACCCCCATGGCTTTGCCTCAAGTCAGGCAGCACCGTGGAGAAGAAATAAGTGGCTAAGGAGGCCATGGCCTTGGCCTGTCCCTGGAGCCATGGAATTCCGCACTGGGTGGCCCCGGAGTCCTGCTCACATCCAGGGGCAATCCTGGGGTCCCTACCTTGGAGCATCCTTAGATCTGGCTAGACAGCATGTCCTTGCTCTTTTCCCTGTGATGGAGATGAATCCTTGGGTGTGTCCAAAGTTGACCTCTTGCCCTTGGGTATGGTCATGAGGGAGGCCCTGAGTCTGGAACCGGCTTCGGGCCTTGAGCTCAGCACAGGCATGGAGGGGGTGTCTTTGTGCCCCTGAAGCCAGCTCACTGTTTCCTGGAGGGTGTGTGGGGCGTCCTTCAGGGCAAGAGGTCCCTGGGTGTGGTGGTTGGTATGCACCTCCCTGCTTTGAGGACGGTGTCACCAAGGAGCTCTAAGATAGTAACATAGAGGGGACATGTTACTGAGAGCACAGCGGTCCTTTGTGAAGGAAAGAGAGAGTGGGAGGGACCAGGGGAGTTGGGAGGTGGCAGATGGCCAATGAATGGAATGAGCCAATGAGAACCTCGGAGATGGGCATTGTGATCGCATGGAAAACTCTAGAAATGGGTGTCAAGTCTCAATATCAGAGTGGGTCAAGGCTGAATGGTTGGTGTGCACATCCGCTCACCCATTTGGTGGGGTCATTCTGCATTCATTCTCTTTGGTCAACACTAACAGTATTCTGGTGGCCTGTACCATCATGACGCTGACTTTTATATACTGGACAAGAATTCCTCAGACTCAGGGTGCAGGTGATTGCAGGGGATAGAGGACATGGCTTTGGAAGGACTGTGAGGTTCAGGGCACAATTGTTGTGTCCACCGGAGGTCATGTGCACAGTGCCAGTTCAGTATGTCGAAGCTGAGGGTCATCAACCTGGGATCTGGGCCGGGCACCTGAGAGCTTTATGTCTGACTATCTTTTTATTCCAACAGCTACTCAGTCCTCCACACCCTGGCATGCTGAGTCCCGGCCACCTCTCCTGGCATGTCCCTATCCCTGCTGACATCTGCCGGAAGGCCCTTCCTAGCTGACCCATGACTTCTTGAACCCTATTGGGACCACACTTTTGCCCACTGTCTCCTTAACTAGAGGGGGGATTCCAAAGACCCCGTCTGTCCATCCTTCATCTGAGTTCCTATCAGATAGTTGGCGGTCATCCCTGGGGGAGAGTGGCCGATGGTCAGAGAAGTTGGCACTTCCATGAAGGTGGCCCTGTGACTCCAGGCTGAGAAGGGCTTTGTGGGAGAGTGGGCTCTGATGCCCATTGGCTTTCTGATAATGGGACAGCAGGCTTCTGGCTTCTCTCCTCCTCTCACACCTGCCACCCTGAGGGCCAGTATGGTCACATGTGCATCCTAAGGTGGCTGAGACAGTGCAGGGGATGGCAGTGAACACGTGATTGCCTCCCTGTTCAATCACCGGGCCCTGGCTCTTCTATCCCAGCTTCAGAGTCAGACCCAAGCCTCAAGCCACCACTGCGTGCCTGGCTCATGGGGGAGAGATAGGAAAGGTCTTCTGGTGGAGAGGAACATGGCAGTCAGAGACGTGGGGGGATGCAGCTGGTTTCCCCAGGATTTCTGGCTCGTTGACGCAGAGGAGCGGGAGGCTGGGGACAGGCAGGGGGCACGTGCAGGAGGCACATGGCAAAGTCACGGGGACTGGCCCATTTTAGGGAAGAACTTTCCCGAGGCCTCACCAAGGTCTTCTCTTTGTTGTGTCTTCCAGACGTGTGGGCAACTACATCCACAGCTGCCTTTCCTACAACAACAGGTACAGGACCCCTCCCCCTCCCAGGTCCCCTCTCTGCCCCTGAATCACACCCGGGATGGAATGACAGGAAGAGGCTCCACCTGGGCCATCCTCATCCCTGTTTCTTGGGGGAGGGGGCATAGGAGGGTCTCTGACCAGGTCGTTGTCAGACATGGTTGGCTGATGACTTCTCCCCAGTGGGCTTCTTGGAGAAAACCAGGCCAAGATCCTCCGCCATAGTTCAGGGTCAGACCTGGAGGGTCCTGGGACCTGCTGAGACCCCAGAGCTGGCTCAGCCTCAGAGCTGTGAGGCTCTGTCCTCTCCTGTCTGACCGAAGACAATCACCCCCATGGCTTTGCCTCAAGTCAGGCAGCACCGTGGAGAAGAAATAAGTGGCTAAGGAGGCCATAGCCTTGGCCTGTCCCTGGAGCCATGGAATTCCGCCCTGGGTGGCCCCGGAGTCCTGCTCACATCCAGGGGCAATCCTGGGGTCCTTACCTTGGAGCATCCTTAGATCTGGCTAGACAGCATGTCCTTGCTCTTTTCCCTGTGATGGAGATGAATCCTTGGGTGTGTCCAAAGTTGACCTCTTGCCCTTGGGCATGGTCATGAGGGAGGCCCTGAGTCTGGAACCAGCTTCCGGCCTTGAGCTCAGCACAGGCATGGAGGGGGTGTCTTTGTGCCCCCTCACTGTTTCCTGGAGGGTGTGTGGGGCTTCCTTCAGGGCAAGAGGTCCCTGGATGTGGTGGTTGGTATGTACCTCCCTGCTTTGAGGACGGTGTCACCAAGGAGCTCTAAGATAGTAACATAGAGGGGACATCTGAGAGCACAGTGGTCCTTTGTGAAGGAAAGAGAGAGTGGGAGGGACCAGGGGAGTTGGGAGGTGGCAGATGGCCAATGAATGGAATGAGCCAATGAGAACCTCGGAGATGGGCATTGTGATCCCATGGAAAACTCTGGAAATGGGTGTCAAGTCTCAATATCAGAGTGGGTCAAGGCTGAATGGTTGGTGTGCCCATCCGCTGACCCATTTGGTGGGGTCATTCTGCACTCATTCTCTTTGGTAAACACTAACAGTATTCTGGTGGCCTGTTCCAGCACGACCCTGACTTTTATATACTGGACAAGAATTCCTCAGACTCAGGGTGCAGGTGATTGCAGGGGATAGAGGACATGGCTTTGGAAGGACTGTGAGGTTCAGGGCACAACTGTTGTGTCCACCGGAGGTCATGTGCACAGTGCCAGCTCAGTATGTTGAAGCTGAGGATCATCAACCTGGGATCTGGGCCGGGCACCTGAGAGCTTTGTGTCTGACTATCTTTTTATTCCAACAGCTACTCAGTCTTCCACACCCTGGCATGGTGAGTCCCGGCCACCTCTCCTGGCATGTCCCTATCCCTGCTGACATCTGCCGGTCGGCCCTCCCTAGCTGACCCATGGCTCCTTAAACCCCATTGAAACCACACTTTTGCCCACTGTCTCCTTAACTAGAGGGGGGATTCCAAAGACCCCGTCTGTCCATCCTTCTCCTGAGTTCCCATCAGATAATTGGTGGTCATCCCCGGGAGAGAGTGGCCGATGGTCAGAGAAGGTGGCACTCCTTGAAGGTGGCCCTGTGACTCCAGGCTGAGGAGGGCTTTGTGGGAGAGTGGGCTCTGATGCCCACTGGCTTTCTGATGATGGGACAGCAGGCTTCTGGCTTCTCTCCTCCTCTCACACCTGCCACCCTGAGGGCCAGTATGGTCACATGTGCATCCTAAGGTGGCTGAGATAGTGCAGGGGATGGCAGTGAACACCTGATGAGGGTCCTCTGGGTACCAGGACATGTGATTGCCTCTCGGTTTAATCACCAGGCCCTGACTCTTTCTATCCCAGCTTCAGAGTCAGGCCCAAGCCTCAAGCCACCAGTGGGTGCCTGGCGCATACGGGAGAGATGGGAAGGAACATGGCTGTCAGAGACGTGGGATGCAGCTGGTCTCCCCAGGCTTTCTGGCCTGTTGATGCACAGGGCGGGAGGCTGTGGACCGGCAGGGAGAAATGCAGGAGGCACAGGGGAAAGTCATGGGGACTGGCCCATTTTAGGAAAGGACTCCTTTCCCGAGGCCTCACCACGACCTTGTCTTTGTTGTGTCTTCCAGACGCATGGACAACTACATCCACAACTCCATCCACAACTGTCTTTCCTACAACAACAACAACAACAGGTACAGGACCCTTTCCCCTCCCAGGGCCCTTCTCTGCCCCTGAATCACGCCCGGGATGGAACGTGACAGGAAGAGGCTCTACCTGGGCCATCCTCATCCCTGTTTCTTGGGGGAGGGGGCAGAGGAGGGTCTCTGACCAGGTCCTTGTCCGACATGGTTGGCTGATGACTTCTCCCCAGTGGGCTTCTGTGAAGAGGCTAAGCCAAGACCCTCTGCCATAGCGCAGGGTCAGCCTTGGAGGCCTGCTGAGACCCCAGCGCTTGCTCAGCTACAGAGGCTGTGAGGCTCTGTCCTCTCCCGTCTGGCTGAGGGCAATCGCCCCCATGGCTTTGCCTCAAGTCAGGCAGAACCATGGAGAAGAAATAAGTGGCTAAGGAGGCCATGGCCCTGGAGCCATGGAACTCCGCCCTGGGTGGCCCCAGGGATATTGGGGCAGTCCTGCTCACATCCAGGGGCAATCCTGGGGTCCCTACCTTGGAGCATCCTTAAACCTGGTAGGCGGGATGTCCCCACGCCTTTCCCTGTGATGGACATGAATCTTTGGGTGTGTCCAAAGTTGACCTCTTGCCTTTGGGCATGGTCATGAGGGAGGCCCTGAGTCTGGAACCAGCTTCGGGCCTTGAGCTCAGCACAGGCATGGAGGGGGTGTCTTTGTGCCCCTGAAGCCAGCTCACTGTTTCCTGGAGGGTGTGTGGGGCTTCCTTCAGGGCAAGAGGTCCCTGGGTGTGGTGGTTGGTACGCACCTCCCTGCTTTGAGGACGGTGTCACCAAGGAGCTCTAAGATAGTAACATAGAGGGGACATGTTACTGAGAGCACAGCGGTCCTTTGTGAAGGAAAGAGAGAGTGGGAGGGGCCAGGGGAGGTGGGGATGGCAGGTGGCCAATGAATGCAATCAGCCAATGAGGGTCTCAGAGATGGGCATTGTGATCCCATGGAAAACTCTAGAAATGGGTGTCAAGTCTCAATATCAGAGTGGGTCAAGGCTGAATGGTTGGTGTGCACATCCGCTGACCCATTTGGTGGGGTCATTCTGCACTCATTCTCTTGGGTCAACATTAACAGTGTTCAGGTGGCCTGTACCAGCATGACCCTAACTTCTATACACTGCACAGGAAGTCCTCAGACTCAGGGGGGGCAGGCGATTGCAGGGGATAGAGGACATGGCTTTGGAAGTACTGCGTGGTTCAGGGCACAACTGTTGTGTCCACCATAGGAGAGGTCATGTGCACGGCACCAGCTCAGTAAGTTGAGGCTGAGGATCATCAACCTGGGATCTGGGCCGGGCACCTGAGAGCTTTGTGTCTATCTTTTTATTCCAACAGCTACTCAGTCTTCCACACCCTGGCATGCTGAGTCCCGGCCACCTCTCCTGGCATGTCCCTATCCCTGCTGACATCTGCCAGTCGGCCCTTCCTAGCTAACACATGGCTTCTTGAACCCTATTGGGACCACACTTTTGCCCACTGTCTCCTTAACTAGAGGGGTGATTACAAAGACTCCATCTGTCTACCCTTCTCCTGAGTTCCCATCAGATAATTGGTGGTCATCCCGGGGGAATGTGGCCGATGGTCAGAGTAGGTGGCACTCCATGATGGTGGCCCCATGACTTCAGGCTGAGGAGGGCATTGTGGGAGAGTGGGCATTGATGCTCATTTACTCTCTGATGACACGACAGCAGGCTTCTGGCTTCTCTTCTCCTCTCACACCAGCAGCCCTGAGGGCTACCATGGTCACATGTACATCCTAACGTGGCTGAGATAGTGCAGGGGATGGCAGTGAACACCTGATGAGGGTCCTCTGGGTACCAGGACATGTGATTGTCTCCCGGTTCAATCACCAGGGCCTGACTCTTTCTATCCCAGCTTCAGAGTCAGGCCCAAGCCTCAATCCACCACTGCGTGCCTGGTTCATGCCGGAGAGATGGGAAAGGTCTTCTGATGGGAGGAACATGGCGGTCAGAGACGAGGAGGGATGCTGTGGTCTCTCACAGGCCTTTGGCCCCAATGACCCATGGGAGTGGGAGGCTGTGGACAGGCAGGGGGCACATGCAGGAGGCACATGGCAAAGTCACGGGGACTGGCCCATTTTAGGGAAGGACTAATTTCCTGAGGCCTCACCAAGGTCTTCTCTTTGTTGTGTCTTCCAGACGTGTGGACAACTCCATCCACAACTGCCTTTCCTACAACAGAAACAGCAACAACAACAGGTACAGGACCCTTCCCCCTCCCAGGGCCCATCTCTGCCCCTGAGTCACAGCCGGGATGGAACGTGTCAGGAAGAGACTCTACCTGGCCCATCCTCATCCTTGTCCCTGGAGGGAGGGAGCAGGAGAGGGTCTCTGACAGGTCTTTGCCTGACATGGTTGGCTGATGACCTGTCTCCCAGGCCTTATGGCAGGAGACTAAACCGAAACCCTCCCGATGGCTCAGGGTCAGCCCTAGAGGATCCTGGGACCCGCTGAGACCCAGTGGTAGCTCAGCCTCAGGGCTGCTTTGGCTCATGTCAGGCAGGACCATGGAGGGAAATCAGTGGCTAAAGGGGCCATGGCCTTGTCCTGTCCCAGATTCATGGAGCTCTGCCCGGGGTGGCCAAGGAGGCAGACTGGGACGGTCCTGCTCACCTCCATGGCAATCCTGGGGCTCCCTGCCTGGGGCATCCTTAGCCCTGGCAGCACGGGATGTGCCCGCTCCCTTCCTGTGCTGGAGATGAACCCCTGCGCGTGTGGAAAGCTGACGCCTGCCCTGGGGCGTGGCCCTGAGGGAGGCCCTGAGTCTGGACCCTGCCTCGGGCCGGGAGCTCAGCAGAGACATGGAGGGGTGTCCTTGTGCCGTCCTCCAGGGTTTGGGACTGAATCGGGTCTGGCCCTGAGGCTGGTGAACGGCGGTGACCGGTGTGAGGGCCGCGTGGAGGTCCTCTACCGAGGCTCCTGGGGCACCGTGTGTGACGACAGCTGGGACACCAACGACGCCAACGTGGTGTGCCGGCAGCTGGGCTGTGGCTGGGCCAGGTCGGCCACAGGAAGTGCCCGGTTCGGGCAGGGCTCAGGGCCCATCCTGCTGGACGACGTGAGCTGCTCGGGGCACGAGTCCTACCTGTGGAGCTGCCCGCACAGCAGCTGGAACTCCCACAACTGCAACCACGGGGAGGACGCAGGCGTCATCTGCTCCTGTGCGTGTCTGCCAGCCCTGGGTCCTTCTGGGCTGATCTGCTGAGATCACACCCACTGCCCTCGCCAGGATCCATCTGAGCCTCCCATGTCCCCCAGGCACTGGAGGGACTCAGGGCAGCAGGCTCCCAGGGGCTAGGGCAGGTGCTCAGACTCCATGTCACTGTGGTTGGTCCATGCCCCCAGCACCCTGAAGGCTGTGCCCGGAATGGGCTCCAAGCGCTCTGAGCTCGGGGCTCATGCTCAGCAGGCACCTCCTGAGCACAGAGAGCAGACCCCTTGTGCCCCAGGAGCCAGCTCACTGTCCCCTGAAGGGGGTCTGGGCTTCCTTCAGGGAAGGCTGTCCCTGGTGTGGGGGTTGGGAAGCTCCCCCCTCTGTGAGGACGGGGGCACTTGGGGGCTCCAAGATGGTGACAGAGAGGGGACATCCTGAGAGCACAGAGGTCCTCTGTGAAGGAAAAAGAGGGGGAGGAAGCAGGGGAGGTGGGAGATGGCAGGTGGCCAATGAATTGGAAGGAGCCTGTGAGGGCCTTGGGGATGGGGCATTGTGACCCCTCAGAAAACTCCAGAAAACTCCTCTCAATATCATAATGGGTCAAGGCTGAATGGTTGGTGTGCAAATCCATTGACCCATTAAATGGGGTCATTCTCTGAGGTCAACACTAGGCACTGGAGGGCCTGTCCCAGCATGACCCTGGCTTCCTTACACTGGTCTGAAGTTTTTGGCTCAGGGGGGCAGCCGATGGCAGGGGACAGAGGGTGTGGCTTTGGAAGGACTGAGAGTTTGGGGCAGCACTGCTGTATCCACCCCGAGGTCTAGTGCACGGCGTCAGCTCCATGAGGGGAAGCTGAGGGTCATCAAGCTGGGACCAGGGTTGGGCACCATGGAGCTTGGTGTCTGACTGTCCTTTTCTCTCCTCAGCGGCTCAGCCCTCCACATCCTGGCCAGGTGAGTCCCAGCCACGTCTCCTGGGATGTCCCTCTCCCTGCCCTCCACTGCCAGTCGGCCCTCTCCAGCTGACCCATGGCTCCTTGAACCCCATTGAAACCAGATCTTTGCCCTCTGTTAACTGGAGGGGGGATTCCAAAGACCCTGTCAGTCCATCCTTCTGAGTTACCCTCAGATACTTGGCAGCCGTCCCTGGGGAGAGCAGCCGATGGTCAGAGAAGTGCCTCCCCTTCCATGAAGGAGGCCCAATGACTCCAGGCTGAGGAGGGCATTGTGGGAGAGTGGGCACTGATGCCCATTGGCTTTCTGATGATGGGACAGCATGCTTCAGCCTTCTCTCCTCCTCTCACACCAGCCCCTGAGGGCCAGTGTGGTCACATCTGTATCCCAATGAGGCAGAGACAGTGTCCAGGGATGACAGTGAACACGTGATGAGGGTCCTCTGGGTACCAGGACATGTGATTGTCTCCCGGTTCAATCACCAGGGCCTGACTCTTTCTATCCCAGCTTCAGAGTCAGGCCCAAGCATCAATCCACCACTGCATGCCTGGCTCATGCCGGAGAGATGGGAAAGGTCTTCTGATGGGAGGAACATGGCGGTCAGAGACGAGGAGGGATGCTGTGGTCTCTCACAGGCCTTTGGCCCCAATGACCCATGGGAGTGGGAGGCTGGGGACAGGCAGGGGGCACATGCAGGAGGCACATGGCAAAGTCACAGGGACTGGCCCATTTTAGGGAAGGACTCCTTTCCCGAGGCCTCACCAAGGTCTTCTCTTTGTTGTGTCTTCCAGACGTGTGGACAACTACAACCACAACTGCCTTTCCTACAACAGAAACAGCAACAACAACAGGTACAGGACCCTTCCCCCTCCCAGGGCCCATCTCTGCCCCTGAGTCACAGCCGGGATGGAACGTGACAGGAAGAGGCTCCACATGGGCCATCCTCATCCTTGTCCCTGGAGGGAGGGAGCAGGGGAGGGTCTCTAACAGGTTGTCTGACATGGTTGGCTGATGACCTGTCTCCCAGGCCTTATGGCAGTAGACTAAACCGAAACCCTCCCCATGGCTTAGGGTCAGCCCTAGAGGATCCGGGGACCTCCTGAGACCTTGGAGCTGGCTCAGCCTCAGGGCTGCTTTGGCTCATGTCAGGCAGGACCATGGAGGGAAATCAGTGGCTAAAGAGGCCATGGCCTCAGCCTGTCCCTGGAGCCAATGAACTCGGCCCTGGGAGACCCTGGTGGCTGCTGGGAGCAGTCCTGCTCACCGCCATGGCAATCCTGCCTGGGGCATCCTTAGACCTGGCAGCATAGGATGTGTCCGCTCCTTTCCCGGTGATGAAGCCCTGGGGGATGGGGGTCAGAGAAAGCTGATGCCAGCACTGGGGCATTGCCCTAAGGGAGGCCCTGAGTCTGGACCCTGCCTGGGGCCTGGAGCTCAGCACAGACATGGAGGGTGTCCTTGTGCCGTCCTCAGGGTTCGGGACCGAATCGGGTCTGGCCCTGAGGCTGGTGAACGGCGGTGACCGGTGTGAGGGCCGCGTGGAGGTCCTCTACCGAGGCTCCTGGGGCACCGTGTGTGACGACAGCTGGGACACCAACGACGCCAACGTGGTGTGCAGGCAGCTGGGCTGTGGCTGGGCCAGGTCGGCCCCAGGAAGTGCCCGGTTCGGGCAGGGCTCAGGGCCCATCCTGCTGGACGACGTGAGCTGCTCGGGGCACGAGTCCTACCTGTGGAGCTGCCCCCACCGGGGCTGGAACTCCCACAACTGCAACCACGGGGAGGACGCGGGCGTCATTTGCTCAGGTGCGTGTCTGCCAGCCCTGGGTCCTTCTGGGCTGATCTGCTGAGATCACACCCACTGCCCTCGCCAGGATCCATCTGAGCCTCCCATGTCCCCCAGGCACTGGAGGGACTCAGGGCAGCAGGCTCCCAGGGGCTAGGGCAGGTGCTCAGACTCCATGTCACTGTGGTTGGTCCATGCCCCTAGCACCCTGAAGGCTGAGCCCGGAATGGGCTCCAAGCGCTCTGAGCTCGGGGCTCATGCTCAGCAGGCACCTCCTGAGCACAGAGAGCAGACCCCTTGTGCCCCAGGAGCCAGCTCACTGTCCCCTGAAGGGGGTCTGGGCTTCCTTCAGGGAAGGCTGTCCCTGGTGTGGGGGTTGGGAAGCTCCTCCCTCTGTGAGGACGGGGGCACTAGGGGGCTCCAAGATGGTGACAGAGAGGGGACATCCTGAGAGCACAGAGGTCCTCTGTGAAGGAAAAAGAGGGGGAGGAAGCAGGGGAGGTGGGAGATGGCAGGTGGCCAATGAATTGGAAGGAGCCTGTGAGGGCCTTGGGGATGGGGCATTGTGACCCCTCAGAAAACTCCAGAAATGGGTGTAACCTCTCATTATCAGAATGGGTCAAGGCTGAATGGTTGGTGTGCACATCCATTGACCCATTAAATGGGGTCATTCTCTGAGGTCAACACTAGGCACTGGAGGGCCTGTCCCAGCATGACCCTGGCTTCTTTACACTGGTCTGAAGTTTTGGGCTCAGGGGGGCAGCCGATGGCAGGGGACAGAGGGCTTGGCTTTGGAAGGACTGAGAGTTTGGGGCAGCACTGCTGTATCCACCCTGAGGTCTAGTGCACGGCGTCAGCTCCATGAGGGGAAGCTGAGGGTCATCAAGCTGGGACCAGGGTTGGGCACCATGGAGCTTGGTGTCTAACTGTCCTTTTCTCTCCTCAGCGGCTCAGCCCTCCACATCCTGGCCAGGTGAGTCCCTGCCACATATCCTGGACTGTCCCTCTCCCTGCCCTCCGCTGCCAGTCGGCCCTCTCCAGCTGACCCATGGCTCCTTGAACCCCATTGAAACCAGATCTTTGCCCTCTGTTAACTGGAGGGGGGATTCCAAAGACCCTGTCAGTCCATCCTTCTGAGTTACCCTCAGATACTTGGCAGCCGTCCCTGGGGAGAGCAGCCGATGGTCAGAGAAGTGCCTCCCCTTCCATGAAGGAGGCCCAATGACTCCAGGCTGAGGAGGGCATTGTGGAAGAGTGGGCACTGATGCCCATTGGCTTTCTGATGAAGGGACAGCTGGCTTCAGCCTTCTCTCCTCCTCTCACACCAGCCCCTGAGGGCCAGCGTGGTCACATCTGTATCCCAATGAGGCAGAGACAGTGTCCAGGGATGACAGTGAACACGTGATGAGGGTCCTCTGGGTACCAGGACATGTGATTGTCTCCCGGTTCAATCACCAGGGCCTGACTCTTTCTATCCCAGCTTCAGAGTCAAGCCCAAGCCTCAATCCACCACTGCGTGCCTGGCTCATGGGGGAGAGATGGGAAAGGTCTTCTGATGGGAGGAACATGGCGGTCAGAGACGAGGAGGGATGCTGTGGTCTCTCACAGGCCTTTGGCCCCAATGACCCATGGGAGTGGGAGGCTGGGGACAGGCAGGGGGCACGTGCAGGAGGCACATGGCAAAGTCACGGGGACTGGCCCATTTTAGGGAAGGACTCCTTTCCCGAGGCCTCACCAAGGTCTTCTCTTTGTTGTGTCTTCCAGACGTGTGGACAACTACATCCACAACTGCCTTTCCTACAACAACAACAGGTACAGGGCCCTTCCCCCTCCCAGGGCCCATCTCTGCCCCTGAGTCACAGCCGGGATGGAACGTGACAGGAAGAGACTCTACCTGGCCCATGCTCATCCTTGTCCCTGGAGGGAGGGTGCAGGGGAGGGTCTCTGACAGGTCTTTGCCTGACATGGTTGGCTGATGACCTGTCTCCCAGGCCTTATGGCAGGAGACTAAACCAAAACCCTTCCCATGGCTCAGGGTCAGCCCTAGAGGATCCTGGGACCTGCTGAGACCCAGTGGTAGCTCAGCCTCAGGGCTGCTTTGGCTCACGTCAGGCAGGACCATGGAGGGAAATCAGTGGCCAAAGGGGCCATGGCCTTGTCCTGTCCCAGATTCATGGAGCTCTGCCTTGGGTGGCTTAGGAGGCAGACTGGGACGGTCCTGCTCACCTCCATGGCAATCCTGGGGCTCCCTGCCTGGGGCATCCTTAGCCCTGGCAGCACAGGATGTGCCCGCTCCCTTTCCTTGATGGAGATGAACCCCTGGGCATGTGGAAAGCTGACGCCTGCCCTGGGGCGTGGCCCTGAGGGAGGCCCTGAGTCTGGACCCTGCCTCGGGCCGGGAGCTCAGCAGAGACATGGAGGGTGTCCTTGTGCCGTCCTCAGGGTTCGGGACTGAATCGGGTCTGGCCCTGAGGCTGGTGAACGGCGGTGACCGGTGTGAGGGCCGCGTGGAGGTCCTCTACCGAGGCTCCTGGGGCACCGTGTGTGACGACAGCTGGGACACCAACGACGCCAACGTGGTGTGCCGGCAGCTGGGCTGTGGCTGGGCCAGGTCGGCCCCAGGAAGTGCCCGTTTCGGGCAGGGCTCAGGGCCCATCCTGCTGGACGACGTGAGCTGCTCGGGGCAGGAGTCCTACCTGTGGAGCTGCCCACACAGCGGCTGGAACTCCCACAACTGCAACCACGGGGAGGACGCGGGCGTCATCTGCTCAGGTGCATGTCAGCCAGCCCTGGGGTCCTTCTGGGCTGATTTACTGAGAACACACCCACTACCCACGCCACGACCCTTCTGAGCCTCCCACTGTCCCCCAGGCACTGGAGGGGCTCAGGTCAACGGTCACCCAGGGTCTAGGGCACCTGCCCAGGCTCCACGTCAGTGTGGTTGGTCTATGCGCCAAGCACCATGAAGTCTGTGCCTGGAAAGGGCTTGAAGGGGCATAAACTCTGGGCTCATGCTCAGCAGGCAGCTTCCTTGGGCACAGAGTGGATCCCCCCTTATACCCCCTGAGCCAGCTCGCTGTCCCTAAAGGGGGTCTGGGGCTTCCTTCGGGGCAGCCTGTCCTTGGTGTGGGGGTTGAGAAGCACCTCCCCGCTGTGAGGACGGTGGCATCTGGTGGCTCTAAGATGGTCATGCAGAGGGGACATCCTGAGAGCACAGAGGTCCTCTGTGAAGGACAGAGAGGGGGCAAGGTGGGAGATGGCAGGTGGTCAATGATTGGAAGGAGCCTGTGAGGGCCTTGGGGATGAGGCACTGTGACCACAAGGAAAACTCCAGAAATGGGTGTAACCTCTCAATATCAGAATGGGTCAAGGCTGAATGATTGGTGTGCACATCTGTTGACCCATGTGGTGGTCTGCTTGTTCTCTGGGGTCAATACCAGAGCCCTGGTGGCCTGTCCCAGCATGACCTTGGATTCCTTACACTGGACTGATGTCCTTGGGCTCAGGGGGGGCAGCCGATGTCAGGGAATAGAAGGTGTGGCTTCGGAAGGACTGGGAGGATCCTGGGTGGTAGCGTTGTGTCTACCCCGAGGCCATGTGCACAGTGTCAGCACCCTGTATGGATGCTGGGGATCATCAACATTGGATCTGTGCTGGGCACCTGGGAACTTGCTGTTTACCTCTCCTTTCCTTCCCTCAGCTACTCAGCACTCCATATACTTGCCATTGAGTCCTGAAAACCTCTCTTGGGATGTCCCTCTTCCTGCACACTGCTGCCAGTTGGCCCTGTCTAGTTGACCCATAGCTCATTGAACTCCATGTGCACCACACTTTTGCCTACGGTCTACTTAACTAGAGAGGGGATTCCAAAGACCCCGTCTGTCCATCCTCCTGAGTTCCCATCAGATATTTGGTGGCGGGCCCGGGGGAGAGCGGTTGTTGGATAGAGAAGTGCCTCTCCTTCCATGAAGGTGGCCCCGAGACTCCAGGCTGAGGAGGGCTTTGTGGGAGAGTGGGCTCTGATGCTCATTGGCTTTCTAATGAAGAGACAGCTGGCTTCTGGCTTCTCTCTTCCTCTCACACCGGACCCCTGAGTGCCAGCGTGGTCACATGTGCATCCCAACGAGGCAGAGACAGTGCTGGGGAGACAGTGAACACATGATGAGGGTCCTCTGGGTGCCAGGTCATGTGATTGCCTCCCGGTTCAATCACAAGGGCCTGACTCTTTCTATCCCAGCTTCAGAGTCAGGCCCAAGCCTCAAACCCACCACTGCGTGCCTGGCTCATGTGGGAGAGATGGGAAAGGTCTTCTGATGGGAGGAACATGGCAGTCAGAGATGAGGAGGGATGCTGTGGTCTCTCACAGGCCTTTGGCCCCAATGACCCATGGGAGTGGGAGGCTGTGGACAGGCAGGAAGCATGTGCAGGAGGCACATGGGGAAGTCACAGGGACTGCCTCCCTCTCCTTTGGGAAGGACTCCTTTCCTGAGTCTCACCACCGCCTTCACTTTGTTTTCCCTCCAGCTGTACCGACACTTCTTCCATCAACTGCCTTTCCTACAACAACAGAGGGTACAGGGCCCTTCCCCCTTCAGGGCCCATCTCTGCCCCTGAGCCACAGCCGGGATGGAACGTGAAAGGAAGAGGCTCCACATGGCCATCCTCATCCTGTCCCTGGAGGGAGGGGTCAGGGGAGGGTCTCTGACCAGGTCCTTGTCCCACATGGTTGGCTGATGATGTGTCTCCAGTGGCTTCTGGGAGGAGGCTTAGCTGAGTCCTCCACCATGGCTCAGGGTCAGCCCTGGAGGGTCCTTGGATTGATGAGATCCCAGTGCTGGCTCAGCCTCAGGCTGTGAGGCTCTCTCCTCCCCTATGTGTTCTTGGCCCTGAGTCTGGACCCTACCTCGGGCCTGGAGCTCAGCACAGACATGGAGGGTGTCCTTGTGCCGTCCTCCAGGGTTCGGGACCGAATCGGGTCTGGCCCTGAGGCTGGTGAACGGCGGTGACCGGTGTGAGGGCCGCGTGGAGGTCCTCTACCGAGGCTCCTGGGGCACCGTGTGTGACGACAGCTGGGACACCAACGACGCCAACGTGGTGTGCAGGCAGCTGGGCTGTGGCTGGGCCAGGTCGGCCACAGGAAGTGCCCGGTTCGGGCAGGGCTCAGGGCCCATCCTGCTGGACAACGTCGAATGCTCAGGGCACGAGTCCTACCTGTGGAGCTGCCCCCACAATGGCTGGAACTCCCACAACTGCAACCACGGGGAGGACGCGGGCGTCATCTGCTCAGGTGCGTCTCTGCCAGCCCTGGGGTTCTTCTGGGCTGAGGCTGCTGGGAACTGCCCCTGGAGCCAGCTCACTGCCCCCTGGAGGGGTCTGGGGCTTCCTTCAGGGCAGCCCGTCCCTGGTCTGGGTATTGGGAAGATCCTCCCTTTGTGAGGACGGTTGCACCTGGTGGCTCTAAGATGGTGACATAGAGGGGACATCCTGAGAGCACAGAGGTCCTCTGTGAAGGACAGAGATGGGGGGAGGGAGAAGGGAGGTGGGAGATGGCAGGTGGCCATGAAAGGAAGGAACCTGTGATGGCCTTGGGGATGGGGCATTGTGACCACATGGAAAACTCCAGAAATGGGTGTAACCTCTCAATATCAGAATGTGTCAAGGCTGAATGGTTGGTGTGCACATCTATTGGCTCATTTGGTGGGGTCATTCTCTGCTTGTTTTCTGGGGTCAACACCAGAGTCCTGGTGGCCTGTCCCAGCATGCCCCTGGCTTCCTCACACTGGACTGAAGTCATTGAGCTCAAGGAAGGCAGTCGATGGCAGAGGAAAGAGGGCGTTGCTTCAGAAGGACTGGGAGCATCCCAGTGTCAGAGTTCTGTCAATCCCGAGGCCATGTGCACATTGTCAGCTCTGTGTGTGGAAGCTGAGGGTCATCAACATTGGATCTCAACTGGGCACCTGGGAGCTTGGCGTCTGACTATTCTTTTCTTCCCCCAGCGGCTCAGCCCCCACATCCTAGCCAGTTGAGTCTCGGCCACGTCTCCTGGTTGCCCTCTCCCTGCCCACCGCTGCTGGTCGGCCCTCTCTAGCTGGCCCATGGCTCCTTGAACCCCTTTGGGACCACACTTTTGCCCTCATCTCCTTAACTAGAGGGGGGATTCCAAAGATCTAATCTGTCCATCCTCCTTCTGAGTTCATGTCAGATACTTGGCTACCGACCTGGGAGAGGGTGGCCATTGGTCAAGGGAAGTGCCTCCCCTTCTATGAAGGTGATCCCGTGACTCCAGGCTGAGGAGGGCATTGTGGGAGAGTGGGCTCTGATGCTCATTGGCTGTCTGATGAAGGGACAGCTGGCTTCTGGCTTCTCTCTTCCTCTCACATCGGACCCATGAGTGCCAGCGTGGTCACATGTGCATACCAACAAGGCAGAGACAGTGCTGGGGAAGACAATGAACACGTGATGAGGGTCCTCTGGGTTCCAGGTCATGTGATTGTCTCCCGGTTCAATCACCAGGCCGTGACTCTTTCTATCCCAGCTTCGTAGTCAGGCCCAAGCCTCAATCCCACCACTGTGTGCCTGGCTCATGCGGGAGAGATGGGAGAGGTCTTCTGATGGGAGGAACATGGCGGTCAGAGATGAGGAGGGATGCTGTGGTCTCTCACAGGCCTTTGGCCCCAATGACCCATGGGAGCGGGAGGCTGTGGACAGGCAGGGAGCATGTGCAGGAGGCACATGGGGAAGTCAGGGGACTGCCTCCCTCTCCTTTGGGAAGGACTCCTTTCCTGAGTCTCACCACCGCCTTCACTTTGTTTTCCCTCCAGCTGTACCGACACTTCTTCCATCAACTGCCTTTCCTACAACAACAGCAGGTACAGGGCCCTTCCCCCTTCAGGGCCCATCTCTGCCCCTGAGCCACAGCCGGGATGGAACGTGAAAGGAAGAGGCTCCACATGGCCATCCTCATCCTGTCCCTGGAGGGAAGGGTCAGGGGAGGGTCTCTGACCAGGTCCTTGTCCCACATGGTTGGCTGATGATGTGTCTCCAGTGGCTCCTGGGAGGAGGCTTAGCTGAGTCCTCCACCATGGCTCAGGGTCAGCCCTGGAGGGTCCTTGGATTGCTGAGATCCCAGTGCTGGCTCAGCCTCAGGCTGTGAGGCTCTCTCCTCCCCTGTGTGTTCTTGGCCCTGAGTCTGGACCCTGCCTGGGGCCGGGAGCTCAGCACAGACATGGAGCGGTGTCCTTGTGCCGTCCTCAGGGTTCGGGACTGAATCGGGTCTGGCCCTGAGGCTGGTGAATGGCAGTGACCGGTGTGAGGGCCGCGTGGAGGTCCTCTACCGAGGCTCCTGGGGCACCGTGTGTGACGACAGCTGGGACACCAACGACGCCAACGTGGTGTGCAGGCAGCTGGGCTGTGGCTGGGCCAGGTCGGCCACAGGAAGTGCCCGGTTCGGGCAGGGCTCAGGGCCCATCCTGCTGGACAACGTCGAATGCTCAGGGCACGAGTCCTACCTGTGGAGCTGCCCGCACAATGGCTGGAACTCCCACAACTGCAACCACGGGGAGGACGCGGGCGTCATCTGCTCAGGTGCGTCTCTGCCAGCCCTGGGGTTCTTCTGGGCTGAGGCTGCTGGGAACTGCCCCTGGAGCCAGCTCACTGCCCCCTGGAGGGGTCTGGGGCTTCCTTCAGGGCAGCCCGTCCCTGGTCTGGATATAGGGAAGATCCTCCCTTTGTGAGGACGGTTGCACCTGGTGGCTCTAAGATGGTGACATAGAGGGGACATCCTGAGAGCACAGAGGTCCTCTGTGAAGGACAGAGATGGGGGGAGGGAGAAGGGAGGTGAGAGATGTCAGGTGGCCATGAAAGGAAGGAACCTGTGAGGGCCTTGGGGATGGGGCATTGTGACCACCTGGAAAACTCCAGAAATGGGTGTAACCTCTCAATATCAGAATGGGTCAAGGCTGAATGGTTGGTGTGCACATCTATTGGCTCATTTGGTGGGGTCATCCTCTGCTTGTTCTCTGGGGTCAACACCAGAGTCCTGGTGGCCTGTCCCAGCATGGCCCTGGCTTCCTTACACTGGACTGAAGTCATTGGGCTCAAGGAAGGCAGTCGATGGCAGAGGAAAGAGGGCGTTGCTTCAGAAGGACTGGGAGCATCCCAGTGTCAGAGTTCTGTCAATCCCGAGGCCATGTGCACATTGTCAGCTCTGTGTGTGGAAGCTGAGGGTCATCAACATTGGATCTCAACTGGGCACCTGGGAGCTTGGTGTCTGACTATTCTTTTCTTCCCCCAGCGGCTCAGCCCCCACATCCTAGCCAGTTGAGTCTCGGCCACGTCTCCTGGTTGCCCTCTCCTTGCCCACCGCTGCTGGTGGGCCTCTCTAGCTGGCCCATGGCTCCTTGAACCCCTTTGGGACCACACTTTTGCCCTCATCTCCTTAACTAGAGGGGGGATTCCAAAGATCTAATCTGTCCATCCTCCTTCTGAGTTCATGTCAGATACTTGGCTACCGACCTGGGAGAGGGTGGCCATTGGTCAAGGGAAGTGCCTCCCCTTCTATGAAGGTGATCCCGTGACTCCAGGCTGAGGAGGGCATTGTGGGAGAGTGGGCTCTGATGCTCATTGGCTGTCTGATGAAGGGACAGCTGGCTTCTGGCTTCTCTCTTCCTCTCACATCGGACCCATGAGCGCCAGCGTGGTCACATGTGCATACCAACAAGGCAGAGACAGTGCTGGGGAAGACAATGAACACGTGATGAGGGTCCTCTGGGTTCCAGGTCATGTGATTGTCTCCCGGTTCAATCACCAGGCCGTGACTCTTTCTATCCCAGCTTCGTAGTCAGGCCCAAGCCTCAATCCCACCACTGTGTGCCTGGCTCATGCGGGAGAGATGGGAGAGGTCTTCTGATGGGAGGAACATGGCGGTCAGAGATGAGGAGGGATGCTGTGGTCTCTCACAGGCCTTTGGCCCCAATGACCCATGGGAGCGGGAGGCTGTGGACAGGCAGGGAGCATGTGCAGGAGGCACATGGGGAAGTCAGGGGACTGCCTCCCTCTCCTTTGGGAAGGACTCCTTTCCTGAGTCTCACCACCGCCTTCACTTTGTTTTCCCTCCAGCTGTACCGACACTTCTTCCATCAACTGCCTTTCCTACAACAACAACAGGTACAGGGCCCTTCCCCCTTCAGGGCCCATCTCTGCCCCTGAGCCACAGCCGGGATGGAACGTGAAAGGAAGAGGCTCCACATGGCCATCCTCATCCTGTCCCTGGAGGGAAGGGTCAGGGGAGGGTCTCTGACCAGGTCCTTGTCCCACATGGTTGGCTGATGATGTGTCTCCAGTGGCTCCTGGGAGGAGGCTTAGCTGAGTCCTCCACCATGGCTCAGGGTCAGCCCTGGAGGGTCCTTGGATTGCTGAGATCCCAGTGCTGGCTCAGCCTCAGGCTGTGAGGCTCTCTCCTCCCCTGTGTGTTCTTGGCCCTGAGTCTGGACCCTGCCTGGGGCCGGGAGCTCAGCACAGACATGGAGCGGTGTCCTTGTGCCGTCCTCAGGGTTCGGGACTGAATCGGGTCTGGCCCTGAGGCTGGTGAATGGCAGTGACCGGTGTGAGGGCCGCGTGGAGGTCCTCTACCGAGGCTCCTGGGGCACCGTGTGTGACGACAGCTGGGACACCAACGACGCCAACGTGGTGTGCAGGCAGCTGGGCTGTGGCTGGGCCAGGTCGGCCACAGGAAGTGCCCGGTTCGGGCAGGGCTCAGGGCCCATCCTGCTGGACAACGTCGAATGCTCAGGGCACGAGTCCTACCTGTGGAGCTGCCCGCACAATGGCTGGAACTCCCACAACTGCAACCACGGGGAGGACGCGGGCGTCATCTGCTCAGGTGCGTCTCTGCCAGCCCTGGGGTTCTTCTGGGCTGAGGCTGCTGGGAACTGCCCCTGGAGCCAGCTCACTGCCCCCTGGAGGGGTCTGGGGCTTCCTTCAGGGCAGCCCGTCCCTGGTCTGGATATAGGGAAGATCCTCCCTTTGTGAGGACGGTTGCACCTGGTGGCTCTAAGATGGTGACATAGAGGGGACATCCTGAGAGCACAGAGGTCCTCTGTGAAGGACAGAGATGGGGGGAGGGAGAAGGGAGGTGAGAGATGTCAGGTGGCCATGAAAGGAAGGAACCTGTGAGGGCCTTGGGGATGGGGCATTGTGACCACCTGGAAAACTCCAGAAATGGGTGTAACCTCTCAATATCAGAATGGGTCAAGGCTGAATGGTTGGTGTGCACATCTATTGGCTCATTTGGTGGGGTCATCCTCTGCTTGTTCTCTGGGGTCAACACCAGAGTCCTGGTGGCCTGTCCCAGCATGGCCCTGGCTTCCTTACACTGGACTGAAGTCATTGGGCTCAAGGAAGGCAGTCGATGGCAGAGGAAAGAGGGCGTTGCTTCAGAAGGACTGGGAGCATCCCAGTGTCAGAGTTCTGTCAATCCCGAGGCCATGTGCACATTGTCAGCTCTGTGTGTGGAAGCTGAGGGTCATCAACATTGGATCTCAACTGGGCACCTGGGAGCTTGGTGTCTGACTATTCTTTTCTTCCCCCAGCGGCTCAGCCCCCACATCCTAGCCAGTTGAGTCTCGGCCACGTCTCCTGGTTGCCCTCTCCTTGCCCACCGCTGCTGGTGGGCCTCTCTAGCTGGCCCATGGCTCCTTGAACCCCTTTGGGACCACACTTTTGCCCTCATCTCCTTAACTAGAGGGGGGATTCCAAAGATCTAATCTGTCCATCCTCCTTCTGAGTTCATGTCAGATACTTGGCTACCGACCTGGGAGAGGGTGGCCATTGGTCAAGGGAAGTGCCTCCCCTTCTATGAAGGTGATCCCGTGACTCCAGGCTGAGGAGGGCATTGTGGGAGAGTGGGCTCTGATGCTCATTGGCTGTCTGATGAAGGGACAGCTGGCTTCTGGCTTCTCTCTTCCTCTCACATCGGACCCATGAGCGCCAGCGTGGTCACATGTGCATACCAACAAGGCAGAGACAGTGCTGGGGAAGACAATGAACACGTGATGAGGGTCCTCTGGGTTCCAGGTCATGTGATTGTCTCCCGGTTCAATCACCAGGCCGTGACTCTTTCTATCCCAGCTTCGTAGTCAGGCCCAAGCCTCAATCCCACCACTGTGTGCCTGGCTCATGCGGGAGAGATGGGAGAGGTCTTCTGATGGGAGGAACATGGCGGTCAGAGATGAGGAGGGATGCTGTGGTCTCTCACAGGCCTTTGGCCCCAATGACCCATGGGAGCGGGAGGCTGTGGACAGGCAGGGAGCATGTGCAGGAGGCACATGGGGAAGTCAGGGGACTGCCTCCCTCTCCTTTGGGAAGGACTCCTTTCCTGAGTCTCACCACCGCCTTCACTTTGTTTTCCCTCCAGCTGTACCGACACTTCTTCCATCAACTGCCTTTCCTACAACAACAACAGGTACAGGGCCCTTCCCCCTTCAGGGCCCATCTCTGCCCCTGAGCCACAGCCGGGATGGAACGTGAAAGGAAGAGGCTCCACATGGCCATCCTCATCCTGTCCCTGGAGGGAAGGGTCAGGGGAGGGTCTCTGACCAGGTCCTTGTCCCACATGGTTGGCTGATGATGTGTCTCCAGTGGCTCCTGGGAGGAGGCTTAGCTGAGTCCTCCACCATGGCTCAGGGTCAGCCCTGGAGGGTCCTTGGATTGCTGAGATCCCAGTGCTGGCTCAGCCTCAGGCTGTGAGGCTCTCTCCTCCCCTGTGTGTTCTTGGCCCTGAGTCTGGACCCTGCCTGGGGCCGGGAGCTCAGCACAGACATGGAGCGGTGTCCTTGTGCCGTCCTCAGGGTTCGGGACTGAATCGGGTCTGGCCCTGAGGCTGGTGAATGGCAGTGACCGGTGTGAGGGCCGCGTGGAGGTCCTCTACCGAGGCTCCTGGGGCACCGTGTGTGACGACAGCTGGGACACCAACGACGCCAACGTGGTGTGCAGGCAGCTGGGCTGTGGCTGGGCCAGGTCGGCCACAGGAAGTGCCCGGTTCGGGCAGGGCTCAGGGCCCATCCTGCTGGACAATGTCGAATGCTCAGGGCACGAGTCCTACCTGTGGAGCTGCCCGCACAATGGCTGGAACTCCCACAACTGCAACCACGGGGAGGACGCGGGCGTCATCTGCTCAGGTGCGTCTCTGCCAGCCCTGGGGTTCTTCTGGGCTGAGGCTGCTGGGAACTGCCCCTGGAGCCAGCTCACTGCCCCCTGGAGGGGTCTGGGGCTTCCTTCAGGGCAGCCCGTCCCTGGTCTGGATATAGGGAAGATCCTCCCTTTGTGAGGACGGTTGCACCTGGTGGCTCTAAGATGGTGACATAGAGGGGACATCCTGAGAGCACAGAGGTCCTCTGTGAAGGACAGAGATGGGGGGAGGGAGAAGGGAGGTGAGAGATGTCAGGTGGCCATGAAAGGAAGGAACCTGTGAGGGCCTTGGGGATGGGGCATTGTGACCACCTGGAAAACTCCAGAAATGGGTGTAACCTCTCAATATCAGAATGGGTCAAGGCTGAATGGTTGGTGTGCACATCTATTGGCTCATTTGGTGGGGTCATCCTCTGCTTGTTCTCTGGGGTCAACACCAGAGTCCTGGTGGCCTGTCCCAGCATGGCCCTGGCTTCCTTACACTGGACTGAAGTCATTGGGCTCAAGGAAGGCAGTCGATGGCAGAGGAAAGAGGGCGTTGCTTCAGAAGGACTGGGAGCATCCCAGTGTCAGAGTTCTGTCAATCCCGAGGCCATGTGCACATTGTCAGCTCTGTGTGTGGAAGCTGAGGGTCATCAACATTGGATCTCAACTGGGCACCTGGGAGCTTGGTGTCTGACTATTCTTTTCTTCCCCCAGCGGCTCAGCCCCCACATCCTAGCCAGTTGAGTCTCGGCCACGTCTCCTGGTTGCCCTCTCCTTGCCCACCGCTGCTGGTGGGCCTCTCTAGCTGGCCCATGGCTCCTTGAACCCCTTTGGGACCACACTTTTGCCCTCATCTCCTTAACTAGAGGGGGGATTCCAAAGATCTAATCTGTCCATCCTCCTTCTGAGTTCATGTCAGATACTTGGCTACCGACCTGGGAGAGGGTGGCCATTGGTCAAGGGAAGTGCCTCCCCTTCTATGAAGGTGATCCCGTGACTCCAGGCTGAGGAGGGCATTGTGGGAGAGTGGGCTCTGATGCTCATTGGCTGTCTGATGAAGGGACAGCTGGCTTCTGGCTTCTCTCTTCCTCTCACATCGGACCCATGAGCGCCAGCGTGGTCACATGTGCATACCAACAAGGCAGAGACAGTGCTGGGGAAGACAATGAACACGTGATGAGGGTCCTCTGGGTTCCAGGTCATGTGATTGTCTCCCGGTTCAATCACCAGGCCGTGACTCTTTCTATCCCAGCTTCGTAGTCAGGCCCAAGCCTCAATCCCACCACTGTGTGCCTGGCTCATGCGGGAGAGATGGGAGAGGTCTTCTGATGGGAGGAACATGGCGGTCAGAGATGAGGAGGGATGCTGTGGTCTCTCACAGGCCTTTGGCCCCAATGACCCATGGGAGCGGGAGGCTGTGGACAGGCAGGGAGCATGTGCAGGAGGCACATGGGGAAGTCAGGGGACTGCCTCCCTCTCCTTTGGGAAGGACTCCTTTCCTGAGTCTCACCACCGCCTTCACTTTGTTTTCCCTCCAGCTGTACCGACACTTCTTCCATCAACTGCCTTTCCTACAACAACAACAGGTACAGGGCCCTTCCCCCTTCAGGGCCCATCTCTGCCCCTGAGCCACAGCCGGGATGGAACGTGAAAGGAAGAGGCTCCACATGGCCATCCTCATCCTGTCCCTGGAGGGAAGGGTCAGGGGAGGGTCTCTGACCAGGTCCTTGTCCCACATGGTTGGCTGATGATGTGTCTCCAGTGGCTCCTGGGAGGAGGCTTAGCTGAGTCCTCCACCATGGCTCAGGGTCAGCCCTGGAGGGTCCTTGGATTGCTGAGATCCCAGTGCTGGCTCAGCCTCAGGCTGTGAGGCTCTCTCCTCCCCTGTGTGTTCTTGGCCCTGAGTCTGGACCCTGCCTGGGGCCGGGAGCTCAGCACAGACATGGAGCGGTGTCCTTGTGCCGTCCTCAGGGTTCGGGACTGAATCGGGTCTGGCCCTGAGGCTGGTGAATGGCAGTGACCGGTGTGAGGGCCGCGTGGAGGTCCTCTACCGAGGCTCCTGGGGCACCGTGTGTGACGACAGCTGGGACACCAACGACGCCAACGTGGTGTGCAGGCAGCTGGGCTGTGGCTGGGCCAGGTCGGCCACAGGAAGTGCCCGGTTCGGGCAGGGCTCAGGGCCCATCCTGCTGGACAACGTCGAATGCTCAGGGCACGAGTCCTACCTGTGGAGCTGCCCGCACAATGGCTGGAACTCCCACAACTGCAACCACGGGGAGGACGCGGGCGTCATCTGCTCAGGTGCGTCTCTGCCAGCCCTGGGGTTCTTCTGGGCTGAGGCTGCTGGGAACTGCCCCTGGAGCCAGCTCACTGCCCCCTGGAGGGGTCTGGGGCTTCCTTCAGGGCAGCCCGTCCCTGGTCTGGATATAGGGAAGATCCTCCCTTTGTGAGGACGGTTGCACCTGGTGGCTCTAAGATGGTGACATAGAGGGGACATCCTGAGAGCACAGAGGTCCTCTGTGAAGGACAGAGATGGGGGGAGGGAGAAGGGAGGTGAGAGATGTCAGGTGGCCATGAAAGGAAGGAACCTGTGAGGGCCTTGGGGATGGGGCATTGTGACCACCTGGAAAACTCCAGAAATGGGTGTAACCTCTCAATATCAGAATGGGTCAAGGCTGAATGGTTGGTGTGCACATCTATTGGCTCATTTGGTGGGGTCATCCTCTGCTTGTTCTCTGGGGTCAACACCAGAGTCCTGGTGGCCTGTCCCAGCATGGCCCTGGCTTCCTTACACTGGACTGAAGTCATTGGGCTCAAGGAAGGCAGTCGATGGCAGAGGAAAGAGGGCGTTGCTTCAGAAGGACTGGGAGCATCCCAGTGTCAGAGTTCTGTCAATCCCGAGGCCATGTGCACATTGTCAGCTCTGTGTGTGGAAGCTGAGGGTCATCAACATTGGATCTCAACTGGGCACCTGGGAGCTTGGTGTCTGACTATTCTTTTCTTCCCCCAGCGGCTCAGCCCCCACATCCTAGCCAGTTGAGTCTCGGCCACGTCTCCTGGTTGCCCTCTCCTTGCCCACCGCTGCTGGTGGGCCTCTCTAGCTGGCCCATGGCTCCTTGAACCCCTTTGGGACCACACTTTTGCCCTCATCTCCTTAACTAGAGGGGGGATTCCAAAGATCTAATCTGTCCATCCTCCTTCTGAGTTCATGTCAGATACTTGGCTACCGACCTGGGAGAGGGTGGCCATTGGTCAAGGGAAGTGCCTCCCCTTCTATGAAGGTGATCCCGTGACTCCAGGCTGAGGAGGGCATTGTGGGAGAGTGGGCTCTGATGCTCATTGGCTGTCTGATGAAGGGACAGCTGGCTTCTGGCTTCTCTCTTCCTCTCACATCGGACCCATGAGCGCCAGCGTGGTCACATGTGCATACCAACAAGGCAGAGACAGTGCTGGGGAAGACAATGAACACGTGATGAGGGTCCTCTGGGTTCCAGGTCATGTGATTGTCTCCCGGTTCAATCACCAGGCCGTGACTCTTTCTATCCCAGCTTCGTAGTCAGGCCCAAGCCTCAATCCCACCACTGTGTGCCTGGCTCATGCGGGAGAGATGGGAGAGGTCTTCTGATGGGAGGAACATGGCGGTCAGAGATGAGGAGGGATGCTGTGGTCTCTCACAGGCCTTTGGCCCCAATGACCCATGGGAGCGGGAGGCTGTGGACAGGCAGGGAGCATGTGCAGGAGGCACATGGGGAAGTCAGGGGACTGCCTCCCTCTCCTTTGGGAAGGACTCCTTTCCTGAGTCTCACCACCGCCTTCACTTTGTTTTCCCTCCAGCTGTACCGACACTTCTTCCATCAACTGCCTTTCCTACAACAACAACAGGTACAGGGCCCTTCCCCCTTCAGGGCCCATCTCTGCCCCTGAGCCACAGCCGGGATGGAACGTGAAAGGAAGAGGCTCCACATGGCCATCCTCATCCTGTCCCTGGAGGGAAGGGTCAGGGGAGGGTCTCTGACCAGGTCCTTGTCCCACATGGTTGGCTGATGATGTGTCTCCAGTGGCTCCTGGGAGGAGGCTTAGCTGAGTCCTCCACCATGGCTCAGGGTCAGCCCTGGAGGGTCCTTGGATTGCTGAGATCCCAGTGCTGGCTCAGCCTCAGGCTGTGAGGCTCTCTCCTCCCCTGTGTGTTCTTGGCCCTGAGTCTGGACCCTGCCTGGGGCCGGGAGCTCAGCACAGACATGGAGCGGTGTCCTTGTGCCGTCCTCAGGGTTCGGGACTGAATCGGGTCTGGCCCTGAGGCTGGTGAACGGCGGTGACCGGTGTGAGGGCCGCGTGGAGGTCCTCTACCGAGGCTCCTGGGGCACCGTGTGTGACGACAGCTGGGACACCAACGACGCCAACGTGGTGTGCAGGCAGCTGGGCTGTGGCTGGGCCAGGTCGGCCACAGGAAGTGCCCGGTTCGGGCAGGGCTCAGGGCCCATCCTGCTGGACAATGTCGAATGCTCAGGGCACGAGTCCTACCTGTGGAGCTGCCCGCACAATGGCTGGAACTCCCACAACTGCAACCACGGGGAGGACGCGGGCGTCATCTGCTCAGGTGCGTCTCTGCCAGCCCTGGGGTTCTTCTGGGCTGAGGCTGCTGGGAACTGCCCCTGGAGCCAGCTCACTGCCCCCTGGAGGGGTCTGGGGCTTCCTTCAGGGCAGCCCGTCCCTGGTCTGGATATAGGGAAGATCCTCCCTTTGTGAGGACGGTTGCACCTGGTGGCTCTAAGATGGTGACATAGAGGGGACATCCTGAGAGCACAGAGGTCCTCTGTGAAGGACAGAGATGGGGGGAGGGAGAAGGGAGGTGAGAGATGTCAGGTGGCCATGAAAGGAAGGAACCTGTGAGGGCCTTGGGGATGGGGCATTGTGACCACCTGGAAAACTCCAGAAATGGGTGTAACCTCTCAATATCAGAATGGGTCAAGGCTGAATGGTTGGTGTGCACATCTATTGGCTCATTTGGTGGGGTCATCCTCTGCTTGTTCTCTGGGGTCAACACCAGAGTCCTGGTGGCCTGTCCCAGCATGGCCCTGGCTTCCTTACACTGGACTGAAGTCATTGGGCTCAAGGAAGGCAGTCGATGGCAGAGGAAAGAGGGCGTTGCTTCAGAAGGACTGGGAGCATCCCAGTGTCAGAGTTCTGTCAATCCCGAGGCCATGTGCACATTGTCAGCTCTGTGTGTGGAAGCTGAGGGTCATCAACATTGGATCTCAACTGGGCACCTGGGAGCTTGGTGTCTGACTATTCTTTTCTTCCCCCAGCGGCTCAGCCCCCACATCCTAGCCAGTTGAGTCTCGGCCACGTCTCCTGGTTGCCCTCTCCTTGCCCACCGCTGCTGGTGGGCCTCTCTAGCTGGCCCATGGCTCCTTGAACCCCTTTGGGACCACACTTTTGCCCTCATCTCCTTAACTAGAGGGGGGATTCCAAAGATCTAATCTGTCCATCCTCCTTCTGAGTTCATGTCAGATACTTGGCTACCGACCTGGGAGAGGGTGGCCATTGGTCAAGGGAAGTGCCTCCCCTTCTATGAAGGTGATCCCGTGACTCCAGGCTGAGGAGGGCATTGTGGGAGAGTGGGCTCTGATGCTCATTGGCTGTCTGATGAAGGGACAGCTGGCTTCTGGCTTCTCTCTTCCTCTCACATCGGACCCATGAGCGCCAGCGTGGTCACATGTGCATACCAACAAGGCAGAGACAGTGCTGGGGAAGACAATGAACACGTGATGAGGGTCCTCTGGGTTCCAGGTCATGTGATTGTCTCCCGGTTCAATCACCAGGCCGTGACTCTTTCTATCCCAGCTTCGTAGTCAGGCCCAAGCCTCAATCCCACCACTGTGTGCCTGGCTCATGCGGGAGAGATGGGAGAGGTCTTCTGATGGGAGGAACATGGCGGTCAGAGATGAGGAGGGATGCTGTGGTCTCTCACAGGCCTTTGGCCCCAATGACCCATGGGAGCGGGAGGCTGTGGACAGGCAGGGAGCATGTGCAGGAGGCACATGGGGAAGTCAGGGGACTGCCTCCCTCTCCTTTGGGAAGGACTCCTTTCCTGAGTCTCACCACCGCCTTCACTTTGTTTTCCCTCCAGCTGTACCGACACTTCTTCCATCAACTGCCTTTCCTACAACAACAACAGGTACAGGGCCCTTCCCCCTTCAGGGCCCATCTCTGCCCCTGAGCCACAGCCGGGATGGAACGTGAAAGGAAGAGGCTCCACATGGCCATCCTCATCCTGTCCCTGGAGGGAAGGGTCAGGGGAGGGTCTCTGACCAGGTCCTTGTCCCACATGGTTGGCTGATGATGTGTCTCCAGTGGCTCCTGGGAGGAGGCTTAGCTGAGTCCTCCACCATGGCTCAGGGTCAGCCCTGGAGGGTCCTTGGATTGCTGAGATCCCAGTGCTGGCTCAGCCTCAGGCTGTGAGGCTCTCTCCTCCCCTGTGTGTTCTTGGCCCTGAGTCTGGACCCTGCCTGGGGCCGGGAGCTCAGCACAGACATGGAGCGGTGTCCTTGTGCCGTCCTCAGGGTTCGGGACTGAATCGGGTCTGGCCCTGAGGCTGGTGAACGGCGGTGACCGGTGTGAGGGCCGCGTGGAGGTCCTCTACCGAGGCTCCTGGGGCACCGTGTGTGACGACAGCTGGGACACCAACGACGCCAACGTGGTGTGCAGGCAGCTGGGCTGTGGCTGGGCCAGGTCGGCCACAGGAAGTGCCCGGTTCGGGCAGGGCTCAGGGCCCATCCTGCTGGACAACGTCGAATGCTCAGGGCACGAGTCCTACCTGTGGAGCTGCCCGCACAATGGCTGGAACTCCCACAACTGCAACCACGGGGAGGACGCGGGCGTCATCTGCTCAGGTGCGTCTCTGCCAGCCCTGGGGTTCTTCTGGGCTGAGGCTGCTGGGAACTGCCCCTGGAGCCAGCTCACTGCCCCCTGGAGGGGTCTGGGGCTTCCTTCAGGGCAGCCCGTCCCTGGTCTGGATATAGGGAAGATCCTCCCTTTGTGAGGACGGTTGCACCTGGTGGCTCTAAGATGGTGACATAGAGGGGACATCCTGAGAGCACAGAGGTCCTCTGTGAAGGACAGAGATGGGGGGAGGGAGAAGGGAGGTGAGAGATGTCAGGTGGCCATGAAAGGAAGGAACCTGTGAGGGCCTTGGGGATGGGGCATTGTGACCACCTGGAAAACTCCAGAAATGGGTGTAACCTCTCAATATCAGAATGGGTCAAGGCTGAATGGTTGGTGTGCACATCTATTGGCTCATTTGGTGGGGTCATCCTCTGCTTGTTCTCTGGGGTCAACACCAGAGTCCTGGTGGCCTGTCCCAGCATGGCCCTGGCTTCCTTACACTGGACTGAAGTCATTGGGCTCAAGGAAGGCAGTCGATGGCAGAGGAAAGAGGGCGTTGCTTCAGAAGGACTGGGAGCATCCCAGTGTCAGAGTTCTGTCAATCCCGAGGCCATGTGCACATTGTCAGCTCTGTGTGTGGAAGCTGAGGGTCATCAACATTGGATCTCAACTGGGCACCTGGGAGCTTGGTGTCTGACTATTCTTTTCTTCCCCCAGCGGCTCAGCCCCCACATCCTAGCCAGTTGAGTCTCGGCCACGTCTCCTGGTTGCCCTCTCCTTGCCCACTGCTGCTGGTGGGCCTCTCTAGCTGGCCCATGGCTCCTTGAACCCCTTTGGGACCACACTTTTGCCCTCATCTCCTTAACTAGAGGGGGGATTCCAAAGATCTAATCTGTCCATCCTCCTTCTGAGTTCATGTCAGATACTTGGCTACCGACCTGGGAGAGGGTGGCCATTGGTCAAGGGAAGTGCCTCCCCTTCTATGAAGGTGATCCCGTGACTCCAGGCTGAGGAGGGCATTGTGGGAGAGTGGGCTCTGATGCTCATTGGCTGTCTGATGAAGGGACAGCTGGCTTCTGGCTTCTCTCTTCCTCTCACATCGGACCCATGAGCGCCAGCGTGGTCACATGTGCATACCAACAAGGCAGAGACAGTGCTGGGGAAGACAATGAACACGTGATGAGGGTCCTCTGGGTTCCAGGTCATGTGATTGTCTCCCGGTTCAATCACCAGGCCGTGACTCTTTCTATCCCAGCTTCGTAGTCAGGCCCAAGCCTCAATCCCACCACTGTGTGCCTGGCTCATGCGGGAGAGATGGGAGAGGTCTTCTGATGGGAGGAACATGGCGGTCAGAGATGAGGAGGGATGCTGTGGTCTCTCACAGGCCTTTGGCCCCAATGACCCATGGGAGCGGGAGGCTGTGGACAGGCAGGGAGCATGTGCAGGAGGCACATGGGGAAGTCAGGGGACTGCCTCCCTCTCCTTTGGGAAGGACTCCTTTCCTGAGTCTCACCACCGCCTTCACTTTGTTTTCCCTCCAGCTGTACCGACACTTCTTCCATCAACTGCCTTTCCTACAACAACAACAGGTACAGGGCCCTTCCCCCTTCAGGGCCCATCTCTGCCCCTGAGCCACAGCCGGGATGGAACGTGAAAGGAAGAGGCTCCACATGGCCATCCTCATCCTGTCCCTGGAGGGAAGGGTCAGGGGAGGGTCTCTGACCAGGTCCTTGTCCCACATGGTTGGTTGATGATGTGTCTCCAGTGGCTCCTGGGAGGAGGCTTAGCTGAGTCCTCCACCATGGCTCAGGGTCAGCCCTGGAGGGTCCTTGGATTGCTGAGATCCCAGTGCTGGCTCAGCCTCAGGCTGTGAGGCTCTCTCCTCCCCTGTGTGTTCTTGGCCCTGAGTCTGGACTCTGCCTCGGGCCGGGAGCTCAGCACAGACATGGAGGGTGTCCTTGTGCCGTCCTCCAGGGTTCGGGACCGAATCGGGTCTGGCCCTGAGGCTGGTGAACGGCAGTGACCGGTGTGAGGGCCGCGTGGAGGTCCTCTACCGAGGCTCCTGGGGCACCGTGTGTGACGACAGCTGGGACACCAACGACGCCAACGTGGTGTGCCGGCAGCTGGGCTGTGGCTGGGCCAGGTCGGCCACAGGAAGTGCCCGGTTCGGGCAGGGCTCAGGGCCCATCCTGCTGGACGACGTGAACTGCTCAGGGCACGAGTCCTACCTGTGGAGCTGCCCGCACAGCGGCTGGAACTCCCACAACTGCAACCACGGGGAGGACGCGGGCGTCATCTGCTCAGGTGGGTCCCATCTTGGGGCCTCCCCTTTTGTGTGGTCTCCTGGAGTCCGGGCTCCTCTCACCCCAGCCAACCAGGAGAGTTCTTCTCACCTCAACCCATGGCCACAGCTGCCTGGTTCCTGGGAGTTTGGGGTGCCTGTCACCAGGCCGGCCCTCAGGTAGACAGCGGCTCGATGTGCATTCACGTTGCAGGAAGAAACGCCCCAACCTCCTTTTTGGGAGCAGAGCCCCGAGGTTACCCTTTCCAGGCCGGTCCCGTGGGCCGCTTCCCGCAGCATTTCTCAGGCCACGAGGGGACACAGGAGCCCCTGCCCTCGTCCTGGGGGGCTCTTTGCGACTCACCCTGGGCCCCGAGCCTGACCCCGTGCTTCTCTTTCTCACAGGTTCGCCCGGCAACGCGACCACCCCAGGTGAGTCCCACGGCCCCGGCTCCCAGGAGCCCCGCTCCGTGTGCAGGAGGAGACAGCGGGCTCCCGGCTGCTTCTCTCCCTGAGGCTCCGGGTTTGCACGGGACGCACCGCGTGCCCCGGACGCTGCTGTCCCTGCTCTGCCCGGGAGCCCCTCTGAGCCGGCCACGGCGGTTCGGGGGCCAATGCCCGTCCAGGTCGACCCCGGGGCTAACGGTGGCCGTTCTAGAAACGGGGCAGGGTAGAGCCTCTACAGAGGTTCGTCCGCTGACCAGTTCCTTCACGCGACTGTCCATGGTGGAGGTGCCCACAGGGTGCTGCCTGTCCACCTGCACCCCAGCTCCCCTGCCGGCCCCGGCACCCTCACCCGCCTGCGGGCACACAGCCTACCTCCTGCACACGCACACATGCTCTCCACGTGGCCCCTGCCAGCCGGGTGGTTTCCGGTGTGTGTGTGTGTGTGTGTGTGTGTGTGTCTGTGTGTGTGCATTTAAACTATTGTTTGAAGTATCACATGTGTCTCCTTTCCCCCCGTTGGCCTCTCCCGGCCGCTCCCACCTCCTCCCAGCTCAGGCTGGGAGCTCCGGAGGGTGCGGCCCGTGGCCAGCGTCTCGCTGTAGCCCACAGCGTGGGCTCAGAGGTTGCACCAAGGACGGCAGGAAACTGACGTGATCTTTCCTCTCTGTCCGCAGGGCCTCACTACACCAGCACCAGGCCAACGGGTAAGCCCGAGCGCCCTCCCCTCCGTGACCGTGACCTGGGGAGATGGCGGGAATGGCGAGGCGTGGCTTCCCTCGTGTCCCTGCGCCTCGGGGAGAGCCCCGCTGGGCCCCTCCTGTAGGGTTTCTGTCTCGGGAATTGTCTAAAAATGCCCCTCTCTTGCCCTTCCAGCACTGTTCTGTGATTACTGTTGACCTAGGAACCAGGAGGTCAGGGTTCGATTGCCGCTCAGGGCACAGGCCCGGGTTGTGGGCTCGATCCCCAGTAGGGAACGTGCAGGAGGCAGCCAGTCCATGATTCTCTCTCATCATGGATGTTTCTATTTCTCCCTCTCCCTCTTCCTCCCTCTCAAAATCAATAAATATAAAAACTGAAAGATAATAAAAAGTAAACTTCCCCGTCCCCGCCGCGGTGAGGGGCCGTGTGCTCTGGGTCACCAGCGTCTGCGTCTGTCCCGGCAGCCGCGGCGGCCTGCGGGGGCTTCCTGTCCCGGCCCTCAGGGCGCTTCACCAGCCCGTCCTACCCCGCGAGCTACCCCAACAATGCCCAGTGCGTGTGGGACATCGAGGTCCAGAACAACCACCGCGTGACGGTGGTCTTCAGAGACGTGCAGTGAGTGGGGCGCAGGGCGGCCGCGGGGCCGGGGGGGGGCCTGGGGGACCTCGGGGGCGTGGGGGAGGAGGGACAGAGCAGGCGCCATGGGAGAGAGGCTGCTCGCTGGCGTTCTGCCTGTGGGGCAGCCGAGGCAGTGGGGCCAGGACAGGGCCTTGGCTTTGGTCAGTGTGGTCACTACTGCCCCATGTGGCCATATCATCACTCGCCTGTCCTCAGCCGAAAGAGAGGGATGAGCCGGCCGGCGTGGCTCAGGGATTGAGCGTCCACCTATGACCCAGGAGGTCATGGTTTGAGTCCCAGTCAGGGCACACACCCGAGATGTGGGCTCCATCCCCAGCAGGGGGCGTGCAGGAGGCAGCCGATGCATGATTCTCTCATCATGGATGTTTCTCTCTCTCTTCCCCTCTCCCTCCTTCCTCTCTGAGATCAATAAAAACATATCTTTAAAAAAATATAGGATGGGCTGAAACTGGTTTGGCTCAGTGGATAGAGCATTGGCCTGTGGACTGAAAGGTCCCAGGTTCGATTCTGGTCAAGGGCATGTACCTTGGTTGCGGGCGCATCCCCAGTAGGGAGGTGTGCAAGAGGCAGCTGATTGACGATTCTCTCTCATCGATGTTTCTAACTCTCTATCCCTCTCTCTTCCTCTCTGTAAAAAAATCAATAAAATATGTATATTTTTTAAAAATAGAGGGATAAGCCCTGGCCTAGTTGGCTCAGTGGGTAGAGTGTCAGCCCTCAGACCGAAGGGTCACAGGTCGGGGTGCGTGTGGAAGGCAGCCCATCTGTGTCTGTCACACCGATGCTTCTCTCTGTCCCACGCCCTCCCTCCTGCTCTCCCTGAAGGCCAATGGGAAATGCTCTCAGGTTTGGGTTAACAGACCAGCTTTCTAACAGACCGTGCCCCTGTCCGCAGGCTGGAGAGCAACTGCAACTACGACTACATCCAGGTGTTCGACGGCCCCGCCCTCAGCGCCCCGCTCCTCGGCCGCGTCTGCCATGGCTCCAGGGACTCCTTCACGTCCTCCTCCAACTTCCTGTCCGTCCGCTTCGTCAGCGACGGCAGCGTCACCAGCAGAGGCTTCCAGGCCGACTACTACTCCCGCCCGTCCAACCACAGCACCCGTGAGTCCTGGCTCCGCCCTCCAACCACAGCACCCCTACGTCCCGGCTCCTCCCCTATAACAACAGCACCCCTATGTCCCAGCTCCGCCCTCCAACCACAGCACCTCTACCTCCCAGCTCCGCCCTCCAACCACAGCACCCATACATCCCAGCTCCTCCCCTCCAACCACAGCACCCCTACGTCCCAGCTCCGCCCTCCAACCACAGCACCCCTACCTCCCAGCTCCGCCCTCCAACCACAGCACCCCTACCTCCCGGCTCCTCCCCTCCAACCACAGCACCCCTACCTCCCAGCTCCTCCCCTCCAACCACAGCACCCCTACCTCCCGGCTCCTCCCCTCCAACCACAGCACCCCTACGTCCCGGCTCCTCCCCTCCAACCACAGCACCCCTACCTCCCGGCTCCGCCCTCCAACCACAGCACCCATAGGTCCCGCTCTCCGGGTGGGGGCCTGCCCCCCATTTTCCTCCTCCCCTGACATCCTCAGTGGCAGGACGGCAGACCAGAGCTGCCCGGCAGGTCCCTGGGCCGGATCTGCCGCCGGAAGGGACCAGGGGCCCTGGGTCTGGGGACTCTGGCTGCCCAGTCACGCGGGCCAGGGCCAGAACTGGGGTGGGAAGAGCCCGCCGCACTGTGGTCAGGGCAGGTGCAAGAGGATGAGCTGAGTGGACGCCGTGCCCGGGGGGAGGTGGCCCAGGGGGAGGCCTGTGACCACCCAGGTGAGGGGTACCGGGCTGTCCTGAGACCTGCTGCCTGGAGGCCCTGGTCGCTGTGCCGGGCCCAGCAGAGGCCGGTGGCCTCGAGCGGAGGTTGCAGGGGACGGACGGACAGTGACCGGCGGGCAGGTGCTGTCCCAGCCCTTTTCCATCGGGACTTTGAGCCCTGCTGGCTCCCCGGCCCCTGGCCCCGGTTCACAGCGTCCCCACGATTCCACCGGGCATCCGTTCACGCTGCGCTCCCCTGACTGGCGGACACCTCCTCCCACACCGGCCTCCATGTCCTTTGCTTTTGTTTTCCTCCTCGGAGGACATTGTCCATGGATGTTTAAAGAGAGTGGGGGGCGGGGGGGAGACACAGAGAGAGAAACATCCACGTGAGAGAGACACATCAACGGGTTGCCTCCGTGAGGCCGGGGATCAAGCCTGCCACCGAGGAACTTGCCCTTGACTGGATTCGAACCCGAGACCCTTCAGTCCACGGGTTGACGCTCTACTCACTGGGCCACAGCAGCCAGGACCTGCCTCCATTTCTCCATCCGTGCACACAGGGCAGCTGGGGGTGGAGTGAGAATGCCCTAATGGGGACGACCTTTGTCTGCCCCTCGGGGGCACGAGGGGGGAGCCCCCGGCAGGTTTGGGGTGCACGCTGAGCCTCTGCCCTCGCCCCCAGAGCTGCTGTGCCTGCCGGACCGGATGCAGGCCAACGTGAGCCTGAGCTACCTGCAGGACCTGGGCTTCACGGCCAGCGACCTGGTCATCCCCCGCTGGGAGGGCGTGCAGCAGTGCCAGGCCCGGGTCACGGCGAGCCAGGTGACCTTCACCATCCCGTACGCGGGCTGCGGCACCGTCCAGCAGGTGAGCCGCCCTCCCGCGCCCCCGGGGCCCGTTCCTCCCCACGACGCCCCCGAGGGGCCCGGATCCTGGGGCCAGGGGACGGGGTTGAGTCCGGAAAACCGGAACGTGATCGGGGTGAAGGCGCCCGTGCCCCTCGCCACTTCCAAACCACAGCACCCCTCCACAGGGAGGCGGCGGCGGGCGGTCTCCCCACCGTCCAGCGGAGGGCGCTCGGCAGGCTGCCTGGCACGTCCATCGTCCCAACCACGGCCGCTGCCAGGGCTTCGGGAGCCTGAAGCCCCCGGGGCTCTGGGTGGGGCTCGGGGTGGGGCCCGTTAGGGGAAGGGGGGCAGGCACACCCCTTCTTCCTCTTGTGACGTGCCAGGCGGCCTCACCGATCAGGGTCCCCATGGAAGCCGTGATGGCATTTGTTTGGGGCTCTTCCTTGCATAAGCGCCCCCCGTCTCCCGGCCTGGGAACTTCGACCCGACAAGCCCGTGGCCTCTGACCCTCGGAGCCTCTGGGAAGAAGACCGCTTCCCCTCTCGCCTCGCTGGGGCCTCCGGGGCCCGTTCACCTGCTCCTCTGGGCCGTTCGGGGTATTGGGCAGCGACCCTTCACCTCCCTCCTTACCACCCCCCCTCGGTGCTCTGCTCGGCGTCTGTCCCGCCCCTGTCATTGTCTGGATACTCACGATGCTGCCGGCTGCTCCTGTCTGAGAGCTCACAGGCCTGGTCCCCAGAAACATCCCCCTGACCAGGCGGCGGGCACAGCACCGGGGCCCGAGACCGACACCCCGAGAACGTGCTGCATGCTGGGAGCCCGGTCAGAAAGAGCCTGCGGTGCAGGAGGGGCAGGCAGGAGGGACAGGAAGTACTCCTGTTGCCATGCCAACCCAGCTGTCCATCTGAGCTCAGGAAGTCCTTTCCCAGAAACTGGCTGCCACCTGGCTTTTATTGTTTTTAATAAGTTTGTATTGATTTCAGAGAGAAAGGGAGAAGGAGAAAGAGAGAGAGAGAGAATCATCCACAATGAGAGAGAGTTATGGACCGGCTGCCTCCTCCACGCCCCCCACTGCGGATGGAGCCTACAACCCAGGCCTGTGCCCTCACCGGGAATCGAACCGTGAGCTCCCGGTTCCTAGGTCGACGCTCACCCCTGAGCCACCCGGCCGGGCCTGGGCGGGTTGTGAAGCGCTCAGAGTCCCTTACTCCCGACTCTGACGAGAGCGGCAGCGAGATCCTCCCGCAGGGCGTCCGCCTGACCCCTCTCCGCCTCCCCCCCAGCTGGACAACGACACCATCACCTACACCAACACCCTGCAAGCGGCCCGCCCCGCGGCCAGCGGCCTCATCCAGCGGCGGCCCAGCCTGAACCTCCACGTGAGCTGCCGGATGCTGCGGGACACCTGGGTGGACCTCATGTACGTCGCCCACGGCAACACCGCGGTCCAGGAAGTGCAGTACGGCCACTTCGCCGTCAACATGTCCTTCTACACGTCGCCCGCCTTCGCCTACCCCGTGACCTCGCGCCCCTACTTCGTGAGCCTGAGCCAGGACCTGTACGTCCAGGCCGAGGTCCGCGGGGCCGACGCCGCCATGGCCCTGTTCGTGGACACCTGCGTGGCGTCGCCCTCCGCCGACGACTGGGCCTCCGTGACCTACGACCTCATCCGCAGCGGGTAAGCCGCGCCCTCGAGGACCGAGAGCCCGCCGCGGGCGGGAGCCACGGCCTCGGGCCTGGGAGCTCTGCCGAGCCCGTCGGGGTTCCGCTCCGGTCAGGACGGGGTGCCTGGCGCGTGGCATGGGGACAGTCCATGGGGTGAGGCCCCGGGTGAGGAGCCCCGGGCAGGCCCTGGCGTCACAGGGCGCGGGCATGGCGGGAAAGCTTCCAGGTGGAAGCAGATCGAGAGGAGATGCCAGACGCCAGCTGCACCTTCTGGGGGGGCAGTGGCACCCCTCAAGCCAGTGTGAACCCACCACGGGAGCAGGAGGACCCCCACATAGGGGCTGTTGGGGGGATGAGTGAGCGCGGAGGTGGGGTTCGGGCAGAGAGGATGCAGCGGGCGGTCCTCAGTGGGCGTGGCCCAGGGTGCCCCATGACACCCCAAATCATCTGAGAATGGACCTTCTCACTGTCCTGGTTCCTGCCATGCTCCAGGCAGACGTGCGAGGGGAGGGGAGGAGGTGGGGGGTGAGGGGGGGCGGCAGGGGGCCAGGTGGGGGGCACAGGAGGCGTGGGCGGTCCAGTCCCACGCCCGGCGGATCCCGGTGGGGCGGCCGGGCCCCTGCGCGCTGACGGGCCCTCTCCTCGCAGGTGCGTGAGGGACGACACCTACCAGACCCTCCCCGCGCCGGCCGGCCTCACCCGCTTCCGGTTCCGCTCCTTCCACTTCCTGCGCCGCCTCCCGGCCGTGTACCTGCACTGCAAGGTGCTGGTGTGCCGGGCCCACGACCCCGCCTCCCGCTGCCGCGGCGGCTGCCAGCCCCGGCCCCGGCGGGACGTGGGCGCCTTCCAGGAGCAGGTGGACGTGGTCCTGGGCCCCGTCCGGCTGCAGGAGCCGTAGCCGGGACAGCAGGAGCCTGGGTAGGTGGTCGCCTTCGACACCCCCCCCCACCTTCCCCCACCCCCACCCGCCGGGGCTCGGCGGGACCGGGGGACGCGGGGGACGCAGACACGTCTGTGGGGTCAGCTCCGCCGGGCGGTGGGCATGGCTGCGGGCCGGGCTGCCGGGCTGCGGTGGGCAGGACAGAGCGCAACTAGCCCCCCGGCCGCCTTCCTCCCAGGCGGTCACAGGTGGGGTCCGGCCTGAGCAGGGGGGGTAGGCTTCCTTCTGCCAAGGGCCATTTGAAACTTTTTTTAAATGTACATTTTTATTGATTTCAAGAGGAAAGGAGAGGGAGAGAGAGAAACATCCATGATGAGAGAGAATCATAGGCCGGCTGCCTCCTGCACGCCCCACCCTGGGAATCGAGCCAGCCACCTGAGCGTGTGCCGTTGACCGGACTCGAACCTGGGAGCCTTCAGCCCGAAGGCTGATGCTGTATTCACCGAGCCAATCTCCCCGCGCTCACTCCTCTTCCTCCCCCCTGACAACCCACTCTGTCAGCATCGCCGTGCCTGCGACCACCATCCCACCCGTGTCCTGTCTCCGCCGGCTCGTCCTGACCGACTCCTCTCCACCCCCACCCGCCGGCCACAGCGGGCGCCACCGCAGCTGCCACCTCGCGGGTCACCCCCCCTCGGCCCTCGGCCCTCGGCCGCTCTGATGCTGCCGTGTGACCTTGGAATGCACAGGGGACAGGAAGCACCAGGTGCCCGAGCCTCATGCCAGGAGACTCTGCCCGCTCTGCCAGGCACATGGCGGGTGGCTGGGGTGGGGGTGGGAAGTCAGGGGCTGGGTGCCGGGACTGAGGGTCAGGCAGGAGCCACCCTCGGGGCAGCCGTGAGCCACTCCTCCCACGGCCAGCCCTCCCCAGGGGACGGCCTGCCTGGCCATTTAGAGCCCGCGCCCCAGGCCGCCCCTGCCCGGCCGTGGCGTGGACAGCTGAATAAAGGGCATTTTCACAGCACGTGTTGTCTGGTCCTGTGGTGGCTCCCCTGAGACCCTGGATCCCTGCAGACTGAGCTAAGGGGGGGAAGGGGGAGGGGAGGGGCGGGACAATAAGAGATAAACCAAAGAACCCACTGACCGATGGGCAGAGCCATGGGCACGGCCGGGGGGGGGGGGGGCTCGGAGGAAGGGGAGGGGGAAGCTGGGAGATATCTGTAAGACTATCCTATCTAATGAAAGAGCAATATGCAAATTGTCACACCAAGACACAAGATGGCTGCCCCCATGTTGCCAAATATGGCCGCCACAAGATGGCTGGCAGGGAGGGCAGTTGTGGGCAGCTGGGAGTGACCAGGCCTGCAGAGGAGGGCAGTTGGGAGTGACCAGGCCTGCAGAGGAGGGCAGTTGGGAGTGACCAGGCCTGCAGAGGAGGGCAGTTGGCAGTGACCAGGCCTGCAGAGGAGGGCAGTTGGCAGTGACCAGGCCTGCAGGGGGCCGTGCCCTCGCCTGGTGCCCAAGTCCTCGGGACCCAGGAGGGGGCACCTCCCCCCAGCCTCCCAGCCCCAGTCTGAGACGCTGTTAGACCCAGAGGAGGCACAGCCCGGCCTGCCGGTGGCTCCGGGGGGGCAGAGGGACAGGTGGCCCTGGGACCTGAGAGGAAACAAGGACCAGGTGCTTTCCAAAAAGGCAGTGAATCTGCCCAAACGGGGGAGAGGCCAGCCCGGGGCTGCTGTGAGGGAGGGAAGAGCCGATCTCCCGTCCTGCCTGGGAACGCGCATGTTCCCCCCGGCCCCCCCCGCCCCGCCCCGCCCCAGCCCGACGGCCCGAGCAGCAGGCGCCAGCTGAGCGCCCGGCTTCCTCTGAGGCTGGCGCGGGTCCCCAGCTTCGCCCGCGTCCTCCCCGCGAGGGCAGGGGGAGTCCCGTGATTTCGGGGAGAAGGGGCCCCTCGGGGGGAGGCAGGCCAAGCTCCAGGGCTCTGAGCGACTGCGGTGCCCGGACCCTGGCCCACCTCCCTGTGTCCGTCCCCTTGGCAGAGTGGCCACAGCTTCTCCCACGGAGACGTGACGGCCACGCTGGCCGGCAGCTCTGGTGGCTGGAGCATCACCCAGACACCAGGGCCTGCGGTCCCTCTGGGTCAGCGGTTCCTCAGGGTCTGCGTCCCTCAGGGTCTGCGCGGTCCCTCAGGGTCTGTGGTCCCTCAGGGTCTGCGTCCCTCAGGGTCAGGCATGAGCAGGAATTAACCAATCAACACACAACGGGGGGGGCGGAGCAGTGGGCCGACGTTCCTCTCTCTCTCCTTCCCCCTCCCTTTCTCCCTTCCTCTCACTCTCACATCAGTAAATCACGGCCTGCATGGCTCAGTGGTAGAGCTTCGACCTGTGAACCAGGAGGTCCCAGTGTGATTCCCAGTCAGGGCACATGCCCAGGTTGTGGGCTCGATCCCCAGTGTGGGGCATGCAGGAGGCAGCCGATCATGGTTGTCTCTCATCACTGATGTTTCTCTCTCCAGGCCTGAGACGGGGAAGCCTTCGCAGGCGGGTCTTACCTGGAGGCCCCCCGGGAGATGGGTCCCCCGAGAACACGGTGGGTGGGGGTGAGGGTTCCAGAGCGGCAGACAGGACGCCCGGAGCCCCGAGGGGTAAATAAACTTTACTGCTGGTGACAGGCAGGCCTGCCGGGGGGCGCCCTGCAGAAGCCCGCGTGCTCCGGGCAGGGGCCGGCGCCGGCCGGGGCGCTGGGCCGGAGGCCGCGCGAGAGGAAGTCCTGGTTCATGAGCATGAGGTCGCCCGGGAAGTCCGCCAGGCGGAAGAGGCTGCGGTTGGTGCGGCCGGCGATGGCCCGCTCCGCCCTCCGGGGGGGGAAGAAGGGCTTCAGGTCGCGGGGCTGGTGGATGAGCGGCTTGGGCGGCTCCTTGGACTTGAACGTGACCTTCATCCTGATCTCCTGGCGCGGCCCGGCTCTGTCCTGGCCCTCGCCGCCCGCCGCGCCCTCGCCCGTGGCGGCGGGCGGGCCGCCGGGGGGCCCAGCCCTCCGGATGGCGGGCAGCGGCCGGCGGTGGCGCAGCGCCCGCGCGAACTGCATGCGCTCCACGTGCCGGCAGATGTCCAGCCGCTCGCGCGGCGGCACCCGCAGCTCCTCGGGGGTCACGGTGACCTTGGCCGTCCAGAGCTTCTCCAGCAGCCCGCAGGCGGCGCAGGCCGGCGGGAACTGCCTGCGGTGCTCCAGCGCCTGCTTGTAGTCCGGGGACCGCAGCTGCAGCTCCCGCAGCATCTTCCGCTCCTCCTCCAGCCTGCGCGTGAGGAGCCGCCGGGAGGCCACCGTGTGCACGCCCCCTAGACGCTGCGACCGGACGGGGCGTTAGCTCAGACCCTCCTCCGCCGCCACGCAGCATGCAGAGGCCCGTGGGGTGGGCAAGCATGCAGCTTTGGGGTCAGACAAGCCTGGGTTCAAATCCCAGCTCGCTCTCTCTCTCTCTCTCTCTCTCTTAATGGTGTCTTTTGCCGAAACTGGTGTGGCTCAGTGGATAGAGCATCGGCCGGTCAAGGGCATGTACTTTGGACGCGAGCACATCCCCAGTAGGGGGTGTGCAAGAGGCAGCTGGTTGATGATTCTCTCTCATCGATGTTTCTAATCTCTGTCCCTCTCTCTTCCTCTCTGTAAAACATCAATAAAATATATTTTAAAAAATAAATAAATGGTGTCTTTCTTTTATTTTTTTAAAATACATTTTTATTGATTTCAGAGAGGAAGCCGCACGCACACTGAAGATTGAGTCCTGACGGGGCCTCCAGCCTGGGACCCTTCCGTCCGCAGTCTTACACTCTGTCCACGGAGCCACCCCAGCCAGGGCCGGACTCTCCTCGCCTCCCATGAACCGGAAGGACGGGTGTGACTCTCGGGGCCTCGGGGAACCCTCCGGAACCCTCCCTGAGCGCGGTGGGCGCCAGGGAAGGCCCGGCCGGCGCTCTGCCCTCGGCCCCGCCGGCGCTCCCGTCCTCCGGGGCCGTGAAACAAGAGAACACTCTGCTCTGCAGGCGCCGGAGCCACCAGCCGGCTCGCCAGCCGCGTCCTGCTTGGGGGCCTTCCGTCTGGGCCTCGGCTGTTCGGGACCCTCCGGCTCCCCGGTGACCACCTGCCTCAGTACCCCGTGGAGGTCAGGGCCTTACCAGGATCTCCTTCTCCAGCGGGGAGTACTTCCCGGGGGCGATGCTGGGGTCTGACGGGTGGACTTTGGTCCATGACCTGGGCGGTGCAGAGGCGGGTGGGTTAGAACTCTGGGGAAGGCCCTGGCCGGTTGGCTCAGTGGACAGAGCAATGGGTCCCAGGTTTGACTCTGGTCAAGGGCTCCTACCTCAGTTGCAGGCTCCTCCCTGGCCCAGACCCTGGTGAGGGCTCATACGGGAGGCAACCCATCGATGTGTCTCTCTCACATCAGCGTTTCTCTCCGTCCCTCACTCTTCCACTCTCTAAAACTCAATGGGAAATTGTCCTCAGGGGAGGATTAACAAAATAAACTTCCGAAAGGGGTTCCCTGGTGCACCCTTTGGGAATGGAAACCTCACAAAGGGGATTCAGGGAGCCAGGTGAGATCGCCGGGCCAGGTTCCTCTGGGCACCGGCTGGGCGCTGCCACATGGCCTCGGTGGGAGACGGATGGGAAGGAGGGGACAGGAAGGAGGGGACGGGAAGGAGGGGACGGGGAGGAAGGGACGGGAAGAAGGGAACAAGGAGGAGAGGATGGGGAGGAGGGAACAGGAAGGAGAAAACAGGAAGGAGGGGACGAAGAGGAGGGGATAGGAAGTCCGGCTGCACTCACCTCAGGGAGGCAATGGAGTCTCGGTCCCCGTGGCCCCACAAGGGGTCCTGGTCCTTGGCAGCCTCGCCCGCGCCCAGCACCCCGCTCTTGGGGGCCTTCCGCTCTGGGGCCCGGGGGTCTTTAGCCCTCTGCTGGCCGGCCTTCAGGCCGCCGTCCTCGCATTCTCGGAACATGACCGGCCACAGGCTGATGGAAGTGTCCGCGGGCGGTGGAAGGTGTCCACGGACCGGTGGGAGTGTCCGCAGGCCGGTGGGAGGTGTGGGCCGAGGGCTCTTCCTCTGGCAGCCTCAGGGGAGCCCAGGGCAGGCACCTGGTCTTGCATCACAAGTGGCCCAGGCGCCATTGTGAGGTCTGCGGCTGAGGTGTGAGCGCCCGGCCAGCAGGGGGCGGGGCCGTGGTTTCCCTTATCGTTACCTAAGGGCTCCGGGGCCGTGGGGCATGGAGACGGCGCCAGGCAAATCCACCCGGTCCCGCGGGCCCCGCCGCGCCCACGGGGGCAGGGGCTGCGGCGATGGCGGCTCCCTGCGTCCACCGTGCCACTTCCTGCCCGCCGGGCCTCCTGAAACCCGCCACAGACACCGTGTGGCTCAGCGGCAGAGCCTCCACCCAGGAGGTCGGGGTTCGAATCCCGGTCAGGGCACAGGCCTGGGTGTGGGGCTGGAACCCCAGTGTGGGGCCTGCAGTAGGCAGCCGGTCCATGATTCTCTCTCATCATGGATGTTTCTCACTCCCTCTCTGGAATCAAGAAAAATAAAACAGAATAAATTTTAAAAACTCCGACAGAAAAGACCGTTCCCCTGGAGCCAGGCCCGCCAGCACCGTGAGGGGCAGCGGAGGGCGCGGCAGGCCTGGCTGGGTCCGCGTTGGGTCCCCTCCCCAAGGCTCTGATGCAGCTCTGGCCCCCGACTGGGCTGCTCCGTGCGCGTCTGAGAAGGCGGCGACGGAAGGAGAGTGTGGGGGGAAGCAGTGCCCCCCCAGTGCGTCCCGCCCCCCAGCTCAGCGGATCGGGGTGCTCGCTCCAGCGGCCTGGCGGCAGAGCTGGGTCCCCCGAGCCACAGGGAGCCACCAGGGAGCAGTGGCCACGGCCGGCACCCTCCATGGGCCGGGTGACGGACGGCCTGGCCGCGCTGCTGTGGGCGAGCTGTGCGTCTGCAGAGACGAGATGTGACACGTGTGGAGGCAGCGCACACGTGTGGCCTCCCCGGGTCTCAGTGATGTTGGCAGGGACCGCACTCTGTGGACGGTGGGGCCTGGAGCAGGAGGGAGTGGGGCGGGCGGGGTGGAGGCTCGGCGGAGGGGGGGGGGCGGCCTGCATGGCTGCGGGCATCGGCGGGGGAGGGCTGACCCCCACCGCCCGGCTTCCCCAGGAGCGGGCACGGCTGGCCTTTGCCAGGAGGAGGGAGGAGGTGAAACCTGCCGGGGTGCAGGGAGGGTTCTCCACCCTGGAGCCCAGTTCCTCGTCCCCTCGTGGCCTCACGCAGCCCCCGACATCTGGCCGCACCCAGCGCCCGGGCTGAGGCGCTGCTCTGGCCCTCGGCCTCTCCCTCCCCCACTTCCCCTGGCCGCGGGGCCAGTGCTCTGCCCGCCCCGCCAGGGGGCCTTGGCGGCTGAACTCCTTGTCCCCAGCGTGCCCTGCGGTGCGAGGAGGCCGCTGGGCACTCGGACAAAGGAGCCGGTGTGCGGGCCTCTCAGCGCTGTGCCGAGGTCACACCGTCCCGTTAGGAGAAGGAACAACGCGGCCGCCAGCTCGACGCCGGGAGGCGGTGGCCACTGGACCGTGCAAATGGGCTGATAAGGCGCCGGAGTTGGCACCCACGGCGGAAACGCAGCAGAGAAGGCGGGAGGCGGGGCCGCGCCCGCTGTGTGCCCGCTGTGTGCCCGCCAGGGGCGGCGTGCCTGCAGTCAGGACGCCCCGAGGTGAGCACGGACAACCACTCGTGTGGTGGCACGTGTGGGCACGGGCCCGGGCGCTCGGTGCCGTCCCTCCTACGTTTCACACGGTGTCCATGTCTGGAGGCGTCTGCTGCCAAAACAAACCCGATCAGCCCGGCTCCCGAGGCTCCGACCTGTGAACCAGGAGGTCAGGGTTCCATTCCCGCCCAAGGGCACAGGCGGGGGGCGTCAGGAGGCGGCCGATCCAGGATTCTCTCTCATGGTGGATTCATTGATGTTTCTATCTCTGTCTTCCTCTAAAATCGATCTTTAAAATCTTAAAAAAATAATAACAACAACTAAAAAACAAAACAAAACAGAAAAACAAACCCGATTACAGTGCCGTGGCCCGCTGTGCGGAGCCGGTGACCCGGGAACTGGTGGGGCCGGGGCTGCCTCAGCCTCAGACCCGCTGCTGTCCTCGCCGTCAGTCCGCGGGGGGAGGTCGGGCCCAGGAAAGGGCTGGGGCTCCACGTGGTGGTGGGGGCGCTCGGGGGCTCGCTACGCACCAACAAGACAGACTCGCTGTGGAAACCGGTGTGGCTCAATGGATAGAGCGTAGGTCTGTGGACTGAAGCTTCCCAGGTTCGATTCCGGTCAGGGGCATGTACCGTGGTTTCCGGCACATCCCCAGTGGGGGGTGTGCAGGAGGCAGCTGGTCGGTGTTTCTCTCTCATCAATGGTTCTAACTCTCTATTCCTCTCCCTTCCTCTCTGTAAAAGTAAATAATATATATATATATATATATATATATATATATATATATATATATATATATTTAAAAAGAAAAAGAAAAGAAAGAAAGAAGAAAGAAAGAAAGAAAGAAAGAAAGAAAGAAAGAAAGAAAGAAAGAAAGAAAGAAAAAGAAAGAAAAGAAAGACTCACAAGCTCCCTGGACGGTGCGGGGCTGCGTCTGTTCGGGGGGCAGGCCTCCATCCTGCGTCGCCCGCAGTTTCTCAGGAACCCTTGCCGGTATCACCATTAGATGCAGGCACACCCTCCTCCAGGCCTCCCTCCCGCCTGTGCCCTGGGTTTTCCGACGTCAGCAGGGACCCGGGTCTCCCCACACACGGCGTTGGGAGCCGAGGGGCGTCTTCAGGGCTGAGAGGCTGTGGGACGGGGGTCCCGGCGCCCGCCCTGCCACCCCCGGCCTCCCGGAGGCGCGGCCCTAGGAGCAGGCTCCGGGCGGCGTGCCAAGGAAGCCCGGGAGTTACCGGCGTCCACACACGGAAGCCGCTTATCTTAAACCCCTGCTGGCAGCGGCTCCTGAGACACTGGGACTCCGGGGGGTGAGAGGGCCGGCCGCCCAGCGGGATCTGACCGGAGGAGGACATGTCTCTGACCTTCAGCGGGTGCCTCGGACCCGCGTCCGGGGAAGAGGCCAGCGCGGCCGGGCTGGAGTCTCCGCAGGGCGCTGAGCCCGCATGGCTGGGCCGAGCTAGGGCGAGAGCCCGCTGGTTCGGTGAACAGCAATCAGGGGTTAACGGTTCTAAATGTGTGTTTACGGAACTCAGAGAGGCGGGAGAGGGAGAGAGAGAGAAGGGAGGGAGAGAGAGAGAAACATCCATGATGGGAGAGAATCAGGGATCGGCAGCCTCCTGCACGCCCCCTACTGGAGATGAGCCTGCAACCCAGGCCTGTGCGCTGACTGGGAATCGAACCCTGACCTCCTGGTTCCTAGGTGGATGCTCAGCCACTTATCGGTTGGAAAAGCACTTCCTGTCCACGTCTTGCCACAGCCCAGGCCCCCAACACGGGATCCAGGGGGCGGGCTCTGTGGGAACCTCGGCCTCCGGGGCTCCGAGCAGAGAGACCGCGGTGGCTGCGGGCGGAGTGGCTGCTGGAAGCCACGCCGCTGAGAGCGTCCACTGGGGAAGCGGCGTCTGAGAGCATCAGGGGAGCGGGTGCCCCCGGCCCTCCGCAGACACGCAGCCCAGGCCTCGGCGGGGAGCAGGCCGGCCAGCAGGACGGGGAGGCGCTCAGGGAAGTGCCCCTCAGAGAGCCGGCCAGCTAGTGGGCGTATGACTAAGACATGTGAGCTGCCATCCAGGCAGGGCGGTCAGGGGAGCCGAGAGGGGCCAGCGGGAGCGGCGGGAATTCGGGGAGGTGGTTGGGGGATGGGGAAAGCCTTCGAGGACGCAGGAGAGGCAGCGTGGGTGTGGAAAGACGAGTCCAGCCCTGACCGGTGTGGCTCAGTGGATAGAGCGTCGGGCTGCAGACTGAAAGGTCCCAGGTTTGATTCCGGTCAAGGGCATGTATGTTAGTTGCGGGAACATCCCCGGTGGGGGGTGTGCAGGAGGCAGCTGATCAATGATTTTCTCTCATTGATGTTTCTAGCTCTCTATCCCTCTCCCTTCCTCTCTGTAAAAAAATCAATAAAATATATATTGAAAGAAAGAAAGAAAGAAAGAAAGAAAGAAAGAAAGAAAGAAAGAAAGAAAGATGAGCCCATTCCCACCACTTCTTCCCCTAGGAGGTGCCACGGGCGGGAGGATACGGGGCGTCCGTGACATCTGGGGCCCCTGGAACTCGGGGTCCCACCTGCCCAGCCAGGGCCAGCTCCCCATCTGCCTGGTCACCCCTCCGGCCGCACCTCCCACCCCCTCGGCCCCGTGCAGGCCTCCAGCAGGTAGCACCCACCACCCTCTCCCGCAGGGAGTGCCCCGCCCGTCCAATCCAGCGCAGGCATCGAGTTGCAGGCCAACCGGGAGCATATAAGGCTCGGCCCGGCCGCAGAGCCGGACTCCTGCGCCATGGGCTGCCCGGCCCCCCTGCTGGGGCTGCTGCTCCTGCCGGGCGTTTTTCTCCTGGAAACAGGTACGGCCTGGGTGCCAGGCTTCTCGCTCCTGCCTGTCCCTGGAGGACAGGGGACGTGTGGGCACCCCCACAGAGCCCCCGCCGCTGTGGGAGCTTAGAGGGAGACCAGGCCACAGGCCTTCCCTGCGGAACGCAGCCCAGCTCGCAGGAGACGCCGCTGGGACGTTCTGGCCGTGCTGGTGGGGCGGGGGCGCTGGGTCAGGGTTTCTGTGGGTTCTGCTCTGGGCGAGGCACTGGCCCACGGACTGCTCGGTAAAGGGCTGGCTCTCTTTGAGGGTTCTGGAGAGAGGCGGGCACAGAAGGAACACTTGGCCCAGCCGGCGTGGCTCAGTGGTTGAGCGTGGACCCATGAGCGTGGCCGGTTGCGGGTTCGATCTCCAGGGTGGGGTGTGGAGGAGGAGGCAATGATTCTGTCATCCTGATGCTTCTCTGCCCTCTCCCTCTCCCTTCCTGTCTCTGAAATCAATAAAATATTGATTTTTTTTTTTTGAACCCCTGTAGGGTTCCGGGTTCAATCCCAGTCAGGGCACCAGAAAAATCAAATTTTTTTTTTTAAAGAAGAAGGAGGAGTGCTGGCCGGGGGCCGTCAGGGTTTTGACGTGGTCTCTGGCCGCACACTGACTGAGGCAGTGGAGGCACTGAGTTACGGCCGCGGTTTCTTTCCTGTGGCTGAACGGCGTTGGAAAATGCACCGCAAACGAATGCCTTCGCCTGAGACGGCTGATGTGACATAGAATTATGTAGATCTGACTCATGAGGTCTTCTAACCCGAACATCTCTATCTTTTTATATATATATATATATATATATATATATATATATATATATATATATATTCATTGATTTCAGAGAGGAAGGAAGGAGAGATAGAAACATCCATGATGAGAGAGAACCGTTGATCAGCAGCCTCCTGTACGCCCGCTTCGGGGATGGAGCCCACAACCTGGTCAGGGCACATGCCTGGGTTGCGGGCTCCATCCCCACTCGGGGGTGGTACTTCTCTCTCTCTCTCTGCCTTCCGCTCTGAAACCAATTATCATAATTAATAAATAAATAGGGAATGCATGGGGCTCCCGGAGGCAGAGCGAGTTTCGAATGCCTGAGGGAATGAGACATGCAGGTTCGTGGTATTGGCTCCGCTGAGGGGAATGTGATGCTGGAGGGGAAACAGGACCGGGTTGGGGGTGTCGTTACAGGCACAGCGAGGGGGGCCCCAGAGCTGGCGGCAGGGTCCTCGGGGCGCTCTGCCCTCAGGCCGCGCCTGAAGATGTGCGTGCTGCTCTGGGCAGGCGGGCGTGGACGGGGACTTAGTCTGTGGAGTCGGGTGTCCAAGGGCTTGAGGCCGGCCTGGCCGCGTGGCTCGGTGCTGGAGCATCAACCTAGGACGCAGGAGGTCGGATTGGATCCCCAGTCAGGGCACAGGCCCGGGGTGTGGACTCGATGCCCAGTGGGGGGCGTGCAGGAGGCAGCCGATCCAGGATTCTCTCTCATCATGGATATTTCTCTCTCTCTCCCTCTGCCTTCCGCTCTGAAATCAATGTTAAAAATGTACGTGTTTTAAAGGATTTAGAATAGACGTGGGGGGTTCGGGTGGAGACAGCCCCCAGTTTTGGACACGTGAGGTGAAAGGTTGCTGGGAACTGGAAAAAGTTCCCTAAAACCCAGCACCTTGGTATGACTCGATGCTGCGCCGCACACGGCCCCAGCAGGTCCCTGGGCGCGAAGGTCGAAGGTCTCCTCGCCTCCTGTCCCGCCCTCTTCCCATCCCCCCCGAGAAATCAGGTCCCAGCGCAAAACCGGCCAAACGGGCGATTTGTCACCCTGAGCTGGGCCTTGGGCAGGGGGTTCAACCCTCTCCTCCTCCGCCCCGTCCTGCCTGCCTGCCAGTCCCGCACGCCCAGGGCACACGGCGACACGCAGCCCGGGTCCCGGCCCACAGGGGCACTCCGGAATGGTCAGAGCCAGTGAGCGGGAACAATGCCCAAGGCTCTCCCCCACGCTGCCCGCGGCCCGGCTCCTCGGAACAGGCTGGCCAGGGTCTCGGGTGTTTCCTGAGCTGCCGGCATCCGGGCGTTTGAGAGGCACAGGGAGGGGGGCTGTGCAGACAGGCGAATAACCAAGGAGGGCGTTTCCTCCGGGACGGCCTGGGCCCTGCTCCAGCCTCGCCCGCCCCGCTCCCCCACCTGTGCTCTCGCGCCTCTGCCCCCAGCGCACTTCCCGCTACAGCTCAGGCGGGAGCTGCCGGGGCGTGGGGTCAGCCATGCGATACGGCCGGGGGCGCTGTGGGCGCCGTGGGCACCTCGGTGGTTGCACAAGCTCCTTGAAAACAATGGGCCCGAAAGCTTCCGGGAACAGCGAGGGCAGAGGCGGAGGTGTGGCTGTCCCCCGCGCAGAGTTATCTGATCAGCGCGGGCCAAGGCAAACAGGGACCGCTCTCCAAAACCGCAGCGCGATCGAGTTGCGATCCGACCAGCTGGGCGCACCTGCTCTGCCTCCAGGTCCCACACTGCCACCCCCTCCCGCCCAGGTCCCACACTGCCACCCTCTCCGGGGCACTCAGCCCGGGCTCCCCTGGCGCCAAGGTCGGGGTGGGAGTCTGTGGTGTCAGGTCTGGCCTGGGCCCCCAGCCGCCTGCTCGCATTGGCCCCCGTCAGGCGTTCAGCAGCATCACGCCGTGCTGTGCCGCTGGCAAGCTGACAGCTCTGCGGGCCAGCCTCCCCCTCCAACCCCCACACACGTGTGCTCACACGCACACACACACACACACACACGCTCTCTTACATACATATAGTCACACACATGTTCTCATGTGCACACATCCATGTGCGCACTGCGCACACGCTCTCACATACATATGTGCGCACACTCTTTCACATACATACATTCGCACCCATGCACACAGCCACACACATACAGAAATGAATTTCCACCAAACACGTGGCTGGTGTTCAGCTGGCCACGATGAAAGATGCCACGGCCGATGGGGAGAAGGCAGTGGCTTAGTGGGTCCGGAGCAGAGAGCAAGTCCCAGCTGACATTCCCGTGTGCAGCCCGAGGGGCCCTGTGTGTCTGGCATTAACGTAACTAATACAGCTTCAAAGTCCATCCACACAGCGCAGACATTGGGCCGAGCGTGTGCGCGTGTGCACGCGTGTGCGCGTGTGTGTGTGTGTGTGTGTGCGTGTGCGTGTGCATGGGGGGAGGCTTGCTTACGCTCACCTTTGGTGCCTCCCTTTCCCCCTCGATCGGTTTGCTCCGTCGGGGGGTGAGAGCTCTATCAGAGTCTGTCTCACGGCGCGCCGCCTGTCCGGTGGCATGAGGAGTGTTTGCCACGTTGTCACGGAGTCTGCAGGGCAGACACACGCAGCCCAGGGGAGTGGGACACGTGTGGCCGGGCACGCTGTCCGGCTCATCACGTGTGTGTGATGGCTGATGAGCCGCCCCCTGCACTGCGGCCGGAGGCCGATGTTTTATCCGGGTCACGTGCTCTCCGCTGAAGCTGGTTCTGGCTGGAGCTGTTCCGGGCCAGCACCGGCCCTTTCCTAAGTGACCCTCTCTCCCCACGCAGCCGCCGAGACCGAGCGCCGGAGGCCGGCTCTGGGTGAGTCCCCTCGGCCCCTCGGCCCCTCGGCCTGGCACTCCCATTCTCCCCCCCCTCCCTCACCCCCCCTCGCCTCCCACGCCCCCACATCCCACACCCCCCGCTGCAGGGCCCAGAGAGACCGCGGTGCGCAGTGTCGGTCCTTGGACACGTGTAGCGGATGCATGTATGTGACACGGAGAGCCGCCGTGTTCACGGAGGGCCCCTGGTCCCCAGAGGCAGGGCTGGGAAGGGGCTCGGATGTGGACGGGCCGTGGCACTGGCTCTGGTCCCAGGTGGGCCTGCTGCCCTGGCCGGCAGGTGGCGCTCCGGCCCGGGTTCTGCAGAGCTGGCCCGCCCCGGGGTGAAGCTGTAGCTCTGGGGCAGTGGGTCTCACCCTTCCTGATGCCGCGGCCCTCTAACGCAGCTCCTCCTGCTGACCCCCAGCCATGACATTATTTCCGTTGCTACTTCATAACTGTGACTTTGCTTCTGTTATGAATCGTAATGTAATATCTGTGTTTTCCGATGGCCTCAGGCGGCCCCTGTGGAAGGGTCGTTCGACCCACAAAGGGGTCTCCACCCACAGGGTGAGAACGGCTGATCTAGGGTCCCTTCAGAACAGCCCCGAGGGCGAGCCCCGTGCTGCCCGCGGGGCACCGCTCCGGGTCCCGGTCCTCAGGCCGTTTCTCACCCGGCCCCTCCGGGCGGCGCTGACACTCAGAAGCAGGCGGAGTGAGCGTCACCCCTGTAATCACACGGAAACATCTCCGTTCTCTCCTGCCCACAGATGACGGGAAGTCGGACACCGTCCTCTCAGGTAAGGGGCACCCACTGGGTGCTGTGCCCCGGGGGTCTCACGGTCCCCCCAGACCCAGGGAGGAGATCCACAAGGGTGTGGCCTGGGGTCCCTCCCGGTGCCCCCTGCGCCCCCGTGGCTCAGTCTGTGGGAGCTGGTTCTCAGGGGGCGCCCAGGCCTCCTCGTCCTCAGGGGGCCAGCCTGTGATGTTGGAGTGAGTCCTGAGAGCTCCGGGCGAGAGTGGGTCCGAGGCTGCCGGTCGGCGTCGCTCAGCGGCTGCTGGAGGGTTCCGAACATTTCCCGGCCGGTGCTCCGTGCCTCGAGGAGCAGCATCGGAGCTCAGATAACACAGCCCGTGTCTGCGTGTCCTGTGCCGTGTCACCAGTCCCCACAGACCTAGTGCGTGAGCCACACCGTGTGCTGCCTCGGCTCTGGGGCCGAGTCCGGGATGAGTCTCTGCGCGAAATCGCCGTCCAGCGTCCCGTCCACCTGGCGGCCGCGGGCAGGACCACGGCCTGCCTCTCCCGGGTCCGAGGCCGCCCCCTCCTTGGCTTGGGGCCTCCTTCTCCCGCCTTCAAAGCCAGCAGTGCCGTGTCTTCTAATTTCTCTCTGATGCTCCGACCTCCAGCTCCACTGTTAAGAATGCTTGTGGCCTGGCCGGCGTGGCTCAGTGGCTGAATGTCCTCCCAGCTCCAGGAGGTCAGGGTTGGAGTCCCAGGCGGGGCACAGGCCTGGGTTGCAGGCTCAGTCTCCAGCGTGGAGCCTGCAGGAGGCAGTGATCCATGATTCTCTCTCATCATGGATGTTCCTGTCTCCCTCCACCTCCCTTCCGCTCTCTTTAGAATCATTAAAACATTTTTTAAAATACGAGGGAGAATCATGGATCGGCTGCCTCCTGCGTACCTCCCATTAGGGATGGAGCCTGCATCCCGGGCCTGTGCCCTGACCGGGAATGGAACCCTGACCTCCTGGTTCACAGGTTGATGCTCAACAGCTGAGCCCCGCCGGCCAGGCAACACTTAATTCTCATCACAAAACACCGAACACCTGCCTGGGACACAGTCTGGGAGGGAGGACGGGGAGGGAGCTGGACAGGACCCGGGGCCCGTGGGTGAGAGGAGACTCAGCCCGCCCGTCACTTCCCAGCTGGGCCCTTCAGAGTTGAGGCAAAACCACAACCTGGGAGGTCCTGGGGGCCCTCGATGGCCACAGCCCGCTCAAGTGGCTGTGAGAACTTCCGTTCATGAGTGTTTCCTTTCAGGGGGGATTCTTTGTTTTTTAAATATATTTTTATTGACCTCAGAGAGGAGGGGAGAGGGAGAGAGAGAGAAGCCTCCATGATGAGAGAGAATAGTGGATTGGCTGCCTCCTGCACGCTCTCTACTGGGGATCCAGCCCGTAATCAGGCACATGCTTTTGACCAGAACCGAACCTGGGACCCTTCAGTCCACAGGCCGCCGCTCTAACCACTGAGCCACACCGGATAGGGCTCTTGGGAGAGAATTCTTACTATTTTTTGTTTTCAAATTTATCTTTATTATTTTTGAAAGTATTAGAGATGTCCCCCTTGCCCCTGCCTTGACCCCGCCTACCAGCTCCTGCCCCACCCCAGCCCTCAGCACACTGCTGCCCGTGTCCATGTGTTAGGCACCGGTGCCCACAGGGTCTGTGGTTCATCTCTCCCGCTCACCAACCCCCTTCCCCTCTGAGACGCGTCAGTCTGTGGAAGCTAAGGAACCACACACAGTGCCGCATGCACCAGACTGACGCCTCTGTCTTTCCCGCAGTGCTGCCGGCCGCCGGCTCCACTCCGCTCCCGCCTCTGACTGCGGCGCCCTCGGCATCGCCAGGTAGGACCCCCGCCCCCTGACCGAGTTCATCGCAGCTGCCATCGCTGGTGACTGCTGTTCCATCGGAGAGGGCACGCTGCTCAGAGAGGGACCCCCCTGAGGTGCCTGGATTCTCGCTGTCCAGCTTCACCTTGTGTTTATCCACCATTTCACTCTCAAAGAACATCATGCCCGGCCAGTGTGGCTCAGGGGTTAAGCGTCTACCTCGGAACCAGGAGGTCCCGGTTCGATTCCGATCAGGGCACAGGCCTGGGTTGTGGGCTGATCCCCAGTGGGGGGCGGGCAGGAGGCAGCTGGTCCATGATTCTCTCTCATCGTTGATGTTTTTCTCTGTCTTTCCATCTCTCTTCCTCTCTCTCTAAAAATCAATAGAAAAATATCCTCAGGGGAGGATTAACCCCCAAAATTTATTTTTTTTAAATAAAAGGAGCGAGGCATTTGGGGAAAGCAGGGTGGCATTAGTATGTCCTCTCTGCCGCCTGAACTTGACCCCAGCCTCGTGACAGCAGGTCCCTCTCTGTGAGCACGTGGCCAGGCGGCGGCTCTTCGGCAGGGGCCGGCTGAGTCCTTCTCTGATGGGTCTCACCTGTGTCTCAGCAGATGCTGCAGCCCTGACCACTGCTTCCGTTGTCATTCTAGAAACACCTGTCATGGACCCGCCACCTTCGAGTCGCAGAGCCGACGATCCTTGGCCCAGCCCGCCAGGTCAGCCACCTGCTCACAGGGCACGCCACTGTGCGTGTGAGCCCCAGGGAGGTCGTGGCAGCCAGGGAGGGGCGGGGCTGCACGGGGCCAGAGCGAGAGGACCATGCCCCCAGCACCCGGCTGAGCTCAGAGCACCCCACTTTCCTGCCGCTTCACAGACACATTGGCAAGTTCAGACAATGAGGAGAACAGGAAGCAAACAGCGTGCCCCTGTGCCTCCGGGGTGGCGCTCAGGGTTTGTCTCACGGGGTTCCATCTTGTCAGGAAATAAGACATGACAGGCAGCTCTGAAGTTCCCCAGACTCCCCATCGCCGCTCCTCCGTTCTCTCCCTTCTGTGGAGACAAGCACTCTCCTGGAAGCGGGGTGTGTCATTCTACACAGAGTGGCCAGATGATGATGATCTCTGGACGCATAATAATCTGGCCACTCTGTGTGTGTGTGTGTGTGTGTGTGTGTGTGTGTGTGTGTGTATTAGAGGCCCGGTGCATGCATTTGTGCATGTGTGGGGTCCAGCCAGCCTGGCCAGGGCGAAGAGACATGGTCAGTTGGCTGGCCTGCCTGCTGGTTGAACTCCTGATCGAGGGGACAATTTGCATATTAGCCTTTTATTCTATAGGATAGACACGGAGTGGCCAGATGATTATGCATTCAGAGATCATCATCATCTGGCCACTCAGTGGACTTCATTTGAAGACTTTTACAAATAGGAACTGTGTGACTCTAGGTGTGTTATTTTGTGTTTTCCTTTCACACCGATGCTATTAGTCTCCGTCTGTCATCCACTCCCTTGTTTTCTTTACTCAGTGTCAGGTTTTTGAGATGTATCCGTCTTGGTAGCTATAAAGATTTATAGATATAATTTACTGCTTTTAACAGCCGGGGTGTTGGACCTTTTTGAATAAACCACATAATGGGCGCATTTTCCCACGGATAGAAGTACATTTCTGTGATGTTGCGTGTCTGCCCGACTGAGGGCAGGTCCCAGCTCAGCAGCGCATGTTCTGCACCCCGATCTGCTCTGTGGCGCGACCGCCAGGGGCCGCCTCACGCAGCGGCGGGATTACTGAGCGGTGGTTTTCTAGAACGCGCTCATTGCTGGGGAGTGATCAAAAATTCCCCCTCCTGCCGAAACCGGTTTGGCTCAGTGGTAGAGCGTCGGTCTGCAGACTGAAAGGTCCCAGGTTCTATTCCGGTCAAGGGCATGTACCTTGATTGCGGGCACATCCCCGGTAGGGGGTGTGCAAGAGGCAGCTGGTCCATGTTTCTCTCTCATCGACGTTTGTAGCTCCCTGTCACTCTCTCCTACTCTCTGTAAAAAAATCAATAAAATATATTTTAAATAAATAAGTAAATAAATAAAATCCCCCCTCCTTTGGGAGCTGGGCAAATCGGATGAGAGCAAAAGGCAAGTTTCCCAAATGGACCTTGTTTTTGTTTCCACAGAAGACCCGCCCAGGATGAGGCTGGCCAATGGCACCGGGCGGTGCTCCGGGCGCGTGGAGGTGTTCTACCAGGGCGCCTGGGGGTCGGTGTGCGGGGACAGCTGGGGCCTGCAGGAGGCGCAGGTGGTGTGCAGGCAGCTGGGGTGCGGCCGGGCGGTGTCGGCCCCGCCGGGCGCCCACTTCGGGCCGGGCTATGGGAAGATCCTGCTGGACAACGTGCACTGCAGTGGTGAGGAGCGCCACCTGGCCCAGTGCGCCCACGACACCTGGTTCACGCACAGCTGCGGCCACCAGGACGACGCCGGGGCCGTCTGCGAGGGTGAGGGTCCTGTGCTCTCCCCGGGACTCGGGGCGGACGGGGCTGTGACAGGAAGTGGGAAGGAAGCCGGGGCCTCTTCCTGTGGGGGCTGATGGTTCCCTCTCTCCACACTCGCAGGTCCTCTAGCGGCAGACCCCTTCCAGCCAAGTGAGGCCGATTGGGCTGTTTGTAGGCTCCGTGCTTCCCCTAGTTCTGTCCGGCCAACACTCACAGTAGAAATGGAATGAAGATGACCCTGTCAAATCGAGCTTGACACAGTTCACAGGGGCTGGTTTGATTGGTCTATTTGACTTGACGTCTACCCAGCTTTCCCAGTCTCTGTGTCTGCCCACCATCACGGATAGGGCTTAGAACTCAGATCTGTGGTGTTGACCTTGGCCTCCTGCTCTCAGGAAAGCTGCTCATCCTGGCCTGACAGCCCCTCTGCGGGGCGGCTGCCTGAGGAGAAGTCCCAGGCTCTGCTTAGGGTGTGGCCTGGAGGAGAGCACAGCATTGATGAGTGACATCAGCAAAGGCGGGTTGGAAATTAGCTAGCAGGACACAATGCCCCGGTGCAGGGACCTCCCAAATCAGAACTGCATTACCGGGCCAGACAGGGCTCTTCTGGGGCCATTGAAGGACTACTTAAGGACTACTAAAGCCAGTGAATTAACAGTCAATGGCTTTAGGGTATAGTTTTCTGTGACTATGCCCATCAATCATCACAAATCACTTATTTGAGAGAAAAATTGCCATTTATGTCCCAGAGTGATTAGATCAGAAAATCATCTGTCTTGAGTCGGTGATGCCTGATTTTTTTTTAAACAGACAGTGAAACAACATCAGTTAAAAAATTATAGTTATGCAATTTTAGAGTAACTTTGCCACTAGAAGAAACCATGGGGCTATTCTAATCCTTTCCTTTTTATCCTAAGCCAGTGGTTTTTGAGCATTACTTTTCATCAGAATTACCCTGTGGGTCCACCCAGCATTTCTAGTTCAGTAGGCCCAGAGTGGGGTGTAAGGATTTGCATTTCCAACAAGTCCAGATGCTTATACTGTGGTAGGGAACCACACTTTGAAAACCACTGTCTTAAAACAAAGAGGATTTTTTTTTTATAATCCTGATATGCAGAAGCAGAGTTACCATCATCTTCATCATCACCATCCTTGCCATTGTCAGCATTGTCATCATCATCTTCTTCATCATTAACATCACCATTGTCATCATCATCATTACCACTATCATCACCATCATCACCATTGTCATCATCAATATCACCATCATCACCACTATCATTATCAACATCACCATTATCATCACCACTGTCCTCCTCATCATCACCATTATCATCATCATCACCACTGTCATCCTCCTCATCACCATTATCATCATCATCACCACTGTCATCATCACCATTATCATCATCATCACCACCACCATTATCACCATTATCATCACCACTGTCATCATCATCACCATCATCATCATCATCACCATCACCATTATCACCATTATCATCATCACCACTGTCATCCTCATCATCACCATTATCACCATCATTACCACTGTCATCATCATCACCATCATCATCATCATCACCATCATCATTATCACCATCATCATCATCACTACTGTCATCATCATCACCATTATCACCATCATCACCACTCTCATCATCATCATCACCACTGTCATCATCACCATCATCACCATCCTCATCACCACTGTCATCACCATCATCATCACCACTGTCATCACCATCATCACCAATACTACTGTCATCACCATCATCACCATCATCACCATCATCACTACTGTCATCATCACCATTGTCAGCAGCAGCATCACCATTATCATCATCACCATTGTCATCATCACCACTCTTATCATCATCACCACTGTCATCATCAGCACTGTTATCATCATCACCATCATCATCATCATCATCATCACCATCATCATCATCATCATTATCATCATCATCATCACCACTGTTATCATCACCACCATTGTCATCATCACCATCGTCATTATCATCATCACCATTATCATCATCACCACCATTGTCATCATCACCACTGTTGTCATTACTATCATTGTCATCATCACCATCATCATTATCACCACCATTATCATCATCATCATTACCATTGTCATCATCATCACCATTGTCATCATCACCGTTATCATCATCACCACTGTCATCATCATCACCACCATTGTCATCATCACCGTTATATTCATCACCATTATCACCATCATCATTACCATTATCATCATTGTCATTATCACCATTGTCATCATCACTATTATCATTATCACCGTCATCACCACTGTCATCATCAACATCAACATTATCACCACTATCATCATTACCGTTGTCATCATTACCATTGACAGCAGCAGCATCACCATTATCATCATCACCATTGTCAGCATCATCATCACTATTATCATCATCTCTACCCCTGTCATCATCACCCCCATTGTCATCATCATTGCCATCATCACAATTGTCATCATCACCATCACCATTGTCACAATCATTGTCACCATCATCATCATCACCCCCATTGTCATCATCACCATTATTAACATCATCACCATTATCATCATCATCACTATTGTTATCATCAACATCATCATTACCACTGTCATTAACATCTCTATTATCATCACCATTGTCATCAATACCACTATCATCATCATCATCATCACTACTGTCATCATCACGATTATTGTCATCATCACCATTGTCATCATCATCATCACCATTGCCGTCACCAATATCACCATCATCATTACCATTGCCATCACCATTGTCATCATCATCATTACCATCACCATTATCACCATCATCATCACAACTGTCATCATCATCACCATTGTCACCATCATCACCATTATCATCATTACTACTCTCATCAACATCTTCATCATCACCACCACTGTCACCATCATCAACATCCCGGTTGTTATCATCATCACCACTGTCATCATCTCCATTGTCATCATCACCATCACCATCATCACCACTGTCATCATCTCCATTGTCATCATCACCATCACCACCATCATCAATATTAAAAGCAGCACTGTCATCATCAACATCAACATTATCACCACTGTCATCACCATTGCCATCATTACCATTGTCAGCAGCAGCATCACCATTATCACCATCATCACCACTAACATCATCATCACTACTGTCATCATCATCACCATTGTCATCATCATCATTATCATCACGACTACTGTCATCATCACCATTTTCAGCATCATCATCACTATTATCATCATCTCCACCCCTGTCATCATCACCATCATTGTCATCACCATTGCCATCACCACCATTATTAACATCATCACCATTATCATCATCATCATCATCATCATCATCATCACTATTGTTATCAACATCATCTCCACCACTGTCACCATCATCAACATCCCCGTTGTTATCACCATCACCACTATCACCATCTCCCTTGTCTTCATCACCATCACCACTGTCATCATCATCTCCACCACTGACACAGTCATCAGTGTCACCGTCATCGATGTTAAAAGCAGCATTGTTACCAGCAGCAGCACTGTTATCAGGGGAAACTAGTTTACCTGGTAAGTGAAACTTCGTGCTTGTGAATCACTTCCGTGGCTAGTTTTAGTTTGTGTGTTCTTATCGTTATGTATATGGAGACCTAAGCACTCAAACAAGAATATTTTAGGTGAATTATTAAGATATCTGCCAACATCTGGTACGATGCAAACAGACAGGTCTCAAACAGACAGGTCTCTGTGGATGAATTAATTTTCCACTTATAGCTAAGAGGCTGAGGTGGCATTCGTGGCCTTCTCTTCATCAGGCACACATCAGGAAACGGACGCTCACGTGCCTGTGGCAGAACAAGAATTAGATTCCGAAATTGAATAATCATGCCTTTTGGCTGGAAGGTCACTAAGCTCTTTACAACTTGCTCATATTATTCTTCCCATTCGAAGCATATTTATGAATACATCCCAGCACTATCAATTTGTAGAGGCTGCTTTCCTTTCCTTCAGGTTTCCTCAAATATGATGTTCTTAAGTTTGTTTCCTATTTTTTAAAGACTTATTTCTACTGGGCCAGGAATTCTAGGACCCCTTTACCATGAACGTAATATAGATGCATAAAAAGTTAGGCAGCCTCTTTGGATGGCGCTGATGATGTCTTCCTTAGACGAATGTTAAGAAAACCAAAGGCTTCAGAGCAGAGTGTCTTGCAATGCACTGTCCACTTGTTCTTTCCCCACTGCTGACCGTGACCTCACACTGCTGTTCTTTCTAGGGGATGGCTTCTCGGAGCCTTCGCTGACCACAGCCCCAGAGGCCCCAACACCTCCACCTGCAGGTTTGGGAACCAGCTCCTGAGTACATATGACCTTCCTGTCCTCTTCTAGTTCCAAATTCCCAGCAGAGAACCTGACCTGATTCAGTACGGGGACTGGTTCTCTGCAGTCAAACGTATACTGGAGCCCACTGGGCAGCCTCAGGCATGGGGCACACGGCACTGGCCGGTGCCCCCTCCTGGCTTTGGGTAGGACAGGTCATCTAAGAAAGGGATATGGGTAAAGAGGACATGTTCGAGTTCTCTACCATCACATAAAAGCACCCCAAACACAGTGGCTTAGGACAGCACCGTCTGTAATTGCCCGTGAGTCTGGGGGTCAGCCGGGCTGCCTTGAAGATCTGGGTAGGCTTGGCTGGTCTCGGCTGATCGCGGCAGGGCTGCCACATGCCTGTCCGGTTAGCTGGCAGGTCAGTGGAAGGCCATCTGGCCTAGGACGGCCTCCCTCACAGGCCTCCCATTTCCAGAGCTGTTATCTGAGGTGACAGAGGTGACGAGGCCACGTGTATTTCATTACCCCGCCCCCGGCTCAGGCTTATTCTCTGATTGTCCCAGAGTTTCCATGGAGCCCAGGGGAGCCTCTCAGCCCTCTCGGACTCAGCTCTGCATGGCTTTGGGTGGGACAGGTTATACACCGCATTATTTCTGCTGCATTCTATTGACAAAGCCACCAGCCCAGAATGAAGGCGTAGGACAATGAGAGGGGGAGCTGCGATGTCGCATCATGGAGAGCAAAGCTATGAGGAGGAGAAAAACTGGGGCCGCTGGGGTGAAGGACCGACCCCCAGCAAGCTGTCTGTCTTCAGTGGGTGTGGGAGAGGAGGACCCTAGGTGCTCCTTCGAGCGTGGGTCTCTCCCGGCAGCGGGAAGGGTGTGAGTTGCAAAGTCATGGAAAGCAAGGAAGGCTAGGCCGGGTAGACGCCGGTCCAGCCATCCACAGGCAGAGGGCGCTGTTCTCACCCCGTGACCCCTGCTCTCCCCAGGAGGCTGGGCCCCCGTGCGGCTGGCGGGCGGCCCGGGGAGCTGCGCGGGCCGCGTGGAACTCTTCCACCAGGGCGCCTGGGGGACCGTGTGCGATGACCTCTGGGACCTGCCGCAGGCCAGCGTGGTCTGCAGGCAGCTGGGGTGCGGCCCGGCCGTCTCAGCGCCCGGCGAGGCCCACTTCGGGGAAGGTTCCGGCAAGATCCTGCTGGACGACGTGCGCTGCAGGGGCGACGAGGGGCACCTGGAGGAGTGTGCCCACCGCGGCTGGCTCTCCCACAACTGCGGGCACGGGGAAGACGCGGGCGTGCTCTGCTCAGGTACCCCGCCCCTCGCCAGGCTGAGGGGCCTGGGCTCCTCCCAGGCAGAGCCTACCAACGGCAGGAAGAGCTCACAGCAGCCGCTCTCCTCTCTCTGCTTACAGATGCTGCACACGCGGCGGGCACGCCACCAGGTAGGAGGGCGCTGGCGCCAAGGGCAGGTGCCCACCCCTCGGGGCAGAGGCTGTGCTGGAATTAGGTGTCCGTTACTCTCCTCTGGGGGAGGGGGGGCGCGGCGCAGAGCCTGGAGCCCCTGAATGTCCGTGGCGAGATGGGGAGCACCTTAGGCTCACGTCCGCCTCTCTGCTCCTCCACTGCACACGCCACCCGTGGGCGGCGGGCTCTAAGCGCTCGGCTCCCGTACAGCACGCGCAGTCCGTCACTCTGAGGGCGCGAGGGGACGGCAGTGAGACTCGGGTAGCAGGCTAAGATCTGAGAGGCAGAACCCTGGCCAGCGTGGCTCCGAGGTTGAGCGCCGACCTATGAACCAGGAGGTCAGGGTTCGATTCCCAGTCAGGGCACAGGCTGGGGTTGCAGGCTTGATCCCTAGTAGGGGGCGTGCAGGAGGCAACCCATCTGTAATTCTCTCTCATCATGGATGTTTCTTTTTCTCTCCTGCTCCCTTCCTCTCTGAAATCAATAATAATTTTTTTTAAAAAGACTTGAGAGGCAGGTAAGGAACTTCCCACCCAGGGGAAGGAACTGGCCAAGGTCAGGGTTCCTCGTTCCGCCCCCCTCTCCTCGCCTCTGCCTCGTTCCCGTGCAGCCGGCCCCTCAGAGCTCCGAGTTCTTGGTTTCCCCACTGCTCTCCGCACCGACACGCAGAGATGCCAAGTGCCCTCTCCTTCACCGACCGTCCCACGCCCATCAGCCAGCTCTGCTCGTGGTCTAGCGATGCTCGGTCCCCCTCGGGGTGGTGGGCTCTGGCAGGCGGGAGTGGCCTGGTCCTGGGAGAGACTCTCCAGTGGGAAGCTCTGGGCCAGCTGCCGCTGGTTGCAGAGGCATTGGGCAGGAGGAGGGTCGGAGCGTCCTTGGTCCCGGCTCCCGGGCCCTGAGCAGCCAGTGGAAGGGAGCAGCGCACCGGTGCCTCTAGCTGTTTGTCCATCGAAGCCGCGTGGCACCAGGCCCAGGGCCCCTGGCATCGGCGTCAGAAGCCAGCATCTCACATCTTTCATGTTCTTACCCCCGATTCAAACACAGCTCATGCGTGTGTGTGATGAGGGAAGGGTGCGCCAGCATCCAGGAAGGGTCTAGACCGGTGCCTCCTCCCTCTCCCCACCAGCGTCTGTCCGGGCGCCGGCTCACCCCAGGCTGGCTCCGTGGCTCTGGGAGGGGCCTGGGCCGCGTGGGCCTCGAGCCCGCTGACAGACACGTGCCCTTTGTGTTCGACAGGTCGCCCGTCGGCTGCCACGGCAGGGACGGCCACTGCAGGTGAGACTGCGGGCGCGAGCGGTCTGAATCTGGGGAGAGAAGATAAAGTGTGTGCGTGATAAAACGCGTGAACTGAATGAGGGAGCGTGGAGACCTGACCCCTTCCCGCCTTTAGAGAAACCGCGCTGCGGCGGCGTCATCACCAGCCGGTCGGGCGCCGTGCGGAACCCGCCGCAGAGCGACATGCGCGACAACGTGACCTGCGTGTGGGAGATCCGGGCCAACGCGTCCGACCACGTGCTGCTGGCCTTCCCCTACCTCAAGTAGGTCCCGCGGCCCGAGCCAACACGGCTCCCTGGTGGTTCCCACAGCCACAGCTCTAGCAACTTAACTTGTTTATTAGTCTTGTATTTTTCTTGACCAAAATGTGACTTGGCATGGAGACTCAGGGGCCGAGGCATGGGCACGGGTTTCTGGTGAGAGCACTAGAGGCATCTGGACTAAGCTTGACCGCGGAGAGCAGCAGCTGACCAATCAGATCGCTCCCCAAGGAGGGCTGGGCGGGCGTGGGACCTCCCTCCCTCCAGGCAGGTCAAGAGCTCATCCATGGCTGGACTGGGCCTGGGAGCCGTGTCCACGCGGCAGACCCAGCAGGCTCTGCCCGCGTCTGCCCAGCAGCTCCGTGGCCTTGGTTCGCCCGGCCCGGCCCATCCTCGGAGGGGAAAGTGGGATAAAAGGAATGCACCCTTTGTCTGAAGGCAGCGTTTCATCTGCCCGCGGCCTCTTTGTGGCCACGACGTGAGGGCCTGCCTCAGGCTGCCGCCAGGGGCTGAGGCGCCGTCCGCTTCCCTCCCAGCCTGGACTGCACCAACGAATTCTTCGACATCCTGGACGGCCCCCCGTCCTCGGCCACGTCCCTGGGCAGGACCTGCTCCGGCTTCTACCTCACCTACGCGTCCTCCTCCAGCTCCATGACCCTCAAGTACTTCCGGGGCTCCAACAGCATCGGCAAGGTCTTCATTGCGTATTTTTACTCCACACCCAAAGGTAAGAGGTGGCAGGCGCGAGCGCGGGAGCGGGCGGGCCTGTCTGCCTGGGGAGCGGGCCTGTCTGCCTGGGGAGCGGGCCTGTCCCATCGCTGCGCCGGAACCTCGAGCCACAGACCCCCCCTCTGCCTGCCCCCTTCCCCTTCCCTACCCCCGAGAGTGGGGATGATAGATGATCAGATGACAGCGGCCGTGAACGGAGGAACAGCTGGCGTCGGCCCGATGCCTCATTTGAGCAGGGCAGTGTCCTGAGCTCTCTGCCTGTGCTGCCTTCTCCAACCCTCCCGCACACCAGCGCTTCCTCCCCTTTGACAGATGGGGAAACCGAGGCTGGTGGGTCAGTCACTGCCCCGAGGCCCCCAGCGATGGCTCCGGCACTGGTGTCCCTGAGAGGGCTGAGCTCAGGGCCGGTTCTGGCCACCTCCACCTCGGCCCCCGCTGCTCAGAGCAGCCTCCTCCTCGGAAGCGCCCGGGTGCCGCACTGAGCTGTTCCGGAGCAACTCGGTCACAGCAGATCAGGAGGTCGCCGTGACTGACAGGACCCGTTGCTGATCCACGTTTTACTTTTTTGAGGGAGACACTTTTTGGTCCGTTTATTCGTGAGCTCATGTTGACTGTGTTCGGTGCCCTGGCTGGGTCTGACCGCAGCCTCGGCGTGTTCGGAGCGGCCCGGCCAGGGCCACGTGGGGCGGTTACTGACGACGGTTTCCTTGTGTTTGCAGAGCCGGCTCCGCAGACCCCACGGCCCACCGGTGAGTCCCGTCTCCTGTTGTGGCTTAATCTCTGCTCCTGCTTCTGTGTCCGCCTCTGCCCCGCCCCTGGTGCGGCTGCTGCCATAATCCGATCCCTCTCACGCACGTCTGCGATCGCCTGCACATAGCTGCCGCAGCCGGGAGGCCTGTCCACACGCGTTTGCACACGTAGGATGCTCGCTTGCAGTGGAACATAGCGACAACCGGGTCCCTGCCTATGGATCGTCATTGATCTGGTTTCCGGTCAAAAGCAATGAAGCACACCCAACCAGACACCCCGTGTGGGGACCGTGGAAACCGCAGACGCAGCAGTGCTGAGGGGTGCCTCCCGCAAAGGGCGGCACAGCTTAGCTCCACGTGTCCAGGGACTGGGCAGGGAATGGGGTCACTTCTGTGGGACCCCACACATCTGAGAGACACCGAGACCCCCACGAAGGGAAGTTCTATCTCAGAGGTTCCTTCTTTTTCAAACAAACATTTATTATTGGTTTAAAGGGGAAGGGAGAGGGAGAGAGGGAGAAACATCAATAATGAGAGAGAATCACCGATTGGCTGCCCGTGCACACCCCACATGGGGGACTGGGCCCACAATCCGGGAGTGTGCCCCGACCGGGAATCGAACCCTGACCTCCTGGCTTATAGGTTGATGCTCACCACTGAGCCACGCCAGCTGGGCGGAGGCTGCTCTGGTAGAGAAGACGGGGAGAGGGCTCTGCCGGCGTCTCTGCCTCGGAACGCTGCCTCCTTGTCCGTCCGCGTCCTCCTTTTTATTTAAGGCGTTTTCTTGCTTCCACAGCCACCCCAGCGGCAGCACCCAAGACGGTGACAGCAAGACCAGGTGAGCCGCGTGCAGCCGCCCGCCGCCGGGTCCTTTCCTCGTGCACCGGCCTTTGTGCCTGCTTCCTGGGCAGACCCTGGCCAACCGCACGTGGTTCCTCTGTGTGCATAGGGGCCACGTGTGGCCATAGCTGGGCCACGTTCAAACCCATGGGCCACGTTCGGCTCTGGCATCCAGGGGAGCAGAGTTCATTTTTCCAGAGCCTTTTCAGACCCTGAGCAGGTCCCACGGCCTTCCAGTGGGGCCCTGTCTTTCCCGTCTGGGGCCACGTGTGGTCATAGCTGACACGCCTCCGTGTCACTAGCGACACTGTAAGGGGAGCAGGGTATCAGACGTCCTGGAGGCAGTGAGATGGAGCGGCAGAGAAGAAAGAAAAGCAGTGACCTTTGGAATTAGACCCGCATTTAGATCTGTCACTCACCAGGCGTGAGATTGGGGGTGAGCCACTTTGCCTCAGTTTCCTCGTAGATAAAGTTGGTAAACTGATGCTCTTCCTGAGTTACTACAAAGATGAACACACATACACACACACATACACACACACACGTACGCATACACACACACGTGCACACACACAAAACCACAGGTGACTGTGCACATTGTTCATAACGTTCATCTGCATTTGCCCAGAGTGGTCCAATAACTAGTCAGTTAGTGGACAGTTTTAAAATATGTTTTTATTGGTTTCAGAGAGGAAGGGAGAGGGAGAGAGAGAGAAACATCCATGATGAGAGAGAATCATGGATCGGCTGCCTCCTGCATGCCACACACTGGGGATCGAGCCTGCAACCTGGGCGTGTGTCCCAACCAGGAATGGAACGTGACCTCCAGGTTCATACGTCAATGCTCAGCTACTGAGCCATCCAGCCGGGCTAGGCTAACTGGCGTTTTGACAATCCCGATGTTTATCAGACCGGGAGGTTGACCAGTTGACGGCTCGGTCCCTGATGGTGGTGCGGGGCCAGGAGCCGGCCAGCCCGTGGGGAGCGTCCTGGACGGTAGTCGTCACCAGGTCTCTGTCCGCAGGGGACTGGCCGGCGCTGCGGCTGGCGGGCGGCTCCGGCCCGTGCTCGGGGCGTGTGGAGGTCCTCCGTCAGGGGGCCTGGGGCACCGTGTGCGACGACCTGTGGGACCTGAACGAGGCTGAGGTTGTGTGCCGGCAGCTGGGCTGCGGCAGGGCCCTCGCTGCCCTGGGGAAGGCCCTGTTCGGCCCAGGCTCCGGGGACATCCTCCTGGACAACGTCCAGTGCTCGGGGGCCGAGCGCCACCTGGGCCAATGCGCGCACTCGGGCTGGGCGGAGCACAACTGCGGCCACCACGAGGATGCCGGCGTCACCTGCTCGGGTAGCCCCTCCCCCTCCGACGATCCTTTCCGGTTGTGGGGAAGGCAGTGAAACCACGCATCCCAGATGGAATGTCATCCTTTCACCCATCCTCCCATCCTTCCATCCCTCCATCCTTCCTTCCATCCACCCATCCCTCCACCCATCCCTCCTTCCATCCCTCCATCCATCCATCCATCCCTCCATCCATCCTTCCATCCATCCATCCCTCCATCCTTCCTTCCATCCATTCTTCCATCCATCCATCCCTCCATCCTTCCTTCTATCCATTCTTCCTTCTATCCATCCTTCCATCCATCCATCCATCCACCCATCCATCCTTCCATTCTTCCATCCTTCCATCCACCCTCTCCCTCCATCCCTCCCTCCATCCCTCCATTCATCCACCCACCAACCCACCCATCCATCCATCCATCCATCCCTCCATTCATATGCTCATTCTTTCATCACACAATCCTCGAGCTTCTCCCTGGCCCTGGGCTCAGACACACTCCCTGCCAAGGGCAGCTCCGATTGCACATGGTGGGTGGGGGTCTCAAATGTTCGTGTGCACCTGCCCCACTGGGAACATGGCAATCAGGATGCAGGATCCTGACCCTGGAGAAGATGGCTAACTCAGTTTGAGAAGGGGCTCTGGGGTCTGCATTTTGACACATATCCCAGGTGGTTCGGGATTAGAGGGGACAGGTAAACCAGCCCTGAGTCCCTGGCCCCCAAGACCAAGGACACTGGCAGAGGAGGACTGGACTGGTTCAGGGGCAGGTCTGGTGCTCTGGTCTCAGAAAGACCATGGTCCTTTCCCCTTCCTCCCCCCCCCCCCCCCCCATGCCCATACCCCGTGTCCTCCATGCTTTGGATTCACTAACGAGAGAGACCTCTTCTCATTATGCTCCCAGATGCAGAAGACCTGCCTCCTCCCACACCTCCAGGTATGTCCATGTTTTTCTAGTCCAAGCAACTTGTATAATTATCATCATAATAATAATATCAAATACGGATGAATGTTGAGAATCACACACGGTTTTGAGCTCTTTGCATTTGTAACTCGTTTAATCCCCGCAACAACCCTTGAGGTAAGGACTTTAATTATTCCTGTTTTTCAGATAGGTACATTGAGACAAGAAAGTTGGTAATGTACCCAGGACTAGCCAGTGGATTTGAACTCAAGCTGTTGGCTCTCTTGGGCACCAGCCTCACTGACCACACTGTCCACCGGCCCCGGCTACACAAAGACCGGACAGAACCAGGACAGAGAGGGGGCGACATTTTGTTCAGATTACTGGTTGTCCCCAGGACACTCCTGCAAAAAGGGATTTGCTCTTGTATTTCCCAGAAGGGAAGTTTGAGGCTCAGAAAGGTTGAGTAACTTTCCTGGGGTCACTCAGGAATGTGATGGTGGAACCAGCCTGACCCTTACGTCCACGATCTTGGGGACCTTGTGAGTTCCGCCTGTGTTCCATGACCTTATAATTTATTGATCGAATGATATTCACCTGTAATAAAAAACAAAGTTTAGCCCGGCCCTGTGGCTTAGCAGTTGCACGTCAGGGCACGTGCCCAGGCTGTGGACTTGATCCCCAGTAGAGGGCGTGCAGGAGGCAGCCGATCCATGATCCTCTCTCATGGATGTTCCTCTCTCTCTCTCTCTCTCTCTCTCTCTCTCTCTCTCTCTCTCTCCCTTTCCCTTCCTTTCTGACATCCATTAAAAAACATTTTTTAAAAAAATAAAGCATCCACATGGTATATAGTCAACATTTGAAAAACACACAAAGTGAGAAAAGTCAGGCCTTGCTGCGGGGCCGCGGCATCCTGCCGGGTCCAGTGAGAGAGCTCCCCTCCCCTTCCCGCCCGAGCGGCGGGGCTGGAGCAGCCGAACTCCATGTCCTGCTCCTCCTAGGCGCCCGCTGTGCCCACCGAGCCTTAGGGGCACACTGGGCCACCAGCCATCGGCGTTCTGGGCGCTCCCGGGATGGCGGCTTCCTGCCGTGACTGAGGGGGTGGGGCTGCTGATGCGAAAGGGCCCTGGTGAGGGTCAAGGGCTCCGACATTCAGATGCACATTCGTCTGTGGATCTCTCATTTCATGTAACTCAGCTCAGCGTGGACTTCCGTGGTGACAGGGATGGAGGAGCTGTCTGGTCACCACGTTATCCCCCCTTGTCTTCCTTCTAGGTCTTTCCACGGCGTCTCAGGATCACCTAACAGGTAATCACTCATTTTAATTGGAATGGAAACTCCATTTGACTCATCAGAATTAGATGGAAAGGACTCTCCTTCGCAGCGGATGGCCTTGTGCGTGCCCACCAGGGGGCACTGCTGCCCACGGCACCCACCGGGGGCGGGGCCAGTCACTGCCAGTCACGCAGGTGTCTCCTGTTGTTGCAGGAGGCAGTCGCTCGTGCGGAGGGGTGCTGACCAGGCTCCCCGGCTCGTTTTCCAGCCCCCGGTACCCCGAAAACTACCCAACGGACACCCAGTGCGTCTGGGAGGTCCACGCGGATAAACAATCCCGCATCAAGCTCTGGATCCCGAGTCTGCAGTAAGGACACGGCCTCGAACACGCCTGGGACCCGGTGTAACCACCAGCCTCACTCATGCCTCCAAGGGAGCAAGAGGGGGGGTCCCGAGGCATCCGAGAAAGGGAGCCGATATGTCACATGTCTGTGGGCCCCGTAAACCACGACCCGGACGTGGAATCCCGGGACTGTCCTACTGTGCGCGCATCCCAGTCTGAGCGGTCCCGGCGAGGCGCTGACTCTCCGCTTTGCCCCGCAGCCTGGAAGACATCCCGGGGTGCCCCTTCGACTCGGTGGAGGTCTTCGATGGGCCCCGGACGGCCGCGCGCTCCCTGGGCCGGTTCTGCGCGCCCGGGGCGGTGCTGGTCTTCTCGTCCTCGGACACCGTGGCCGTGGTCTTCCGCAGCGACGCCGTGGTCACCGGCTCCGGCTTCCAGGCTCTGCTCGCCGCGATCCCGCCCGGCGAGGGGGAGCCAGGTGGGAGCCCCGGTCGTCCTGAAACGTCAGGGCAGCCTGGCCGGCTGGCTCAGCGGTTGATGCTAGTCAAGGGGTTGAGGGCAGGAGCCTCAGCTGCGGACTCCATCCCCAGACCCTGCAGGAGGCAACCAATCGATGCTACTCTCTCTCTCTCTCTCTCTCATCTCCCCGTCCCTTCCACTCTGTCTAGCAATGAATGGGGAAATATCCTCAGGTGAGGATTAAAAGAAAGAGAGAGAGACAGTTTGCTAACCCCTATCCGCAGATGTCTAAGATTCAGGTTTGTTTTTGAAGAATTAAAGGAATTTTTTAAATATATATATATTTATTGCCTTCCGAGAGGAAGGGAGAGGGAGAGAGATAGAAACATCCATGATGAGAGAGAATCATGGATCGGCTGCCTCCTGCACGCCCCCTGCTGGGGATTGAGCCTGCAACCAGGGCCTGTGCCCTGGCCAGGAGTCAAACCGTGACCTCCTGGTTCCTAGATCAACACTCAACCAGAGCCATGCCGGCCAGGCCGGGGGTCAGGGTGAGAAGACCCTCGGCTCAGTCCCAGGCTCTGCCCTGTAGCTGCGGGCTCTCCCCGCGGAGTGCCATGGGGCAGGGGTAGCAGAGGGCGGTGCACGGCCCGTGTGGGAAGGGAAGGCGGCTGCGGCTCCTCCCTGAGCTGCCTGTGCAGAAGTCCGTCCCCATCCTCCCTGCCCGCCCGGCGGGAGCTGTCCGGGGTGCTGAAGCTGGGAGCCGCCTTCCTGAGGAGCCTGCTCCTCTCCCAGGCCCCCCTCCTCCTCTAGAGCCAGAGGCGTGGTTGTCTCCCCGCCGTGGCCCTACAGGCGGTCACTGCAGGGCCAGGGCCGGTGGGCACCCAGCAAGGACGCTACCCGCCGCCCGGGGCCCTCGGACGCCCAGGGGCCTCTGCGGAAACGTAACTTTTCCAGAAAGCCAAGTAGTGAGGCCCTGGCGGGCGGTGGGGTGTGGGGGTGCAGATGGGCAAGGAATTTCCCGTACATTGGACCCTCAGAGGCACGTTTACTGGGGAGGCTACGATCCAACATTTGACTCTGCCGTTCCCTGACGTAAGGTCACCAGTCACTCGCCACCCGTGTTCACGGAGGCCCTGCCAGGCCCCGCCCACTGCACGTGCTGGAGACACAGCCCCCGCATTTATGAGCCACGAACCGGGAGCTGGAAACCCTTTCTTTTTAAAAATAGGTTTTTATAGATTTCAGAGAGGAAGGGAGAGGGAGAGAGAAACATCAATGATGAGAGAGAATCTCTGAGGGTGCTGAACGGCTGGGAGGCTGCTGGGTGCTGGTAGGCTGCTGGGTGCTGGGCGCTCAGAGGGTGCTGAGCTCTCCTGATTGCCTCCTGCTTTGCTTTTTGCAGCTGTGTTTCCTCGAGGGTCTACGCCACCAGGTAACTAAGTCCCTTTCAGCGCACATACCGCCTGCCAAGGACGGGGTCCGTTTGGTCAGCCATCCCCAGAGGGCGCCCGTGTCCGGCTGCCCCGAGGGAGGAACTGGGGGCTCTGTCGGTACCAGCTCCATCCGTTCCCATTCGCTGTGGAGCCCGGGGGAGTTCTGGCTCCCACGCCTGGGAGAGCCACCGGGCCCGTCTGCTTCGCAGGAGGGAGCAGCTCCTGCGGGGGGGTCCTGTCCGGCCCCGGGGGCTTCTTCTCCAGCCCCTGGCACCCCTCCAGCTACCCCGCGGACACAGACGTGCGGTGCGTCTGGCAGATCCGCGCGGCCCAGGGGCTCCTCGTGGTGCTGACCGTCCGGCGGCTACGGTGAGAGCCCTGCTTCCTCCGCTCCCGGCGGGAGAGGGGCCCTGTCTCCCTCAACGCAGGGAGCCCGGGCCCCGGGAGGCAGAGAGGGAGGCAGAGAGGGAGGCAGAGAGGGAGGGAGGGGGAGTGGGGGGCTGGGGGCTGAAGGAGAGGAGCAGGACGCGATGAGAGGCTGGCTGGCCCGGGGTCCCCCTGGGAGGGCAGGAGCGCAGGTCCAGCGATATTTGGGGGTGATGTCCCCGGGGGGAGGGGGGGCGGCTGGAAGGCGGTGGCCGGAGGACGGCAGTCTCTGGCCAATCCCGGCCGCACGTGAGGCTCACTGCGCGCTGCCCCCCAGGCTGGAGGACGCCTTCGGGTGCCCGGACGCCATCGAGGTGTTCGACGGCCGGCAGAAGGCCTCGCTGGCCACGGGCAGGTTCTGCGCCGGGGCCGCCATCACCGTCCTCTCCTCCTCCAACGCCCTGACCCTCGTGCTCCGGAGCGACGCGCCCCTCCACAGCCCCGGCTTCCTCGCCCTGTACCGCGCCGTGCGGCCGGACCAGAGCGACGCGGAGAGAGGGGAGAGCGAGGAGAGCCAGGAGAGCCAGGAGAACGAGGAGAACAAGGAGAACGAGGAGAACGAAGACGAGGACAGAGGGGACAGCGGGGACAGCGAGGAGAGCGAGGAGAGCGGGAGCGGTGGGTGTCCTGGCGGGACCTCGGGGCACAGTCCGGGTGCCTCCTCTCCCCCTGGTTCATTCTTGAGCGGGTGTCGCCGGCTGTGGGCACACCTCTGGGTGAGGGCGGGAAGGCCCCGGAGCAGGGACGTGGGGAGGGACGCCACTGAGACGCAGACGCTGCGGTGACGCCGAGGCCGCCCAGGCGGACGGCACCTCGGGGTGACTGCTTCTCCCCTCTCCTCCGGCGCAGCGCCCCCTCCGGAGCCCACAGAGACGCCGCCGGCGACAGGTGAGCCCTCCTTGCCCCAGCCTCCCTGGGAGGGTCTCGGCGTTTCTGAGACAAAGTGTGGCGGGTGTTCTACCACCATGAACGCTTTTATTTTATTTTTTTTTCCTTTTTAAATTTTTCAATTTATTTTTAAACACCATTAACGTTTTTTAACAAGTAACCAGGAAACTATGGAACCTTCCCCAATGTCATTGAGAAAGTGGTCCCGACGTGGCTCAGGGGCTGAGCGTCGACCTACGAACCAGGGGGTCAGGGTTCCATTCCCATCAGGGCACAGGCCCGGGTTGTGGGCTCCATCCCCTGTGGGGGGCGGGCAGGAGGCAGCCGAACAGTGGTTCTCTCTCATCATGGATGTTTCTGTCTCTCTCTCCCTCTCCCGTCCTCTCTGACGTCAGTAAAAAATTTAAGGCAAACTCAGGCACGCGGTGTCGACGGCATCGGAGAAGCCTGTTTGTTCGGAGCGTGCTGACGTGTGTTTCCTTTCTCTGTGCAGGTCTTCCGGCTCCTGGGGCACCGCCGCCTGGTTTCCACCCGCTAGGTATGTGTGCGCTGTCACCTGCTGGGACGGGCTTCTCAGGCCGGGTCCTGGCAGGACCGCCACGGCCCGGGGCTGCGTGCCGTAGGTGTGGCCCGGCAGGGGCAATCCGGTGACGGCGTGGTCTCTCCTCGCCCGGTCCCCCTCGCCAGGGAGACAAGTCCGCTGCCCTCCTAGCACCTCAGGGCAGACCCGGGCCCTTCTCCACGGGGACCCCGGGGATCTGAGAAGCCCCTGCTCTGGGGTCAGGGCCGGGTCACCGGGCCCTTCCTCACCTTTGGCAGGAGCAGCACGCCCTCTCCCCCTGCTTGCCGTCCCACCCCCCTCCCCAAACGCCTGGTAACGGCTGAGTGCCAGGGAAGGAGACTGGGTTTTTGTTTGTTTTTTAATATGTGTTTCATTGATTTTTTACAGAGAGGAAGAGAGAGGGATAGAGAGTTAGAAACATCGATGAGAGAGAAGCATCGATCAGCTGCCTCCTGCACACCCCCTACTGGGGATGTGCCCGCCACCAAGGGTATATGCCCTTGTCCGGAATCGAACCTGGGACCCTTGAGTCCGCAGGCCGACGCTCTATCCACTGAGCCACACCGGTTTCGGCGTGAGGTTGGTTTTGTTCTAAGAGTTTCATCGTATTCTTAGAGCGCCCTGGCTCAGACTCGCAAAGCCCAAGACCCAGGCATTCGGCCGAATTGCTGTGAATCTTTAGAGAAACGGCCTCAGGAAGGACAGCGACGCAGACGAGGCAGTGGTTCTGGGGGCCCGGGATGGACGGGAGAGCGGGGGAGGAGTCGCTAACCGGACGCTGTCCGCAGATCTGCCGGAGGTGCGGCTGGCGGCCGGGCGGGGCCGGTGCGAGGGCCGTGTGGAGGTCCGGCTCAGCGGCGCCTGGGGCACCGTGTGCGACGACGGGTGGGACCTGCCCGCCGCCCAGGTGGTGTGCCGGCAGCTGGGCTGCGGGCCGGCGCTGGCGGCCCCCGGGGGCGGGCGGTTCGGGCCCGGCTCCGGCCCCATCTTCCTGGACGACGTGCTGTGCACGGGCAGCGAGGCCAGCCTGGCGCGGTGCCGCCACCTCGGCCTGTCGGTGCACAACTGCGGGCACCAGGAGGACGCCGGGGCCGTCTGCGCAGGTACGGGGACCTCCCGACCGCGTCCCCCTACTGTGTCCCCCCAACGTGACCCCCGACCGTGTCCCCCACCGCGACCCTCCGGCAGCAGGGCGCATCCGCCAGGCAGGAAAGCCGGGCCCCTCGCTAGAATCTTCCCAGATTTCAGAGGAGAAGGGGCGAGTGAGATACAAAGTCAATGATGAGAGGGAATCCTGGACCGGCTGCCTCCTGCACGGCCCCTACTGGGGATCGAGCCTGCAGCCCAGCACGAGCCCAGACCAGGAGTGGAGCTGTGACCTCCTGCTCCGAGGTCCACAGGACCCTGGTCAGACTGCCCACACACGGTGGGGAGACTTGCAGCCATGGTGTTGCCCTGGGCCTTCAAGGCAGAGGCCAAGGGCGGGCATGGGGGAGGGAGACCCGGGTGGCGGGTGGCCAGCGGCAGCGGCAGCGGAGGGGCGGAGGGTCTGTGTGGACCCCGTCGGGGAAGCAGGAAGCCGCCCTCCGTCCCCTGCCTCTGACGGTCCCCTGGGCCCGGGCGGCCTCTCCCTGCATCGTGTCCTTTCTGTCCTCTTCCAGCGGCCATGTCCACGGCCCCGACCTCCCCACCAGGCCACCCCCCGTCCAGCCTCTGGGGCCTCCCCTCGGCGCCTCCGCCGTCAGACTGGGCTGCTCCCGGGCGCGTCCCCAGCACGGACTCAGCACCGACAGACCCCGCGACCCCCGCCCCGGAGTGTGAGTCCCCCCTTTCTGCGGCTGCCTCCTGCACACCCCCCACTGGAGATGAGCCTGTGCCCTGACCGGGAACAGAACCCTGACCTCCTGGATCCTGGGTCAATGCTCACCCCTGATCCGCGCCGGCCGGCATTAGTGACTATTTTGACCACAGAGTCACGGTCAGTGAGAAGGACGGGAGTGTCCTCCCTCACGTGCAGCCTCCCCTCCTCCCTTTGTCCACACAGATTCCCCGTCGCCCCCCGCAGACGCCGACGGCCCCTCCGGTAAGGTGTCCGGCTGTCGCTGCTCTTAGTTAAACATGACCCACCCCCCTCTCTCTGTTTGGCAAATGGGCCTGTGTACCAAGCAGATTTAGAGGGGACATTTATTGGGCACACCAAGGAGGTGGGCGTGATTCCGAGGAGAAATGGGCTGAGGAACAAGTTACGGAGGCAAAGGGGGCCCTTGGAGCTCGGGGGACGAGGGAGCTGTGGGTCAGGTGCGGGGGGGGGGGGGGTAAGAAACGGGGGGCGTGGCCCTGCTCCGGGGGACGTCCCGGGTCCTGTCCTGAGGGCTTTCAGCGCGGGGGAGGGGGGAGGGGGGAGGGAGGCCCGGGGAAGATCTCCATGGAGCACTCCGCAGCTTTCCAGGCGTGGCCTCTCAGGCCCGGGGCCGCTGCTGATTGGCGGCCGGGGCAGGGGCATCACTCCTGCAGCTGGTCCTGCCCTCCCTCCGCGGGGCTGCTCTGGTGGCTCCTCTGGGCCTGGGGGTGAACTACGCGAGGTTCCGCTTCCTCTGAGCCCAGCGGCCTTGGGGACGACCGGAGGGACTGGGTTATCTGGCATCAGGGCAGGAGCTCGGGCGGCTGGCTCCCAGCCAGGGTCCTGGCAGGGGCCATTCCTGTGCCGGGGCCTCCCCGTGGCAGAGCCGACTGGCAGCCACAGTGGAGCGTCCGCCAGTGAGGCCCACAATTTACTATTTGCCCACGGTGCAGCCCACTGTGAGCGGAGGCCAGCACCTTCCCTCAGCCACACCCTCCTGCAGCCACGCTCTTCCCGTGGGCATGCCCTTCCCACGGCCACGCCCTCCCACGGCCACGCAGCCTCCTGCTCTCTCTGCTCATCCAGACACAGGCAGGGTCTTTGCTGGCTGGGTCCTGGTGACACAGCCTTCAGCAGCTGGGCCAGGGTGGCGGGCGGCAGGAGGGCTGGGCCCACACCCACCTGGGCGGGCAGTGCGTGACCTGCCTGCTGCCCATCACCCCAACGAGCACCAGACTCTGGTGCCTGGAGAACCGGGGGAGAGGGACCGTTCTGCACGTCACTCCCGGTCCTGCCATGTGAGTCCGGCTCTTTGTTTGCAGAGACAACCCCCACCTCCGGCGGAGAGCCTCCGCCCCCAGGTACGGCCCTGCTCCCCGGCCTCCAGGGGCTGCCCTCCCCCCCTCCCCGCTCCTGAGAACCCCGGCCAGCGGGCCCCCAGCAGAGGCGGGCGGGCCCGGGAGGCTGAGCGGTGACAGCGGGCTCCTGCCCGGGGTGGCCCGGTGGGTGGCCGGTGGGTGGCCGGGCACTGGGCGAAGTGAGGCGGACTCGGGGCCTCAGGTGCACCGGGGTCCGCACTGCTCACCGGCCCCTCACCCGCCCGCAGACCCGGCCCTGCGGCTGGCGGGCGGGCGCAGCCGCTGCGCAGGCCGCGTGGAGGTGTGGCACGGGGGCGTGTGGGGCACCGTGTGCGACGACGGCTGGAGCCTCCGCAACGCCCGGGTGGTGTGCCGCCTGCTGGGCTGCGGGCCCGCGCTCGCCGCCCCCGGCCGCGCCCGCTTCGGCCCCGGCACCGGGCCCATCCTGCTGGACGAGGTGCGCTGCGCGGGCACCGAGGGCGCGCTGGGCAGCTGCCGGCACCGCGGCTGGGCCCGGCACGACTGCCGGCACCGCGAGGACGCGGGCGTGGTCTGCGCAGGTACCGCCGGGGCCTCTGTGCCCCTCACCCCCCTCCCGCCCCCTCCTCCCCCCCACCTCCCCCGACCCCCCCGCCCCCGCTGCCAGGGCCCCTGTTACACCCACCCTCCCTCTCCGCTCCCGGGCCTGCCCCACGGGCTGCCTGCTCAGCAGGACGGGGCTGGGGCCCAGGGTGTCCAGGAGGCTGAGGGGGTCTGGCCACACTCCCGCCCCACGTCCCGCCCCGGCCTGCGTCTCCACGTGGCCACCGGAGGGGAGGGACCCCAGCGCTCGGACGGGACAGCTTCTCAGCGGCAGAGCCCCTGTGTGCCAAGCTCTTGTCCAGCAAAGCCCCGTGTTGCCGGCTTGTGTCCTGACAGCGGGCACCTCCCCTCGCCCCTCCCGGGCATCGCCCGGAGGCCCAGGCCTCGGACCTGCCCTGGGCTCACCGGCTCCTCTCTGGGTTTCTGTGCGCTGACCCGCCCTCCTCTTCCCCCTCCAGACGAAGCCGGCCCCGCCGCGCCCCGGGACCACGGTAACATCCGCTCTCCCGGCCCGGGGCTGCTGGGGGGAAGGGGCGCCCCTCTGGGTCTCCCTGAGGCCTCGCGGGTCCCCTGGCGTCGGGGGCCGGGAGGAAGCACCGGCCCACCCTCAGGGCCGCTCTCTCCAGCCCCTCAGGCTCCCGTGCGCCGTGGAAGGAGCTGCCCCGTCCCCAGCTCCTTACGGGGCGCTGACCCGCCCACGGGGCCTGCTGCGGGCTGGGAAAGGGGGAGGCAGATAAAGTCCGTGACAGTCAAGTCCAAAGTGGGGGATGAGAGCTGAGCCAGCCCAGGGCCCCGCGGGTACTGTGCCCACAGCCCTGGCTCGCCGCCCGGGGACCAGGCTTCCTGTGTGAGCTCCCCCCGCCCCCCCCCAGCCCAGCTGTCCTGCTTGCCGCACCTCTTCCGGGTCACCGTGGACCGCGGCTACCTCCGGCGGCTGGGCTACTCCTCCTGGGACGTCCACCTGAACGACGAGCTGTGCCGCCCCCGGGTGGCGGGGCACTTCCTGGTCTTCAGCATCCCCTACGGCCACTGCGGCACCGTCCGGCAGGTGAGACCGTGCGGCAGGTGAGACCCGGCCGGGCCCGGCCGCGGTGCCCTCTGCTGGAGCTGGGCTGGGAAATGCCGAGTGCTGGTGGGTGGATGGATGGGTGAATGAGTGGGTGGATAGATGGGGTGGGTGGGTGCGTGGGTGGATGGATGAATGGGGGAGGTGGATGGATGGGGTGGATTGATGGATCGATGGGGGGGGTGGATGGGGGTGTGTGTGGGGGTGGGTGTTGGTAGGTGGATGAGGGGTAAATGGTGGGGTGGATGGGTGAACGTGTGGGTGGGGGATAGGTGAGTGGATGGGTGGATGGATGAATGGGGGAGGTGGATGGATGGGGTGGATTGAGGATGGGGGGTGGACGGGGAGTGGGGGGATGGGAGAGTGGATGGATGAATGGATGGATGGATGGGAGCTATTCCTTTAGCTCCAAAGCCAAAGTAATTTTTACATGTTTCTTCATTCAGTACTAGAGGCCGGTGCACGAATTCATGCACAGGTGGTCCCTCACCCAGTCCCAATTGGGGCAATCAGGGCTGATTGGGGCTGGCTGGCCGGGGGGAGGGAATGTGGGGGTTGCCCGGCTGCCAGAGGTTGGCTGTGGGAGCACACTAACCACCAGGGGAAGCTCCTGCATTGAGCATCTGCCCCCTGGTGGTCAGTACACGTCATAGCTACCAGCCAGGCATCTGGTCATTTCCATCATTCAGTCTTTATATGTACAGTATAGAGATTAGCGCACACCTGCCACATGCAAGCTGTGCTGCTGGGCTCGGGGGGGCCTGGGCCTGTCTGTCTGTCTGTCTGTCTGCTGTGTTTCTAACCCAGCAGCGGGCTCTGTTTTCCATTCTAGACAGTAACTACCTCGGACATGTGTGTACAATGAAATGCATATGTTTACCTCATTGTCCTTAACCACCTGCTTCTGTCACAAAACACTCACTGACATGAAGGCGACAGTGTGTGTCATCCCAGCCACGTTTCCACACACGTCACGTGACGTGTCCCACGCGAGATGCCCAGGCTGGGCCTCCTCCTCCTCCTCACCCGCCCCTCCCCCTCCCCCTCCAGGAAAGCCTCGGCCCCCTCAGCTTCTCCAACGCCATCCGCGGCCACGTCGCCCTGCGGCACCGGGTGCCCCAGCTGACGCTCACCTGCTCCGTGGACGCCCCGTCGGCAGGGGAGCGTGTCCCCGGCGCCGCCTACGAGGTGTCCGTGGCCTTCCTGCAGCTGCCCGTGGCCCCGCCTGCGGGGAGCGCGGGGCCGGAGGACCGGGGCCCCAGGGAGGAGGTGATCCTGCAGGCCACGCTCCGCACCCCCGACCCCGGCCTGAGGCTCTCCGTGGACACCTGCGTGGCTTCCCCGGACCCCCGTGACTTTGCCACCGTCACACACGACCTGATCCGGCAAGGGTAAGGAGCGGGCTCCGGGCGGACGGCGGCTTCCCGCGGCCCCTGGGGAGGGGCCTGCGGGTCAGAAACACCCCCTGGGCAATGGCTGGCAGCACGAGCACGCTGTGTTTTGAAATGATAGGCCCTTTTTTATTTTTATTTTTATTACTTTTTAAAAATATATTTTATTGATTTTTTACAGAGAGGAAGGGAGAGAGATAGTTAGAAACATCGATGAGAGAGAAACCTCCATCAGCTGCCTCCTGCACACCCCCTACCGGGGATGTGCCCGCAACCAAGGTACATGCCCTTGACTGGAATCGAACCCTTTTAGTCCATAGGCTGACGCTCTATCCACTGAGCCACACTGGTTTCAGCGACCCTTTTAAAAAAAATATTTGTATTGATTTCCAAGAGGAAGGGAGAGAGGGAGAGAGAAACATCAATGAGAGAGAATCATTTGTCAGCTGCCTCCTGCATACCCCCCGCTGCTGGGGATGGAGCCCCCAACCCGGGCCTGTGCCCTGGCCGGGAATTGAACCGGGACCTCCTGGGTCCTAGGTTGATGCTCCACCCCTGAGCCGCGCCGGCCGGGCGGTAAACATTTTCTCACCGAACGAAGACGGGTGGTGGGAAGGCTCCGTCTGGACGCAGAGGTCGGGGTCCCAGCCTGGTTGCGGAGCCGGGGTGGCTCACCGGTGCCGTCCGTCCGCTAACCCTCCGGGGCGGGCCCTCCCCCCCAGGTGCGTCTCGGATGACACCTACGTCAGCCTCCCCTCGCGCCAGAGGAACACGGCCCAGTTCAAGTTCAATGCCTTCAGCGTCCTCCGCGGCCACGAGGTGGTCTACCTGCGGTGCGAGGTCGCCGTGTGCAGGGCGGGCGACCCCTCCTCCCGCTGCTCCCGGGGCTGTGCCGGGCGGGGCCGGGGCCGGAGGGCTGCGGGCCCCGTGGCGGCCGCGGGGGAGCAGGCCGGGCCTCTCCGGGTGCTGGGGCCACTGGAGATCCGCAGAGGAGCATACCAGGTCAAGGTCGAGGTGTGATGTCTCCAGTTCCCCCTCAATCCTGTGCTCCTCCTCAGTAAAGCGATGCGTTTGGCACATCAGGTGGTTGCGTTTTCAAACTCTTCGCTCTCGAGCGCCTGATCATTGTCTGCAGCTGCTCGGCGTCGGGGCGATGGGTGTGAGCACAGCAGCTGTGGCCGCCTGTTCTCCGCCATCCTCTCTGTGAGCGCGCTCTCCTCGGCCTCGCCCGGAGACCCTGGCCACGGCACCCCGCGAAAACGCTTCCCAGGCGCCTCTGGGCCTGGCACGCAGTGGGCACACAGCTCTGCCTGGCCCCGACGGGGAATGGGGCCGGTGCCCTGTGACGTGTTCAGATCACGGAGGGGGTAACAGCTTTGACCCTGACACCTTCACTGCCCTTCTCTAAACACGAGCCTGGGAGGGTCCAAAGAATCAAGTTGGGGAGCAGGAATGGCACCTGGGCCAACTTGGGGTCCAGCTGGGTCCCTTGGTTGCTGCCAGGGTGCTGACCACGAGGGAGAGGAGGGGTGACACAGGACCGGGGGGCAGGGGGAGGGAGGAGAAAGAGGTTCAGCGTCCACTAATTTCTAGCTGGCCATGTCCAGAGAGCCTGAAGCAGGTGAATTCAAGTCCCCGGCACTGTGTTTGGCAGGTGAGAGAACAGAATCCTGGTCTCCAAGGTGAGACTGATGCTGTAGTGGGAGGTGTAGCACCTGTGACATTGGGAAGCCATGCTTAAGAGGAGCGTGGGGCTGCCCTCTTGCATCCATCTATCCATCCATTCATTCATCATCCATCCATCCGTCCATTCATCCATTAATCATCCATCCATCCATCCATCCATCCATCTGTCCATCCATCCGTCCGTCCATTCATCCATTCATCCATTCATCCATCCATTCACCCATTCATCCATCCATTCATCCACCCATCCATCCATCCATCCATCCATCCGTCCATCCATCCGTCCATTCATCCATTCATCCATCCATTCACCCATTCATCCATCCATTCATCCACCCATCCATCCATCCATCCATCCGTCCGTCCATCCATCCATTCATCCATCCATTCACCCATTCATCCATTCATCCATCCAACCATCCATCCATCCATCCATCCTCCATCATCCATCCATCCATTCATTCATCCGTTCATCCATCCATCCATTTGTCCATCCATCCATCCACCCATTAATCATCCATCCATCCATCTATCCATCCATCCGTTCATCAATCCATTCTACTCTCACTCTCCTTACTGAGTAGTTGCCAAGTTGCAAAGTGGGTAATACACAGTTTTAAGAACATTTGCAGCTAATATCAAAAGCATCGCTGGGGCCGGAGAGGGTTGGTTCAATACTGCATTTACTCAAAAGCCCATAAATACGTTACACGGTACATAATATACACAACACAAACCTGACTGGAACAACAAAACATTCTACTAAGAAAGAAAGACCGCCCGGAGGGCCCGTGCCCGAGTCAGAGGCCCTCGTTCACGTCGCAGAGGCATGGCGGCAGGGAGTCGAAGTCGGTGAACAAGGGGCACTCCTCGCAGAACTGGAGGTTGGGGTAGCAGCTGGCGGTGACGGACGAGGCCGTGATCTTGTCCTGATTGACCATGGACGGGTGGTTTTTTAAGGCCAAACAAAAAGGCGGTTTCGAAGTCCTTAAGGAGAGACAGACACACGGGCGGTTAGAAACCTCTCTCGGCCCGGCCGTGGCCCTGTCGGAACCGCAGGTCCGGGGGCCCCGCTGCTCTGCCCTGGCCCAGGCTCCGGGTCACGTGCTCCAAGCCGCCAGCAGCCAGGTCAGACCCGGCCCAGAGGGGGCCCCGGGGGCTGAGCCCCAACTGCGGAGCCCGGGTGGGGCGGGCGCCCCTCAGCGGCCCCGGGCTCTGGAGCTGACCTAGTGCACGGCCTTCCTACAACAGAGCGCCTGCGTTTGAAGGGTCCTCTCCCCCAACGGAGTGACCTGTCTGAGCTCCCCTCCCTTTCCTGTCCCCTGGCTGTTCGACAGCACCGCCCCCCACTCCTCCAGGCACCTCCCTGTCCTAAGGCCACGGGTAGGGCAGGAGGGAACCCCAGGAGCTCTGAGCTCGGGCAGGGGAGACCAACCGAGCCCGGCCTCTGGGGGAACTGAGGCAGAGGCCGCGCCCGGGACACAGGCAGGGCCGGCCAGGGTGAGTCCCCGCCGAGGGCAGCTCCCCGAGGCCCCGGGCAGTGGACAGGGCTGACCCTAGCCGCCCGCCAGGCACCTCCCTGTGAGCTCCCCGCCCAGCCCCGCGGCAAAGCGGCCAGGACTCCGTGCTCCCCTGCCTCGGCCTCCTCCCAGCTGCCCCGGCCTGACCCCCAGGTGCCCGTGCGGGGGGGCGGCACTCTTACAGTTCACTTACTTCAATGCCTTGGCCACTTTGAAGTAAAGACAGCTGGTGACACATATCAGCGCCAGCAGGGCCACCAGGATCCCGGCGCCGATGCTGATCATGACGATGGAGTTGATCTGAGAAAGCTTACCTGGAGGAGACGGGCAGGTGGGCAGTGAACAGGCTCCCCTCCCCCCCCTCCCCTCCCTCCTCCCCCCACAGCCCGGCAGCCGCCTCTGGGCGCTCCTCCCAGGAAGGAAGAGTGAACCCCAAACCACAGAGCCTTCTGCGGGGAAACATGGCCGAGGGGCCAGGGAGGCCTGGGAGACACACGTGCAACACCCAGAGGAAAGGAAGGAGGGAGGGAGGGAGGAGGAAGGGAGAAAGGGAGGAAGGGAGGCATGGAGAGAGGGAGGGAGGGAGGGAGGGGAAAGGGAGGGAGGGAGGAGGAAGGGAGGGAGAGAGGAAGGAGGAAGGAAGGAAGGGAGGGAGGAAGGGAGGGAGGAAGGAGGAAGGGAGGGAGGGAGGGCGGGCGGGCGGAGGGAGAGAGGGAGGGAGAGAAGGAGAGAGGGAGGGAGAAGGGAGGGAGGGAGGGGGGAAGGAAAGGGGAAGGGAGGGAGGGGGAAGGGGGGAAGGGAGGAAGGGAGAAGGGAGGGAGGAAGGGAGGGAGGGGGGAGGTAGAGAGGGAAGGAAAGATGGAGGGAGGGAGGGTGTTGAGAGGGAGGGAGGGAGGGAGGAGGAAGGAAGGAAGGAAGGAAGGAAAGGAGGGATGGAGAGAGGGAGGAGGAAGGGAGGGAGGGGGAAGGAAAGAGGAAGGAAGGGAGAGAGGAAGGGATGGAGAGAGGGAGGGGGGAGGGAGGGGGAAGGAAGGAAGGAAGGAAGGAAGGAAGGAAGGAAGGAAGGAAGGAAGGAAGGAAGGAGGAAGGAAGGAAGGGCTCGCCTCCTCACAGGAGGAACCGGAGCGAAGGGAGGAACAAAGGTGAGCAGGTGCTTTACTCCCAACACCTGGGCCTCAGACGCGCTCAGTCAGAGCGACAGCCGCTCACTGTACGTGAGACGTAAGCATCTCCTGTGGAAGGACGAGGAGAATCGCTTTTCAAACTGTTGCATCCGACAAGATGGAGAGCACACCACCCTTCTGTGATCCTGTTTTAGGAGAGGTTTCCCTTCTCCCCGACACCTGCCTGTCTCCCCCCCCTTCCCTTCTCTCCCCAGACCCGGCACCGGCACCGGAGGGCGGAGAGAACAGCACCCGCGGGAGCCACGCACTGTCTGTGCCGTCCGAGTCGCCCCTGCAGGGTGGGTGCCGGCAGAGAAGGAAGCACACGGCTAACACGAACTTCAGGGCCCAGCACATCTCGTCGGGAATGCAAGCCCCTCCGCTGAGAAAGGAGCCTCTGACTGTCCTCGGGGGTGGCTCAGGGGTCCGTCTGGAGCGCTCGCGGCCCCACCGGAGCAGCAGAATGGACAGCCGCTGTCCCGCTCGCCCTCCATGCTCATTGGGCCGAGGCTGTGTGACATCACACTGCAGGCAGCCTCGCCCGCAGTTCCAAATTCCGCTGTGAGCACCCTGGGAACCTGATCGCCAATCACCACTGTGGGTCACTCCACCTCCCCTTCCGGGCGCTGGGCCCCTCGGAGAGCCTTTTAAGGTTTGACTGTTGGTCAAAAGCAAATTTGTGTTCCAAATGAAATACAAGGACAGCCCTGACCAGGATGGGTCAGTGGATAGAGTGTTGGCCTGAGGATTCAAGGGTCCCAGGTTCGATTTCGGTCAAGGGCATGTACCTTGGTTGCGGGCACATCCCCAGTGGGGGGTGTGCAGGAGGCAGCTGATCGATGATTCTCTCTCGTCGATGTTTCTGTCTACTCCTCTCTGTAAAAAAAAATCAATAAAGTATTTTTTAAAAAGAAATGCCAGGTGAACCGTGAGGAGACTAGTGCCTAAAAGCTCAGTGAGGAAGGCGGCCGGGCGTGGTTTGGGCCACACGAGGAAGCCGTACATCATCGGAGCCGTTTACCAGGATCGCACACAGCTCTCTGCTTCCGAGGACCACTTTGTGGCTAAGACACAAAGGTTTGAAAAAGCAGCTGGAGAGGACACCAGCTCTAACGCAGGCTTCTCTGACTTCCAGGTCCCCGCACTCAGCAACGTTGGTTAAATTAGAGGAGGGAATTGCTTTAATTCCAGAGGCCATTCCTTGTTGGTCTGGCCAAACCCTGAATGAGGCCATGAAAAGCAGAGGAGATAGCAACAAAAATAGTGGCGTAAGCCGAAACCACTTTGGCTCAGTGGATAGAGTGTCGGCCTGCGGACTGAAAGGTCCCAGGTTCGATTCCGGTCAAGGGCATCTTGACCTTGTACCTTGGTTGTGGGCACATCCCCAGTAGAGGGTGTGCAAGAGGCAGCTGATCGATGATTCTCTCTCATCAATGTTTCTAACTCTATCCCTCTCTCTTCCTCTCTGTGAAAAATCAATAAAATATATTTAAGGAAAAAAATAGTGGCATAAGCCCGGCCGGTGTAGCTTGGTGGTTGAGCGTCAACCTATGAACCAGGAGGTCAGGGCTCGATGCCCGGTCAGGGCACAGGCCCGAGTTGTGGGCTGACAAGAATGCCAATGTGGCTGCGTAGACAAATCCTTGGTGCCTGCTACGCAGTAGGCGTGCGATTCCGGGGCAGAGCCTGGGGGTGGGGGGGACTAGGCGTGCGATTCCGGGGCAGAGCCTGGGGTGGGGGGACTGGCCTCCGGGAACGGGGCCCAAACAGCGCTTCCTCCCTGGCGTCTTTAACTACGAACCCGCCTGCCCCTGCTGGCTCCTCACACAAACCCACAAGGCCGGCACTGAGTGTCCCTGGAGGCCGGGCGCTGGAGCAGGCGTGAGGGAGGGAGAACAGAGTTCAGGTCTGTCCACCCTGTGTCTCCCCCTAAACCACCTCGGCAGTGTGTGCTCGGGGGCATCTGGAGACCCGTCAGTGTGAGCAGAAACATCCCACTGGGCTGCAGTGTCTGAGGCAGGGCAGGGGCAGTCCTTAAGGCTGTGGGGACAGCGCAGGGAGGGCAGGGAGGAGGCACGGGAGGGGGGAGGGGGCGGGGGTGGGGGCGGGGGGAATGCTCGGGTTTCCCTCACCTACAGTGGTGCAGATGGTCCTTCTGCAGCACTCAGCTCTGACCAACACCTGGCAGAGAGCGGTGGGTCTCGTTTATGAGTATCTCCCATGAAGGTAAGTTCCAAGTTACCACATTCTTGCTTTCATGGATTATCTTTTTGGTGCTTATCAAAAATGTCACTGCCGCCCTAACTGGTTTGGCTCAATGGATAGAGCTTTGACTGAAGGGTCCCAGGTTCAATTCTGGTCAAGGGCATGTACCTTGGTTGTGGGCACATCCCCAATAGGGAGTGGGCAGGAGGCAGATGATGGATGTTTCTCTCTTCATTAATGTTTCTAACTCTCTAACCCTCTCCCTTCCTCTCTGTAAAAAAAATATTTTTTTAAAAATGTCATTGCCAAATCCAAGGTCACACAAATTCTCTATTTTCTTCTCTATGTTTTATATATTACATTTAGGTCTATACGTCATGTTCCTTTAATTTTTGTATAAAGCATAAGGTATATGATGACTTCTTTTTGTTTAAAAAGTTCCCCTCTATTCCTAATTTGCTATCTTATCTTGAATGGATATTAAATTTTGTGAACTTTGGGTGGTGAATACACAACATAATTTACAGATTGTGTAGTACTGTATGTCTGAAAGCTATATAATTTCATTAACCAATGTCCTCCCCCCCAAATAATTTCAATAAAACAAAAATAAAAGATGCCAACGAGAAATTTTTTCATAATTTCATATTTACTGAAGTTCATTAGAAATCATGTAAATATAACCTCCTAAAGCAAGTGAACACTGCAATTATCAAAAACTAAAACTACACTGTAACTGCAATGCTATTTCACTAACAGGAAATGAAAGATACCATGGAGATACCCGCACCCAGCATTCCAGGTTACACTCCCGCCTCTGGCCACAGAAGCCTGGGGGAGTGGAGGGAGGCAGCAGAGTTTGGCTGGGAGCGGGCTCCGGGGCTGAGCGTCCCCCTGGAACCGGGAGGTCACAGCTCCACTGGGGGCCGGGCTGCGGCTCCATCCCGGTGAGGGGCGTGCAGGAGGCAGCTGGTCGGTGCTTCTCCCTCACCCCTGAGGCCTCTCCGCCCTCTCTCTGGGGTCCATGTGTGTGTGTAAAGCAGAAGCCGCTCTCCCTCCCCGCCTGGATGGACCGGGTCACCCGTCCGCCCCCTCCTCCCTGCACCTCCCATCCGGGTGTGAGTCCTCCCGCCGCCCGGCCACGCCCGGCCGCCCGGTCCCCCTCCCCGTCCCGCGTGGCATCCACGTCCCCGGAGGCCGCGCGGGCAGAGGGGGAGGAGGGAGGACCCGCCCCAGTGCGCCCGGACGCCCGCCGCCAGCCGGGGGGCTGGAGTTCTTCACCCGAGGAGCCGCCCCGCCCGCGGCCTCCCCGCAGCCCGCCCCGCGCGCCGCCGCCGCCGGCCTCTCCCGGGAGCCGCCCCGAACCACCTGCTCCCCGCGCGCCTCCCCCGCGCCTGCGCAGAGCGCCCGCGGGAGGCCGAGGAGCGGTCAGTGCGCATGCGTCGCCCTGGAGGTCTGGGGGAGCATTGGACCGTCTGAAGCCGGCCGGGACGCGCATGCGCCGCTGCTTAAATCGGTTCTATCCCCGCAAGTCAAGCCGGAAGTCGAGCCGGAAGTTGCTGGGCGTAGTTCACCCCCCCCCTCCCACGCTCGGCCCCGCCGGAAACCGGAGCGCCGGAGAGAGGTTCCGGGCCAGCGGAGCCTGGCCGGGGCCAATGGAGACTGAGCCTGAGGACGAGCGGTCGGCCGGACACCCCACGCTGGCCTCCTCCTGGGACGCCGCGAGCGGGGCGCTGGGCCGGAGCCTCCGTGTCCGCGGAGCCCAGGACTCGGACTGGGAGGAGCTGCTGGCGCCGCCTGCCTCGGGGTGCGCGGGGCCGGCGGGCGCGGGGGTGGCTCCGTGGCGGCCACGCTCCGGGGAGGTGTGAGGGGACGTGGGGCCGGGAGGGGAGAGCGTCCGGCCCGGGGCCGGGAGCCCAGCCGGGGCCGGGCTGTGCGGGGAGCCGGCCGGACACGCGAGGGGTGGGGCGGGGGCGGGGGCGGGGCGCCGGGCGCGGGGCGGGGGCCTGGTCTCGGGGTGGCAGCCGCTCCCCCATGTCCTCCCTCAGCCCTGCAGGGCCCTGTCCCGGGCCTCGGCCTCTCCCCCACGAGCAAAACCCTCCTGTGCCCCAGAGGCGGACACTGTCCCAGCCCTCGGGAGCCTCCCTCCTGGAAATCTGGAAAAAGGTCCTCTGTCTTCTGGCCTGTTCTGCTCCCGCTCCTGCACAGAGCATGGCCCCTGAGCCTTATGGTAACCGAGAAGCCACTGCAGGGGATGGAGGAAGACGTCCCTGATCCAGGGCGAGAGCAGGAAACCCCGTGTCCGAATGCCTGATCCTCAGAGGAGGGTGTTTCCCCATTGTCTCCTTTCCTTCTGTTTGGTTTAGAGAGAGGATGGCGGGAGGGAGAAGGGGAGGAGAGTCAAAGAGAAACACGCAGATGGTTCCCACCCTGACCTGGGCCTAAGTTGAACCTGCAACCAAGGTCCATGCCCTGGACCTGCGACCTCAGTCCCTGCGCTGGTGCCGCCGCTGAGGAGCCGGGCCAGGGCTGCACCGCCCTTTCTCTGTGAATCTGCTGAGCATGCGTTGGCTGCTGGGAAGGTGTGTGACCCCAGAGGCCAATGGAAGTGAATGGAAGTCAGCCCCGGGCCCGATCGGTGGGGCAGCAGCAGGGCCGAGGCCACACTGTGATTCTGCCACTTCCTCCTCAGCCGGGACCTGGTGAGTCTGAGAAGGAGCCCCAAGAGCCCAGATGGAAAGCCCTGCTTCCTCTCCCTGAGCTGCGCCCCGAGCGGAGGTGAAGAGATCGTGTCTGTGGGCATTTTAAGTTCAGCAAGAAACATGGAAGTGTACCTGGGCGAGGAGTACTGCGGCACCAGTAGGGGCAGGAGTGTTGGGAACGTGCTGGACTCCAGGTGTGTGACTCACGCGTGCAGGGTGCTTCTGAGGGTTTCTGTGGGCCCAGCTCTGGCAGCACCTCTTGCTTCTCTGACATTGGCCTTAGACCGGAGTGGGAGGAGCTAGAAACACCAGGAGCCTGGGAGTGCAGGCCAGGGTCCTGGGCACAGTCTGGGTCAGCCCTGTTGCCTTAGCAACTGGAACCTGACGGCTGGTGGGAGGGGGGTGAGCTGGGGAGGGTCCCAGCCAGAGCCTGGAAGAGGTTTCTTCTGATTCCCTTAGCTCACAGGGGCCATTTCCAACAGTATCTGCCCATCAGCCTGGGGCTTTGAACATGCCTCCTGAAGGAAGCCCTTTGCAGACAGTGCGGGCGCCCAGCACGGCCATCCCGCACACCTACCCGGGGGCTATGCTTTTTTATCTCAGAGAGGAAGGGAGTAGGAGAGAGAAGCATCAGTGATGAGAGAATCCCTGATGGACTGCCTCCTCACTGCCCTCTCCCAGCTCATGGAGAAGCACTGTCCTGGAACCCTTATGTCTAAATGTGACCGTGCACAGTGAGCATGTGTCCAGCGGACGTGGCTAGTGGTTGGGCATCGGTCCACCCATGGCTGGGAGGTCACAGTTGGGTTCCTGGTCAGGGCACATGCCTGAGTTGCTGGCTCCATCCCCAGTAGAGGGCAGTCAGGAGGCAGTCCATCAGGGATTCTCTCTCATCATTGATGTTTCTCTCTCTCTCTCTTCCTCTCTCGGGAATACATTTTAAACATTTAAAATAATTTCTCAATTTTAAAGAGTGATAATGTGTGAAAACAAAGAAGTCCATTTTTATTTTTTATTTTCAGCGAACAAGAAAAAATTATTTTATACAAAAATTTTCTAAAACTGGAGCCCACTGCACATGCTTGTAGAATAAAGGTAAGTCATGACTAGATCTGAACTAAGTTGGAAACTGCAGTTGTTTTGTTCGGTGCACATGCATGTTATGTGGGGTTAGTAATTCTCGATGTTCTTCCTTAAAACTGGCACACGTGTTAGCTACGGCCGGGCCAGGCCACGGACTACGTTAACACAGTTACTGCTGCTGTGCTCTCCGGCTTTGAGAAACTCAGTTAAAAATCATTTTTATTTTGTCATAAAAGTTAGGTGCCAAGAAAACCACAAGCAGATGTGGGACCAAAATCCTGAGAAAAGGACCCAGGGAGGGGATTGCAGACCAGGGCAATCACCTAAGTATGTAAAACGTTATTTTACATGTGATTGTTTAGTGTGGAAATAACTTTTTTACCTAAATGGTTGAGTATTTGTCAGACTCTCCCTATTCTAGCGATCCTGTTACCTAGGTAACAGCAGGAAGTGACCTGCAGTAGGATTATTGCTCCACGTGGTTACTTTCCCGAACTTGTGTTCTCTGCAGCTGCTCTCCTTTGGGGAAAAGCCCTGTGTGTTCGTCAGCCAGGTGGTGGTGCACGTGCGGCCCAGCCTGGCCAAGCCTCCCGCCAGCTCTGCTGCCCCGGGGCCCAGGGTGGACCTGGAGAGGGTCCACAGCCTGCTGGCGGCCATGGGGTCCGCGCTGTCCCCGGGGGCTGAGCAGCTGATGAGTATGGTCAGATTCCAGCATCAGGTGAGTTTCCCTCCCTGAGTCGAGAAGGCAATATTAAATATGCCAGTGCAGCTTTCCCGGGTGTGCTGGTATCGACTTCAGTATTTTCTGGAGGAAAAACCAGTCAGGTGATAAAAGCCCAGACTGGAATCCCGTGGCCTCCCTAGCTGTGTGACCTCGGCCCGGTGACCATGACCTTGGTCTCCTCAGCTTGCTGGTGGCAGTCATTGCAGCTGCCTTCGAGGGGAGGGGGGGGGAGTCGGGGACCCAGCGGGAGAACGCCCGGCTGATTCTAAATGACTGCCAACTGCGCTCGGTCACTGCCATTGACAGCTGTTCCCTGTTCCCTCAGCGCGGCATTCCCCTGGGGGAGCAGCTGCAGGCGGTTTTGGGGAGCGCTGCCTTCCAGCGAGTGCTGGGCCTGCGGGCCTCGGCGCCCTCGGGAGCCTGGGACAGGCCGCCCTGCGCCCCTGCTCCTCTCAGAGCCGGGCCGACGGCGGGACGCGGGATTGAGGACGCGAACGCTCCCGGGGAGGAGAGCGCACGGCCCCCCGCGGGAGGGCCCCCCGCAGCCCTGGGAGAGAGGGACACCGCGCCCCCGAGCCTTCCTCTCCCCGGGGGGGAGCTGGACCTCCAGCCGGCGGCGTCTCTCCTACCAAAGACGGCGAGTGCCGGCCCCGGGGCCCCCGGCCCCCAGCTGCTGCCCATCCTCCAGGACGTGTGCGGTCAGGTGCGCCGTCTCCGCGGGGCCCAGGACGCCACGTGGCCGGGACACGTCCCCACGCCCAGCGAAGGCGGCCTGGGTGCAGGGTGAGTGTCCACGGGGACTCGGCGGAGGGGGCTGACGTGGACACTGGCAGGGACACAAAAGGCTGCTGGCTGCTGGCTGCTGGCTGGCTGTCTGGGTGGCTGTTTGGTTACCGTTTTCGCGTGATGGTTGTGTTTGGTCTTTCACTTCGCTCGTAGGATGGGAGAGCAGCCCGCCTGCTCCTACCTGGAGAGGATTCTGTCTAAGAAGCTGGAGCTGATGGAGAGGAGGCTGATGGACCACCTGGAGGAGCGGCTGCGCGCCCTGCAGGAGCACCTCGACCGCCAGGTGGCGCTGCTGGCGCGCGCCCTGCTCAGCCCAGGCTCCCCTCCCCTGTCCCCGCCCCCGGGGGTGCAGCTCCCCCACTGTGACTCCAGGGACACACTCTCCAACGGGGAGAGATAGGCGCTCGGGGCGCCGAGCACGCAGACATTGTGACCTATTTATTACCACGCAGCCCAAAGCTGGGCAGGTGTTTCTGTCAGTGAGGATCAGCATCCTACTTGCATCAAGTGACCTCAGCGTCTCCCTGTGCTTGTGACGTGACCCCCGAGCCGCCCCTGAGAGCGGATGACTTTCCTGTGCTTGTGACGTGACCTCGTGCCCCCGTGACGTGCCCCTGTGCCTGAGTGTGTGCCTGGTCGGGTCAGGTGTTGTTTGCTTGCAGTTGTTCGCTCTGACACAGATCTGTGTCCCCTGGTGGTATTTCTGGTGTTTGGGATGGTTAAGGACTTCCCACAGGGTGTGTGACAGAGTGTGTTTTTGTCTGAAAGGCCTTCCTTCCTCCTCGGAGTGGGGAGAGGAACGGTGCTCAGAGGACTTGGTGACGGTTTCTGATTCTCTTGCGAAGTCGGACCTCTGTGCCCGTGGACCCGCACTGGTGCTGCCGCCCTGAGCACAGCAGGCTGCTCTGCAGAGGGGACGGTGGCACCGGCCCCCAGCGTCGCGGTGAGGGCAGGAGGGCCGCCTCGCCCGTGGGGCTGTCGCTGTGGGTTTGTGTGGCCCGGGAAGCGGGACGTTACCTTGTTTTTCTGCACCTGCGAGCCCTGGCGGCGGAGTCCCGGCTCGCACTGCGGGCGGGTGTGGAGACGGCAGTGCTCGGTGCAGCCGCGTGTCAGGAAGCGGAGCTGTGCATGTGCTGAAGGTGCTGTATTTGTATCTGGAATTAAATGCGTCCGTTTTGGAAACCACGTGAATGAGTAGAAGTGCTTTTTTTCCGTGGGTCTCGGCGTGGGAACCCGCTCCCCTTCCTGGTCCTGTGCAGGGGACGGGCAGCCGCGTTCACAGTGTAGCTACAGGTGTGTTTCCTTTGTCCTTCTGGAGAGGTCTGTCCCTCAGTTCAGTTTTGCAGCCTCCGGTGTGCAGCGTCTTCATTGACGTGGCAGCCGGGTCACCACGCTCAGCGCACGGACCACGGACGCAGTGGATGCCGGTGTGGAAAGCAGCGCTCGCTCCTCCCGCACGTGTCGGGAAGGAACCGAGTCGGGCAGCAGTGTCAGCATCTCACGGAGCGTGTGCCAGCACGATAGAGCGTGTTGGCGGCTTCCCTGCTAGGCCGTGCAGTCCGCAGGTTAGGACTCGGATCGCGTCTCTGCTGGCAGCAAGCAGCTGGTCCCAGGCCCGGGGGTGAGCCCGGCAGCTCCTATCTGGCCAGGTGTCATCTCTGCCTCGTCCACAGCTCCCCCTGCCTGTGCCCAGGACTCTCCCCTCCCCCTTCCCCTCCTGCTGACCTGGACCTGCCCCGCCCCTGCCGTGAGGGCCGGTGCTGCCCGGGAGGGTCCCCCTACGGAGACCCTATCCCTCCAGAGCCAGCGTTGGGCTCCGGTCCGGGAGAGACAGGCGCCTGGGCAGACGGCGGGCCCTCCAGTCAGCACGGGCCACGGCTGGGAATCTGTCCTGAGTCTCATCGAGTCCAATCGCAGAGTCTCGGGCGCAACCAAATCCCGGCAGGCCTTCCCCGGAACGTTTGTCTCCTCCGGAGACACATTTCCCCGTCACCAAGGCTGCTGGGAGGCTTTCGTCTAAAATCAGCTTTCTGGTGCTTTTGGTTTTCATCCCAAGCACTCAGCACAGTGCTGCCCTGTCACACAGTCCACGTGCCTTTGTAGTCCTGACTGTCGCCCGCCTGACGCTGCGACGCGACGTCACAAGCCGGTCGCTCCACGCCCCCAAGTTCAAGTTCATGGATCAGTAACGACACCAAACATCCCCAAGGCTGGAGGTTCTTTCAATTCTGCTTTTATTCAAAAGCACACGAACGTCCGGAGGCACATACACGGGGAACACGATAAACATCTGGAATAAAACATCTGGAAGTAAACAAAAGGCCGCTCCGCCGCCCGCGTCAGAGCCCCTCGGTCACGTCACAGAAGCCGGGCGGCAGGGGCTTGGAGTCAGCGCACAGCTGGCACTCGTCGAGGATCTGGAGGTCGGGGAGGCAGCTGGCCGTGAGGGATGTGGCCGCCGTGATCTTGTCCCTGGTGACCATGGATGGGTAACTTTTTAAGACCAGACACACCGGAAGCTTCGGAGCTCTTAAGGAGAGATAGAACACAGCGGTTAGAAACCTCCGGCTGGCCGTGGCTGCGTCGGAGCCGCAGGTCCGGGGCCCCACTGCGAGGACAGCTCTGCCCTGGCCCCGGCTCCGGGTCACGTGCTCTCCAAGCCGCCAGCAGCCAGGTCAGAGCCGGCCCAGAGGGGGCCCCGGGGGCTGAGGCCCCAACTGCGGAGCCCGGGTGGGGCGGGCGCCCCTCAGCGGCCCCGGGCTCTGGAGCCTCCCTTCCTACAATCTCCCTGTGAGCTCCAGGCCCAGCCCTTTCCCTCGGGGAAGCGGCCAGGACTCCGCGCTCACCCGCCTCTGCCTCCTCCTGCTGCCCGCGCCTGACCCCCTGACCCCCCGCGCCTGACCCCCCGCGCCTGACCCCCCGACCCCCCGCGCCTGACCCCGGGGCGGCCCAGGCCCGGCGGCCCGGCTCCGGCTGGCCCCGGTGCCTGTGCGAGTGGGCGGTCACTCACTTCAACATGCCAGTCAGTTTGAAGAGGAGGCTGGTGACACAGAACATCAGCAGGACTATGGCGATCAGCAAGCCAACCCCGATGGCCGTCATAATCTTGATGTCAAGCATCTTACAGGCGCCTGGGCAGAGCAGTGCAGGTGGGACAGTGGCTCCTTGCCCTCAGCCCGGCGCGGCCTGTCCTCCTCCCGGGAAGGAAGGAGCCCCGCCACAGAGCCTCCTGCCTGCAGAACACGGACGGGTCTCCCAGGGCGGCCGAGGGGCCCAGCAGACCGGCCACGCAGGTAGAGGGTTTCCTCGCGGAGGAAAAGGGACTGAAATGCAAAGGCAGAGGAAGGAAATGGACAGACGGAGCGAAGGGCTTTCTCCCCCTCTCTCCCTCCCTCCCCCTCCCCCTCCCCCTCCCCCTCCCCCCCCCCCCTCCCCCTCCCCCTCCCCCCCCCCCCCTCTCTCTCTCTCTCTCTCTCTCTCTCTCTCTCTCTCTCTCTCTCTCTCTCTCTCTCTCTCTCTCGCAGGCAGTAACGTGCAGCTGGCGGTGAGTAACAAACAGGCCGCACATGGTTTCACTCCCAAGGCCTGGTCTCCTGACATGCCCTCGCTGAGTCAGGACTGCCCCTTGCTGCTCGTCAAATTTAAATTGTTCTGAGAACAGAACTAAGGACGCGGCTCCTTCCGAAACGCCATGCTTCCCAGCTCAGCACAAGCAACCCCGCTTGTGCTGTTTTCTGGAAAAAGGACTTTACTGTCCTCAGAATTGCCGTGCCGCCTCATGGCTTAAGGAGATTCTAGGAGCCCTCGTCATTGGGAGATGGTGGGCCTTTCTGCCATCTTTCCTCCCAAATCTTCCCGGCAAATTCCATTTGGTTGGAATAAGCAATTGGTCTGATTGAACGCTGACATACTATGACCCAGGAAAAAAGAATAAGCAATACGGTAGCTGCCCAACAGGTGTGGCTCAGCTGCTGAGGGTCATCCTGAATCAGTTCAATGGTTGACTCCAGGTCAGGGCTCATGGAAGTGGGCTCAATCCCCAGTAGGGGGCACTGATGGATGACTCTCTCATTGATGTTTCTCTCCCTCTCCCTTCTCAGAAATCAATTAAAAAAAATGTATAAAACGACAACATGACTGCCAAACATCCGCAGATAAGGCTGGCAGCCAACTAGAAAAAAACATGTACTTAAAGACCATAGGAAACCATTATTTGGTCAAACCCATCGTGTGGTACCACACGGGACCTTACGGAGTGAAAGGCCGGAGGGTCGAGCCTGTGCGGAGAGGAGGGAGCTATCGGTTCATCCTGTGAGGAGTCCGGTTCCCGACTGAACGCACGTCGGAGGCCCAGCCACGGCCCCGCGCCACCTTCCGCGCGCGGGCTGTGACATCGCCGCTCTGCCCGGCTCCCCCCGGAGGTTCTGAATTCTGTCCCATTGTACTTGGAGCTCAGCCCCCAGGAAGCAGACATGCTATTTTGAATCACTTAAGTTTTTGCCTTTTCAGATCGTATTTCCCCTTCTTTTCAGAATTTGATTGTTGACCAAAAGCAAGTTTAAGATTTCAATATTACAATTAAAAGACAGAAATGTGGGGAGGCTGAAAACTCTAATAGTAAAAGCTCAGTGCGAGCCCCAGCTGGTTTGACTGAGTGGTTAGAGCACGGGCGTGGACTGAAGGGTCCAGGTGCGACTGTGTCAAGGGCACGAACCTCGGTGGCCTCAGCTGGCAACCAATCAATATGTCTCGTTCACATCAGTGTTTCTCTCTCTCCCCCACCTCCACTTTCTCTAAAAAAGATAATCAATGGACCGCATGTCCAATGGTGATCTAGATGATAATGAAGCTGAGGAATTCCTACCATGTCGTGATGATTTATTTACATTTGTGGCGATGCTGGTGTGAACAAACCTGCTTTTCCAGGTGCATAACAGTACAGCACATGACTGTGCACAGTACACAATACTTGATAATGAAAATAAATGACTATTACTGATTGCTGTATTTATTACATTGTAGTTGTTTATTTAATACACTAGAGGCCTGGTGCACGGAATTCATGCACTGGGGTTCCCTCAGCCTGGTCTGCTCCCTCTCGCAGTCTGGGACCCCTTGGGGGATGTCTGCCTGCTGGCTTAGGCCCGCTCCCCCTCGGGGGTTGGGCCTAATCCCACAGTCAGACATCCCTCTTGCAGACTGGGGCTCTCCCAGGCAGAACCCTTGTTCCTTACCACCCACCTGTGGCTGAGGGAAGAGAGGCTCCCACCACCGCCCCTGCGCTCACCAGCTGTGAGCCTGGCTTCTGGCTGAGTAGTGCTCCCCTGCGGGAGCACACTGACCACCAGGGGGCAGCTCCTGAATTCAGCATCTGCCCCCTGGTGGTCAGTGCTTGTTATAGCGACTGGTCGTTCCACCATTTGGTCGATTTGCACACTATGCTTTTATTATATAGAATTATATAGGATACTTGTTTAATATACTAGATGCCTGGTACACAAAATTCATGCACTTGAGGTACACAAAATTCTGCAGCCAGTCTGCACCCTCTCCCAGTCCGGAGCCCTCAGGGGATGTCCGACTGCCGGCTGTGGAGGTGGGAGAGGCTCCCACCACCACCCTGCACTCGCCAGCCGTGACCCTGGCTTCTGGCTGAGCGGTGCTCCCCCTGTGGGAGCACACTGACCACCAGGGGGCAGCTCCTGCACTGAGCGTCTACTCCCTGGTGGTCAGTGATTGTCATAGCAACCGGTCATTCCACAGTTGGGCCAAAACGGGCTGTCTGACATCCCCCGAGGGGTCCCAGATTGTGAGGGTACAGGCCAGGTTGAGGGACCCCACTGGTGCACAATCGGGAGGGAGGTTGGCCAACCGGGCAGGGACTGCAGGAGGACTCCAGGTATGTCTGGCCCCTCTTGCTCAGTCCTGATCAGCCTGACCCCAACAGCAAGCTAACCCCCCGGTCAGAGCATCTGTCCCCTGGAAGTCAGTGCATGTCATAGTCAGCAGTTGAGAGGCTTTAGCATACATTAGCATACTGTTTAATTGGTTGCACGGCCAACCTGATGACCGGACACTTAGCACATTAGGCTGTTATTATATAGGATTTTTATTGACTTCAGAAAGAAAGGGAGAGGGAGACACAGAAACATCAACAATGAGAATCATTGATCAGCTGCCTCCTGCAAGTCCCACATAGGGGATCAAGCACGCAACCTGGGCATGTGCCCTGACGGGGAATCGAACTGTGCCTTCCTGGGTCCACACTCAACCTCTGAGCCATGCCAGCTGGGCCTATGTCATACTTTTAATCATTATTTTAGAGTGTGCTCTTTCTAAAGAAAGTTTGATACGAAAGAGCAGCCACATTACGCCGGCAGCAGCCACTTGTTTGTTGTTTACTGAAGTCTCTTGATTGCATCATTTTCTCCCACTTGGTCTAGTGTTGTTTTGCACAGGAACACACTGCGCAGGTAACAGGCCACAGGCTGGACCATGGAGCCCAGGTGGGCGGCAGGCTGTGCCGTCAGGCGTGTGTAGGTGCACCATCATGTTCACAATTGGACGAAACCACCCAGAGTGCCATTCCTCAGCGTGCAGTGTGCACGACTGTGCTGCCTGAAGATGACGGCCCTCAGCACCAAGACAGGAAAGGGGAGGGGGCGGGGTTTTCACATTTACTGGGGCAGTAACGACGGAGGGAACACGGGCCATTCTTCCTGTTTAAGAGACAGAACGTAACAGCAGAAAGAGCGGGGACCACGGACACCGGCTCGCACAGACCAGGCCGTGCTGGGACATCATGTCCAGAGCACCACCACTTTATTCCCATTTCACTGTCCAGAGCAGACGCACTCATTCTCGGATGCAGACACACCGCCGTCAGCACCTGCTGCCACACGCCTCACCCAACACCGAGCACAGGGGCCGGGAGGACCCGGCTTCGGCGCGGCAAGGGGACACAGGATGTCCTCTCGTTTTGTGTCAGCCACTAACCCTAAATAACTCTAACAAAGCGGCTGTGTAGGCCTTACTTTCCTTCTGCAGCTACAGTAAGAAAGAACGCAAAACCAATGGCCTACTGGACACCAATGTACAAATGCCAAACGCAACTAGTTTCTTACTGAGACAAACAATTAAGAAAAGAAAATCCCTAACCATTTTCCCCATATCCCTAAAATATAAGTCCTTTATATAAAACACTGCATATTTCAAATACAGTCACAATACATACTGATGAACTGAACTCGCAATCCTTAAATATTTAAAGTCTTAAACACAGAAGTATGTGTACAATTCTGTGAGAGCAACCAACTCTGCAAACAAAACAACTCCTAACCCGATCAGGCACACTCAGGCAAGGGGGCACGTCACGGGGTCACGTCGCAAGCACAGGAAGGTCATCCGCTCTTAGGAGCGGCCCAGGGGTCACGTCACGGGGGCACGAGGTCACATCAAAAGCACAGGGAGACAAACGCTGAGGTCACTTGATGCAAGTAGGATGCTGATCCTCACTGACAGAAACACCTGCCCAGCTTTGGGCTGCGTGGTAATAAATAGGTCACAATGTCTGCGTGCTCGGCGCCCCGAGCGCCTATCTCTCCCCGTTGGAGAGTGTGTCCCTGGAGTCACAGTGGGGGAGCTGCACCCCCGGGGGCGGGGACAGGGGAGGGGAGCCTGGGCTGAGCAGGGCGCGCGCCAGCAGCGCCACCTGGCGGTCGAGGTGCTCCTGCAGGGCGCGCAGCCGCTCCTCCAGGTGGTCCATCAGCCTCCTCTCCATCAGCTCCAGCTTCTTAGACAGAATCCTCTCCAGGTAGGAGCAGGCGGGCTGCTCTCCCATCCTACGAGCGAAGTGAAAGACCAAACACAACCATCACGCGAAAACGGTAACCAAACAGCCACCCAGACAGCCAGCCAGCAGCCAGCAGCCAGCAGCCTTTTGTGTCCCTGCCAGTGTCCACGTCAGCCCCCTCCGCCGAGTCCCCGTGGACACTCACCCTGCACCCAGGCCGCCTTCGCTGGGCGTGGGGACGTGTCCCGGCCACGTGGCGTCCTGGGCCCCGCGGAGACGGCGCACCTGACCGCACACGTCCTGGAGGATGGGCAGCAGCTGGGGGCCGGGGGCCCCGGGGCCGGCACTCGCCGTCTTTGGTAGGAGAGACGCCGCCGGCTGGAGGTCCAGCTCCCCCCCGGGGAGAGGAAGGCTCGGGGGCGCGGTGTCCCTCTCTCCCAGGGCTGCGGGGGGCCCTCCCGCGGGGGGCCGTGCGCTCTCCTCCCCGGGAGCGTTCGCGTCCTCAATCCCGCGTCCCGCCGTCGGCCCGGCTCTGAGAGGAGCAGGGGCGCAGGGCGGCCTGTCCCAGGCTCCCGAGGGCGCCGAGGCCCGCAGGCCCAGCACTCGCTGGAAGGCAGCGCTCCCCAAAACCGCCTGCAGCTGCTCCCCCAGGGGAATGCCGCGCTGAGGGAACAGGGAACAGCTGTCAATGGCAGTGACCGAGCGCAGTTGGCAGTCATTTAGAATCAGCCGGGCGTTCTCCCGCTGGGTCCCCGACTCCCCCCCCCTCCCCTCGAAGGCAGCTGCAATGACTGCCACCAGCAAGCTGAGGAGACCAAGGTCATGGTCACCGGGCCGAGGTCACACAGCTAGGGAGGCCACGGGATTCCAGTCTGGGCTTTTATCACCTGACTGGTTTTTCCTCCAGAAAATACTGAAGTCGATACCAGCACACCCGGGAAAGCTGCACTGGCATATTTAATATTGCCTTCTCGACTCAGGGAGGGAAACGCACCTGATGCTGGAATCTGACCATACTCATCAGCTGCTCAGCCCCCAGGGACAGCGCGGACCCCATGGCCGCCAGCAGGCTGTGGACCCTCTCCAGGTCCACCCTGGGCCCCGGGGCAGCAGAGCTGGCGGGAGGCTTGGCCAGGCTGGGCCGCACGTGCACCACCACCTGGCTGACGAACACACAGGGCTTTTCCCCAAAGGAGAGCAGCTGCAGAGAACACAAGTTCGGGAAAGTAACCACGTGGAGCAATAATCCTACTGCAGGTCACTTCCTGCTGTTACCTAGGTAACAGGAAGCCGTCAAGAGTCTACAAGTTCACTTCCGTTTCGCTAGAATAGGGAGAGTCTGACAAATACTCAACCATTTAGGTAAAAAAGTTATTTCCACACTAAACAATCACATGTAAAATAACCTGGTCTGCAATCCCCTCCCTGGGTCTTTTTCTCAGGATTTTGGTCCCACATCTGCTTGTGCTTTTCTTGCCACCTTTTATGTCAAAATAAAAATGATTTTTAACTGAGTTTCTCAAAGCCGGAGAGCACAGCAGCATTAACTGTGTTAACCTAGTCTGCGGCCTGGCATGGCCGTAGCTAACACATGGGCCAGTTTTAAGGGAGAACATCGAGAATTACTAACCCCACATAACATGAATGTGCACCGAACAAAACAACTGCAGTTTCCAACTTAGTTCAGATCTAGTCACGACTTACCTTTATTCTACAAGCATGTGCAGTGGGCTCCAGTTTTAGAAAATTTTTGTATAAAATAATTTTTTCTTGTTCGCTGAAAATAAAAAATAAAAATGGACTTCTTTGTTTTCACACATTATCACTCTTTAAAATTGAGAAATTATTTTAAATGTTTAAAATGTATTCCCGAGAGAGGAAGGGAGAGAGAGAAACATCAATGATGAGAGAGAATCCCTGATGGACTGCCTCCTGACTGCCCTCTACTGGGGATGGAGCCAGCAACTCAGGCATGTGCCCTGACCAGGAACCCAACTGTGACCTCCCAGCCATGGGTGGACCGATGCCCAACCACTAGCCACGTCCGCTGGGCACATGCTCACTGTGCACGGTCACATTTAGAAATAAGGGTTTCAGGACAGTGCTTCTCCATGAGCTGGGAGAGGGCAGTGAGGAGGCATTCCATCAGGGATTCTCTCTCATCATTGATGCTTCTCTCTCCCACTCCCTTCCTCTCTGAGATAAAAAAGCATAGCCCCCGGGTAGGTTTGCGGGATGGCCGTGCTGGGCGCCCGCACTGTCTGCAAAGGGCTTCCTTCAGGAGGCATGTTCAAAGCCCCAGGCTGATGGGCAGCTACTGTTGGAAATGGCCCCTGTGAGCTAAGGGAATCAGAAGAAACCTCTGCCAGGCGCTGGCTGGGACCCTCCCCAGCTCACCCCCCTCCCACCAGCCGTCAGATTCCAGTTGCTAAGGCAACAGGGCTGACCCAGACTGTGCCCAGGACCCTGGCCTGCACTCCCAGGCTCCTGGTGTTTCCAGCTCCTCCCACTCCGGTCTAAGGCCAATGTCAGAGAAGCAAGAGGTGCTGCCAGAGCTGGGCCCACAGAAACCCTCCTCAGAAGCACCCCGCATGGGTGAGTCACACACCTGGAGTCCAGCACGTTCCCAACACTCCTGCCCCTACTGGTGCCGCAGTACTCCTCGCCCAGGTACACTTCCATGTTTCTTGCTGAACTTAAAATGCCCACAGACACGATCTCTTCACCTCCGCTCGGGGTGCAGCTCAGGGAGAGGAAGCAGGGCTTTCCATCGGGGCTCTTGGGGCTCCTTTTCAGACTCACCAGGTCCCGGCTGAGGAGGAAGTGACAGCATCACAGTGTGGCCTCGGCCCTGCTGCTGCCCCACCGATCGGGCCCGGGGCTGACTTCCATTCACTTCCATTGGCCTCTGGGGTCACACACCTTCCCAGCAGCCATCGCATGCTCAGCGGATTCACAGAGAAAGGGCCGTGCAGCCCTGGCCCGGCTCCTCAGCGGCGGCACCAGCGCAGGGACTGAGGTCGCAGGTCCAGGGCATGGACCTTGGTTGCAGGTTCAACTTAGGCCCAGGTCAGGGTGGGAACCATCTGCGTGTTTCTCTTTGACTCTCCTCCCCTTCTCCCTCCCGCCATCCTCTCTCTAAACCAAACAGAAGGAAAGGAGACAATGGGGAAACACCCTCCTCTGAGGAACGGGCATTCGGACACGGGGTTTCCTGCTCTCGCCCTGGATCAGGGACGTCTTCCTCCATCCCCTGCAGTGGCTTCTCGGTTACCATAAGGCTCAGGGGCCATGCTCTGTGCAGGAGCGGGAGCAGAACAGGACAGAAGACAGAGGACCTTTTTCCAGATTTCCAGGAGGGAGGCTCCCGAGGGCTGGGACAGTGTCCGCCTCTGGGACACAGGAGGGTTTTGCTCGTGGGGGAGAGGCCGAGGCCGGGGACAGGGTTCCGCAGGGCTGAGGGAGGACATGGGGGAGCGGCTGCCACCCCGAGGCCAGGCCCCCGCCCCGCGCCCGGCGCCCCGCCCCCGCCCCCGCCCCACCCCTCGCGGGTCCGGCCGGCTCCCCGCACAGCCCGGCCCCGGCTGGGCTCCCGGCCCCGGGCCGGACGCTCTCCCCTCCCGGCCCCACGTCCCCTCACACCTCCCCGGAGCGTGGCCGCCACGGAGCCGGCCCCGCGCACCCCGAGGCAGGCGGCGCCAGCAGCTCCTCCCAGTCCGAGTCCTGGGCTCCGCGGACACGGAGGCTCCGGCCCAGCGCCCCGCTCGCGGCGTCCCAGGAGGAGGCCAGCGTGGGGTGTCCGGCCGACCGCTCGTCCTCAGGCGCAGTCTCCATTGGCCCCCGCCAGGCTCGGCCGGCCCGGAACCTTTCTCCGGAGCTACGGTTTCCGGCGGGGCCGAGGGTCGGGGAACGACGACGAGCAACTTCCGGTTGTGCCAGCGGCCACCCAGCAGCTGTGGCCTCGGGCTTCGCGGGGGCGAGAGCGAGTCCGGCGGCGGCGCGGGCGGCGGCCCACGCGCGGCGGGAGGCGGGGCTGGCCGTGGCGCTGCCCTCCCGCCTGTCAGTCAGGTCAGGGCCGCGCCGCCTCCCTGACGTGCGGTCACCGGGCGCCCCGCGGCCGCGGTGCCGTCTCCGCGGGGCCTCTCCCGGGGCGGGGACCTCACCGCCAGCAGCGCGGCGCCCAGACTCCGAGGCCCGGCAGGCGCCCGGCAGCGAGGACGACTAACCGGAGACTCCCCTTGTCCTGGCGCCGGGGGCCGCATCGCGGCGCCGCCCGGCCCGACGGGCGCACCCGCACCGAGGCCGCCGCCGCGGGTCCCTCGGGTTCAGACGCGCCTCTCCCGGCCCCGCGGCGCCGGCCGGAGCGGGAGCGCGGGCGGAAGGCGGCTCGCGGCCCCCAGGCGGCATGAGAGCCGGCGAGGACGCCGGGGCGGCGCGCGGCGAGGGCCCGCGGCGGCCGGCGCTCTGCGTGCTCTGCGGCCTGCCCGCCGCCGGCAAGTCCACCCTCGCGCGGGCGCTCAGCCTCCGGCTGCGGCGCGAGTGGCGCTGGGCCGTGGGCGTTGTCGCCTACGATGACGTCATGCCGGAGGCGTTCCTGGAGGAGGAGGCCGCGGGGCCATTGGTCAGTGCGCGCGGGGGGGCGGGGCCTCGGCTGGCGCCTTAGCAAATCACCTGCTGGGCTGCAGGCTTGGAGGGAACCCTGGGTGGGAGGTGCAGCCCAAGGCTGGAGCAGCGTGAGGCTGGTGTAGTATAGAATGAGTTGAGGGCATTTTCAGAGTAATTCAGGCCGAAACCGGTTTGGCTCAGTGGTAGAGCGTTGGTCTGCGGAATGAAAGATCCCAGGTTCGATTCCGGTCAGGGGCATGTACATTGGTTGCGGGCACATCCCCGGTGGGGGGTGTGCAAGAGGCAGCTGGTCGATGTTTCTCATCGACGTTTCTAGCTCTCTCTCTCTCCCTTCCTCTCTGTAAAAAATCAATAAAGATATATTTTTTAAAAAAAAAGACTAATTCAGTATAGAGGCTTATATGCTCGTAGGGGGCGGGTATGTATTTTCCATCGTAGAGTAATTTTATAGAGGCTTATACACTATGCAGGTATGAAGCAGGTATGTGTGTATATTCCCTGCGGTGTACTCTCACGGGGTCATTCAGGTGGAAATCTCCAGGTCAAACAGACTCTTGAAAATCCTTTGGTAAGGTTCTCTTACAATTCCACCACAGCCAGTTTAACATCCAGCCAGGTGCCAATGCAGGCTTGTGGGGTTTAGAGTTGATATCATGTGGGGAACCTTTTTTTTAAGAAAAAGGAATACCAACCTGGCTGAAATAGCTCAGTGGTTGAGCATTGACCTATGAACCCGGAGGTCAGGGTTCTATTGCCTGTCAGAGCACATGCCCAGTTTTCGGGCTCGATCCCCAGTTGGGGGCGTGCAGGAGACAGCCGATCCATGATTCTCTCTCATCATTGATGTTTCTCTTTCTCCCTTTCCTTCCCTCTCTGAAATCAATAAAAAATATATTTAAGAATTTTTTTAAAAAAGAATAAAAATAACAAAATTGCTAGGGTCCCTCCCAGGACGATAAAGAGGCTGTACATGAAGGGCCTGCGGCTCCATCTTCATTCATTCTGGGTAAACCTGCCTCTGCAGGCACAGGGGAGGGTGGCACCAAAGGAATTAATGGCTTGTATTTAGGGATCAACTTGTGTGTTCCAAATCCATGCTTCGCTTTAGCCCTCAAATCCCGCTCTCTGCAGTGAGATGCATCCCCCGGGAGAAGCGTGCAAACTCGGGGGCCTCTGGGTAGAGTAGATTTATGCTCCCCATCTCATGCTCACTCTACAGCAAACACTGATTGAAATATTCTGAATACTTTAAGTAGCCATTTTTGTCGTTTATGCCTGAGTGTAGATTGTTAACGTAGAAAAAAACATTCAAACCCGTAAAGAGTTTTTGTGAGTTTATTTGAGCCAGACCGTCGACAGTTGCCAGGATTGACAGTCTCAGTGTAGCTAGGCAGTGCTCCGGGGAACGGTGGTTTCTCACCTTTTTTAAAATAAATTACCAGCAAAGGAGGAGACCTCAGTGGATTACATGACAGATGAGGGAGGTGGGAGAAGGCAAGATGGGGTGGGACCTCTGGGATTGGTAAAAAGCAAAATGATAGACACACATGTTTTGCCCAGGTGGGCACGGGATAGTTAACAGTCCAGCTAACACCGTGACAGTAAGAATGAGGGAACATGTCTCCGCCCAGGTGCCATTTGTGAGCCCAGGGGGTGGCGGGTGGTGGGGGAGATCGTGGGGGAGGAAGTTATAAGTAACTTAGATATTTCACAGGTATGTTATCCTAGATGCTCAGTAAAAGTCAAAGTTGATCTTTGTCAGGGAAGATACTGGCCTAGAACAGGACTACCCACTGTAAACGCTATTTTTTTTTAAATATATATTTTATTGATTTTGTACAGAGAGGAAGGGAGAGAGATAGAGAGTTAGAAACATCGATGAGAGAGAGTCATCGATCAGCTGCCTCTTGCACACCCCCTACTGGGGATATGCCCGCAACCAAGGTACAATACATGCCCTTGACCGAATCGAACCCGGGACCTTTCAGTTCCCAAGCCGACGCTCTGTCCAATGAGCCAAACTGGTTTCGGCTGTAAACGCTTTTTAATTAAAAGGTTTTCATTTCAGACCATTCTTTTTTTTCTTTCTTTCTTTTTTTATTAAGGTATTATATGTGTACTTATCTTACCATGGTCAGATCATCTTTCATGGTCACTTTAGGTCTCCGAGTTTGTAAGGCCGCCACACAGGCTTTCCCTGAGTTAGTCAGGTTAGCATTTGTCCCCTTTTGTCCAGAAGATGAATTCACATAAATAAAATACAGCTATGATGTGATTCTGAAACCGGACAATCAGGGGGTCCGGGCTGCCTGTCACACTGGAGCCAATTCAGCAGAGACGGGGTGAGTCATGTGTGAGCGTTTATTCCAGTCCTGCCAGGAGCATGGGGAGCAGCTGGTCAGCCACAAAACCTGCTGCCTCCCGCCATAAGCCAGCCTCGTGCATTGGGTAGACGGACAAGGTTCCATGGGGGGGTGGGCACACGGGACGAGAGGAGTGTGAAGAGGGGGCAGTTCCAGGCTATGCGGGCGGGTGTGCAGAGGGCTGGCGCCTCAGGTGCGGCAGGCTGTTAATCGTCCTGTGGCCCTGGCAGCTCCCGCAGTGGGGGATGGGCTGCATTTCCAGGTGAGCTCCCAGTCCCTCCTGCACCTCCCACCTGGCCCAAACGTGCTTTCTTTAATCAACAAAGCAATCACTGCTAGCAGAGCGTGGTTAATGTTTGTTATAATTGTAGCTGGTCCCCAGTATTCTTATTTCTGCCCTAACGGTTTCACTCTGTATATACGCAAAAGCACAGCACATCTGGTGTATGGGAAAGTCTGGGTGCACAGGCAGGGTCCCTGTGGGGCTGTGGGAGGCGGGGCGCGAGGACAGTGCGGACAGACGGACGGTGCGTTGGTCTCTTGCAGGCGCCCAGCTGGAAGGCGCTGCGCCGGGAGCTGCTCGGGTGCCTGGAGGGCTTCCTGCAGGCGCTGCTGCTCCGGGCCCCGCTGTCGGCGCCTTCCGGGGGCACGGGGGCCCTGTGGGGGGCCTTCACCGCCAGCCTGCAGGCTCAGGGCCTGCTGCATCCCGCCCCAGCCCCAGAGGGCCCGGCCCACCTCCTGCCCACCCCGGCCGCGGCGGCCGGCCCTTTACTGCTGATCCTGGACGACAACTTCTACTACCGCAGCATGCGGCTGGAGGTGCACCGGCTGGCGCGGCGCTGTGAGTGAGGCCCCGCGCTGGCCTGGAGCAGGTGGAGGGGGTGGATGGGGGCAGTGACCTGGCTGGCGCGGGCGGCCCTCCTGCGGGGGCGGGACGGGGTCCAGCCTCCTCCACCCGCGGGGGAGCAGGCACCACTCACCGCGGCCCGTGGTCCCCAGACTCGCTGGGGTTCTGCCAGCTCTTCCTGGACTGCCCGCTGGAGACCTGCCTGCAGAGAAATGGCCGGCGGCCCGGGGCGCTGCCCGCAGACACCATCCGCCTGATGCAGGGGAAGATGGAGGAGCCCAACCCCCAGAAAAACGCCTGGGAGCTCAACAGCCTCACCGTGCGGAGTGCCACCTGCTCGCCTGAGGCCAGGTACCCGCTCCCCCCCAGAAAGTTCCTCCCCAGGGGCCCCCCCACCCCAGGGAGCCTCTCCCCCCAGGTAGCTGCTGCCTCCCCCGCAGCCCTGCGCTGACCATTTCTCCGCAGCCTTGGCCGTGGACTAAGGCTCACAGGAGGAGGCACAGTCCCCCCCACCCCCACCCCGCAGGTGAAGATATGTAACCTCCTCCTCCTCCTCCAGCCCCGAGCTGACCGGCCTGCTGCTCGCTGCCCTGGAAAACCCAGTGACCTACGTGGAGGACAATGTGGAACAGAAGGTGTGTCTCCCTCAGGGCCAGGGGTGCCCCCGCGCTGTGCCGAGCCTCTGTGGGTCACTGGGAGGGCAAGGAGGGGGCGCTCACCCAGACTGACAGCTCTGTGGCCGCCCCGTGTCTTCCTGGCGAGCCCACCCTGTCACTCACCCGCACCCCTGCCCCGGCACCGCTGCCCGCAAATGGCGCTCACTGGGAGCCTCTCCTCCGGGCGGGGGAGGAGCAGAGCCCGCCGGCCTCGGAGCCAGGCCCTCCTGAGCGCCCCGTTCTCATCAGGAAGCGGACAGAGCCGTCTGCTCCTCCAGCACGCTGCACCAGGCTGACCAGGCGCTGCGAAGGATCGTCTCGCAGACCATGAAGGAAGCAAAAGGTACGCAGGTCCTTCTATGCTGTGCGCGCTTGGTCACTACCGCCAGAGAAAAACCACAGCGAGGCCCAGGCCAGGCCCAGGGCACCCAGTCAGAGAGGTCAGTGCGGGGAGGGGTGGGGAGGCTGGCCTCACGGCCACCGCGGGAATGGACGGGCAGCGTTACCAGGGGACCCAGCAGTGCCACTCTTTAAAAATATATTTATTTTTATTGATTTCAGAGAGGAAGGGAGAGGGGGGAGAGAGAAACATCCATGATGAGAGAGAATCATGGATCGGCTGCCTCCTGCAAGTCCCCACTGGGGATCGAACCCACAACCCAAGTGTATGCCCCTGACCAGAATCGAACCTGGGACCTTTCAGTCTGCAGGCCGATGCTCTATCCACTGAGCACACCGGCCAGGCCGGCAGTGCCCCTCGTAGCACACACACTCCTAGCAGCATCGTTCCTAATAGCCGGAAGGCGGAAGCACCCAGATGCCCATTAGCTGGCAGCGGCTTAGAGAAAAGGTGGCATCCCCGTAGCACGGGCCATTCGCCAGACAGGAAAGCAGCCCTGACGCGTGTTACGTGGCGAGCCATGAACACGTTAGCAGCATGAAAGCAGCCCGCAGCCCCAGCCCCGGAGCGTGAGGCTGGGACACCTGGATTCAGCCGCCGGATTGGTCGGGGCTGGGGGCCGGGGGCGGGGAGGGAGCAGGACAGTGATAGTGAACGTGGCGCAGTGCTAGACCCTGGCTCTGGTGCACGTACGGAGTACCCCACAGCCACTGCGTTGTAGTTGACATGGAAACTACATGTGGGCTGGACGGGGCAGACACACACTCCCTCCGGGGGAGAGCCACAGGACAGTGGGTCCTCGTGTGTCTGCGGCCTCAGGGCCTCAGTGCACGGTTAGGCCAGCTCTCGTCAGCAAGCCTCCCCCCAGGCTCGTCTCTGCTGCCCACAGCTTCCTCGCGGTCACTTAAAGGGCTTGTATCCCCCATTAACGGGCCTTCTGTCTGTACCACCGCTCAGTTGTACTGATGGGGTCTGACTGCTTGTCTGAAGTAACACCAGTGGTGCTGGTGTGACTCCATGACCATGACCATGACCGGGACCGTCTTGGTTTTAGATGCGTGCCTGCGGCCTCCCGACCTGAAGCTCCTGGCGGCGGCGCTGAACCAGCTCCGAGCGGAGCTGCTGCGGGACCTGAGGCTTGGGAGCAGGGCAGGCCCGTGCTCGCAGGCCCCGGGCGTCCCGGACGCGGTCGCTCTCTTTCAGGATGAGAAGGACAGCCTCGTGCGCAAGTACCTCTCAGAGCAGCATTAAGACGCCACTTCCAATCAGAGTGATCGTGGGCAGGATTTCACAAACCGATTACAGTTCTGCATTATTGCACATTCTCTAGGCCGATGACAGGAGTTGCCAGACTTATTGTTCACAAAAATCGGGTCCATTTGTGTAACAGAAACAGCTGGCCATCCACCTGTCACCGGTGACCTGGACAGCAGCCTCAGCGGCTGCCTCCCTCAGATGACCCGCAGGGCGGGGTGGGGCAGGAGGCACCCCGGAAGGATGTTTAATAAACCGGAGAAACTGGGAGGAGACCAATGTGGATGTGTGGAGCTTCTGGTTTTAAGTCATGTGACAGATCTACTCATGGGTAAGGCAGTCTACACATTCCAACTAATGGAGCCAGAAACCTTGTGTTTTAATTAACGTTTTAAATCCTGGAAAATTACTAGTTAATTGGATCCTAGTTCTCAAAGAAGAAAAATCGAAATCATTAGGAAGTGTCAGTTTTTTATTCGTGTTACAGAGGCAGAGCTTCTTGAACAGCATGAGCCACACCCTGGGCACCGGCATTTCAGCGCTGATCGCTTTCTGGAATCCCGAGACAGGTTTTTGCAATCAGACTCATTTTGTTTTGCATACAAAGTATGTCCTTTACATCAAAGTACATATTAACAAAAACACGTTCTAGAAATCATATAACCCTCTAAAACTACTTAATAAAAAAAAATCCTTAGTAGGGAATTTTTAAAAATAATACAGCCATTTGGTAAATATTTTTGCAGAACTTAAAAGGAGGTTTCTCTCTAAACATATATTTAGCTATATTCCCTTTGTCAAACAATTCTGCAGGTGAATGGCACACACCTTTTTCTAAATAAAATAGCAGGAAAATAGCCAGTGGGATTTTTTCAAAGTAGAAGTCTAGCCTTGACTTGAATTTCAAGAAGTTGTAGCTACACACTACATTAGTGAAATCAGTTATTCCATATTCATTCCTTCACAGTTTCTTAAAAAAATATTAATGGAGATAAATTATCTACCAACTTTAAAAATCTAAACTTATGTTCACTGAACAAAAATAAATTTAGTTTCAGAACACTGCCTGTTAACAGCAAAATAAACATTGCATGTTAAACTTTCCCAACACCTCATTTCTATAAAACGGGATTAAATATAAAATGGGACATACATACTCAATAAGTGGAGGATACATTTAACACAGATTTAAGTGAAACCCTAAATCTCAAAAAACAGGGCATCACAGAGCGGCTGAGGCGGTTCGCTTCAAGGACTCGCGTGCGTTAAGTAACTGGCTTTCCAGCATCACGCCTGGAAACAGCAACTGCGCCGTCTCAGAGACATTAGTCATACATTTGAGTTTGCAATTATGAAAAAAGTCTACATTGAAAGCAAAATGTACCTTCAAAACATCTATCTTTAGTTGTCAGAAAAAAATATAGCTGTCACTATCTGGCCCAGAATGTAGTGTTAATAAACTTGTTTTAACAAGAGAGTTCTCTCCCTTTTGTTGAATGGAAACCTGCATTTCCTATTTTTCGTATTGCTTTTATTTGAATAAAGTAAAAGTGAGGGGGAAACAAGCTTCCAAATGACAGCACCCTCCTGCTCTGTGGGAATGAATGGACTCGGGCGAAGTTATGTATCTGGAAATGGCGGCACGGACCTGGTCTGAGCGGTGAGCAGAGCGAGAGCGAAGCAGGACTGTTTTGGCCCCAGGAGCCTCAGGGTTGAGGGAAGAGGTGGAGTTGGAGAAGCCCTTTGAGATGCTGCTTCTTGGACAGTGCCATCGAGATTAGCTGGCGGAACACTAGCCCACAAGAGCTCCTTTGAAAGGCTTTCTAGCACTGGGGGCAGATGACCCACTAACTCGGCCCTGAGGGCTTTTGTGGACATTTGCCATCAACATTTCCCTTTTAGGAATAGTGTACTTTTTAGTTAATAAACGCTCAATCATTAGGGCGTTCTCTTTGCAAACCTGTTAAGTAACACTTTCAAGCTTTAAACCAAATTAAAAATAAAATGTTTGCCAAGTACACAGAAACCAACAGTTAGAAATAATAAGTTTATTGTTTGACCAAGTGCGCTTCAGGGTAAGCGAGTTATTACATAATATATAAACAGCAACCTCCTATTCAAAATTCCTCTAGATTAATTAGCACGTCTTATTTCTGTAAACAAGTTAACTACGTCTGTCTGCGTCCGCTATCTGCTTTCACAGTAAGTCCTTGCCCACCACGCCGTCAAGGCAGCCAGCTCCCGTGGCTCTGTCACTGACAGGAAGACTGGTCCACGCAGTGAGCACCACCACGTGGAGTCACACTAAGTGTCCTAGGGCCAATTCTGAAGAGGAGACAATTCGTTTTGGATGTACGCTTCCTTTTCAAAACGTCCTCCGCCTCACCTTTCCCCACGTGTCCCCACACACACAGTGGAGAAATTACGGACAATAAATGGGCGCAAGGCAGGAAACAGGACGGTGGGATTCTGTGAAGAACTGTTTCCGGGAACCAGATGGGACTTGCACTTACCTCTTTGGTCATCAAAGGAACGGGAGGGAGAAGAGAACAGACACTCAATGTCCTTGTCAAGCTCACCTGACAGTAATGGTGTCAGATGAAAGGTTTAAATACAGGTTCAAACTAAAAGAACAAAAAGGCATCTTCATAGATAATCACCCTGATACTTCTAGCATTCTTGTGTATTTACTTGTGGTTTTAAAAATAAACTACAAGTATAATAAAACGAATCCAATGGAAAATTAATGCATTTTTAAACAAGAGATTGAATAAACAGGTTTTCAAATATTAAACTCCACTTTCAATGTAAAGCCTTGTTTCATTTCTTTTCAGAACATTCCTCTCACACTTTTATAACTTTATTTTAAAGGAATTAACTGTTTTACATTCCCCTTATGGAAAAAAAAGAAAGGTTTACTATATACTGAAATAGCTTTACTTCTATCAGTTGAAACTATCAATTCAACTTAAACTAAGTGAACTAGATAGAATTTCAACTATCTAAAGAGCAATTTTAAAGGCAATTCCTCTGCTAAACATGGAAATAAGTTGTAACAACGTTGGTGAGAAAGTAATTTTTCCACTATTTTTAAATATGGCAGAAATGCCATCTAGCTGCGTATAGTGAAACACCACCAGGATCAAACTTTGAAGTCTACATGGACCATACATATAGGGTTTACATGAATACCTGTAAGATTAAGATTGCACTTCATCAAATGTCTAAATAAAAGGAAAAAACAGACACCAATGTGTCCAACTGTTCTTATAAATGACCCTGACCAAATTTTTATGGGGGGGAAAAAGGAAAACATTTGTTTCCATTGTCAACTTTGTTTTCTATAAATATAACGTATAAACTTTAAATTAGCATATTAGGGATGGTCCTCCCCCAACAACAAAAACCAACGATAAACAAAACTAAAAAACGCACAAAGCCAAAACCAAGTGCAGAACGTGACTGCTGCGGTCAGTGCTGGTTATGCTGCCCTCGTGCGAAGTGGCAGGCGAAATCGTACTTGTTCTTGCACTTGCAGCCGCATATGTTGCACTGGAACGGGTTCTCGTAGCCGTGGCAGCCCATGTGGATGGTGTAGAGGATGTTGTCGGCGAAGTACATGTCGCAGTGCTGGCAGTGGTGCAGGAGCTGCGGGTCCTGGGCCGGCAGGGTGGGCGCGGGCGTGCTCGGCTGGCTGTTGCCGATGCTCGGGGTGCTCGTGTGGGCGCTGGGCTCGCTGCTGGGGCCGGCCACGGGACTGTAGTTCCTCTGGCCCTGGGGCGGCCGGGGCTCGGGGCTGGGCGGGGAGGCGCTCTGGGGAATGCTGGCCACGGCGGACACCACGGCCTGGGCCGAGGGCTGCTGCAGCAGGAAAGGCTTCTCGTCCGGGCAGGGCACGACCTCAGGGGACGCGGGGTTCTGGCTCTCGGGGGGCAGGCTGGACAGCTGCCCTGCGAGCGTGGAGAGCTGGTTGAGAGGGTTGTCGACCAGGAGCTCCTGCGGGTCCCGGGGCAGGCCCCCCGCCGAGGCGGTCTTCGCCATGCTTTCGTAGGAGTCCGTCTGGATGCTGGGGATCTCGTGGGTGAAGTCGCTAAGGTAGTCCGGCTTCTGCACCACCATGGAAGGCGGGCTCAGGTTGATGAGCGCTCTCCTGCTGTAGCCCAGGTTGCCGGTTTTCTTCTGTAAAACACCCCACATTTTCTTGCTGCTTAAGGAAGACCTGGCGCCCTTAATCGGCACCATCTTATGCTTGCGCCGGCGGTGATGGGACAGGTTGCTCCGATCGCTGCAGCGGAAGGAACACAGTTCACATTTATATGGTTTCTCCCCCGTGTGGGAACGCATGTGTGCTTCCAGGTGGCGCTCGTAAGCAGAGGCAAAGGGACATAAGTGACATCTATGAGGCTTTTCACCTGTTTAGAGAGAAAAGCGGGAGAGATGGCCAGACAGGGGTTGAGAGACGAGATGGATCGGAAGGAAGATGGCCGAGGAAGGGGAACTTTACCGGGCCTCACTTCCTGGGTGGGTGTTGTTATGCTATCACTCCCCGTCCATTCAAACCTCACATCAACCTTCCTTTTCAAACGATCAGAACTACTGATACCACAGGCCACCCACCTCCTGGGCCCTCCCCGCCCCCAGCGCGCTCCCCGCCCGCTCCGGTACCTGTGTGGATTCGGATGTGCTCGATGAGCCGGGCTGTTCCCTTGCTGGCATAGTTGCAATACCGACACTTGAGCTTCCCATCGAAGGTCCTTTCGAACCCGTCCACTAGCATTCCTGAGTTTTCATCCAGGGACACTTCCACAGAGGGGTGGTCCAGGCCATTCTGGTCGCCATCTGCCCCCGCTATAAACAAAGGACGGCAGAGAGTGTGCATCTCAAGAGGAACGCAGCATGCATTCTAGTCTGAAGCAGCCCAATACCTTGCCTAAGAGCGCAGCTCACTGAGCTTCCTCACAAAGCCACCAGTCTGCCAGGCTTCGTGGCCAGATCAGGTGCTGCCCTTGTCTGACAAAGAGGAGACAGAGGGGAGGAAGTAGTGAAGGCAGCTACACATGTTTACGTTCTAGCCACTTCTATCTATAAATACAATTGGAAGTCATGAAAATCTCCCCAGATCCTAACTGCTTACTTGAGCCTAAACCAATCAATGCCGAGTTGCGTTGTTCCACTCAGTCTGTACTGATGTCCTAAATCCTGGGTTGCATTCAGGATCCTAATCCTCTAAGCACATAAAAAACATTGTATTGGATTCCTCTGATGTTAGACCTGCAAGACTGAGAGCTAAAGATGCTTGGCTCTTGGCTCTCAACCCAATCTACTTCTTTGTAGAGGAAATGAGGACAAGCGCTCACGCCAGGAAAACCAGCAAAGGGAGGAAAGAGCCCCGGTACCCGAATCCCCGTCCAGCAACCTGCACACTAGCGTCTGCAGGGACCTGCTTATTCCAGCTTCCAGGGAAAGCACTTCCGTCCCATCCCCAGGAGGCAGCAGTGCTGCCGTGCGAACTCCAGCGGCACCCCCTCGGGGGGAGAGTGGTTCTGCTGCTCCAGGACCCAGCAACGCCCCCGCCCCGGAGCCGGGCTCAGCACCGCCGGCCGCACTCTCCCAGGTCAGGGCTCTCTGAACTTAGCGTGTGCGAGTCACCGGGGAGTGTGGACTGGCTGACATCCCGCACCTCCCACAGCTCCTGTTTTATCTAAAACTCTGCAAATTAACTCTGCTGCCGGCCCTCGACCACAGGCCATCAGCCATCTCAGTCAGGGGCCCGCACCTCTCCTTACAAGGCTCAATGGCCAACACTTCAGGCCGTGGGCTATCTGGTCCCTCCCATAACTCCTCACCCTGCGCTGGCAGCACAGCACAGAAAGTGTAAACAAGCAAGTGCGGCTGTATTTCAACGAAACTTCATTTTCGGAGGCTGCCGTTTGAATTTCATGATTTTCACGTTACGACATTCTAATTTTTCCCAACCATCTTTTAGGTAGAAACCGCTCTCAGCCTGCGGGTCACACGGAAACAGATGGCTGGCGGGCCAGATGGGCTCACAGGCTGTCGTGTGCGGACCTGAGTGAGGTCAGAACCCAGCTCGTGTGGGAGCAAACAAGACAGTCTGTCTGTCTGCATGGCCGCTGCTCTCTCCGCCCTGCTTCTCCTCCCCGTCGCTCTCTCTTCATGTGAGAGAAGAAACCAAAACCCCCCTTTGTTCCAGGCCTAACACAGCACCCCGGTGGCCGAGGCCGTGGTGTGAGTGGACGCGGGCCCGGGTGCCTGGGTCCCGTTATCTGCAGAAGCTGGAGGACAGGGCAGGAGTGCCGGCATCGTCCCAGACCGCGAGGCAGCGCTCGGCCAGGGAAGCCGGGGTCTCCCTCACAAAACTCTGACGTGTTCACAGAGAGAAAGGACACGGCCCTGACTGTGTAGGAAGGACGGAGTGACTCCCATAGGGGACGGACAGCAATGACAGACAGGCCTGCGTTTATGAGGAGGACGAGGAGGAGGAAGAGGGGGAGGAAGAGCGAGAGGAGGAGGAGAGGCTACCTCCCTGAAGGGCCTCCGCTTCCTTGTCGCCGCTCACGGAGCCCGAGATCATGTTCACGTGGTGCGTCTGCTGCGTCAGGTACTCCTGGAAGTCCTTCACAAAGTCCAGCGGCTCCGGCTTCTTCTCGCCCATCTTGGTTTGCTCTGTGTGGGCTGTTTGACAGTTCACGGTTCGTTGTACCTGGGGAAACGGACACAATGGGACACTACTTGGAGGATCCAGTACGGGTTAAACAGCAGTGACAAAGCACAGCTGCAGGCACTACGCAGAGCAGGGGACACGGTCCCTTGTCTTTACACACGTGTCCCGTCCTGGGGAGGGGGAGACACACAGAATGGTGGGAAATGAACATATTTCATACTGACATCCACTGGGATTCGAACCTAAGTCTCAGAGGATGGAAGGAAATTACAAAGACAGGGAAAAAAATCAATAGGCTCAGGACTAAAAGTTAAATCTAAGGACTCTGCAAATTAACTGATACATGGAAATGCCTCTAAAACACTAATAAATTTTAAAACCTTTGCAAAAATAACATAAAAATCTACTTTGGAAATTAGCAAATTATGTTTTTATTGAAAGAATCTTTCCTACTGGCCATGAATTCAACACCTTGGAGCTTGTTAGCCAAAAAAAACTTACACAAAATTTCAACGTGTAAAATGATGTCATCAGAAGAGGAAACACATTTAAGAGTTGTCCACTTTTACCATAGATTTGAGAGGTATATCCCAAGCCTGATCTACTCTTTCTGTAACTAATATCTATATTAATAAAAGGGTAATGTGCAAATTGATTATGACACCGGCACAGTAATAACCGAACAGCAGACTACGTGGGGCAACCAGGCCTGCAGGGGGTGAAGGACAACTAAACGACTGACCAGCAGGCTGCGTGGGTCAACCAGGACGGGGGGGGGGGGGCCGCAGTATGGGCGACCAGGCCAGCAGAGGGGGACAATGAGGGGTGACCAGGCCAGCAGGGGGGCAGCTGGGATGACCAGGACGGCAGGGGGATCTAACCACCTTTCTTCCAAGTCCATCTTTTTTCTAAGTTCTAGGAGAATTTTGAGAACACGTGATTAGGTGATAGAACCTATTTTATTGACACATTTGTCTAATCATAGAATACTTCGCAATGTACTAATGAAATAACTAGGGGTTAGATAGGCCTGTACCATAAAAGTGACTGCAGTTCCATAGATGTGCTTACTTCCATACAAATAATTATGGTCCTTGAAAAACTTACTCGGCCACAGAACAGACATCAGCTGAGAAGTCTGACAAATTAGGTTTGGTTTGTGTAGGGAATTAGAACACATTTCCTCCGATTACAGAACTGTCAAAAAAACAAATTCCTGAAGGCAAAAAGGGACATTAGGGGGCACTGGGAAACCAGGAAACATAAAAGTAAGACATAAATAAGTACAAGTTATCAGGAGAAATTCAAAAGCGGAGTTTACACAATCTAACCTTTTCACCCCAAATCAGTTCCTCCTGGTTCTCGCCAGTCCAGCATCGATGAAACGCGGAGTAATTGAAGTTTACTCTGGAGGCACCCCACGGGGCTCCCCACGGCCATGGAGGGAGGTTCAGCTGAGATGGAAGCGCCACAGGGAGGTCTGCAGAGAGAAAAGGCACAAAGGAACCCTCTGGGGGAGGAGGGTTCGCACCTGCAGGGTTAACCAGCTCACGGAATACCCTGGCCGGTCTCCCAGCAAAACTGTCAACAGACAGCAAAGACCACAGAGCACGGCTTCCACAAAGGCTCCCGAGAGTCCCCCAAGAGTAACACGCGCTCCTGCGACTACTGTCCTTTTCTCAACGGGTGGGTTGGATGTCGCGTCAAAGCCTCTAACATCGCTCTAAATTCAAGCATTAATTTCACCAGTTCACGTGGCCCTGCTAGGAGGGCCCCCTCGGGCTGCAAACAACACACAACCAGAGGACAGGCTGGCGGGCGGGGGTTCGGAACGCCCACCTCCACCCACCAGGGCACATCTGGACTCCACCTGCCCCCTCCCCAGGGCCTTCAGGGGAACCCTGCACCCCCGGGGCGGCAGACACCCAGCGCCGCCGCTCGCTGTAACCAAATCCCGAGAGTAAGTGCCGTGGCCAGGGCGAGGGCGCGATGCCCGTGGAACCACGAAAGTCGTTAGTGCAGACATTTTAAACGCGGCCTCGGCGTTCAGTTCCTTACACACCGCCTGTCCCTCCGTCCCCCCACCCGGAGCGCCCGCCCGGCCCGCGGGCCACTCACCGGAACCAGCGGCGCCCGGAGGAGCCCGGCCCGGCCGCAGGGAATTCAAACCCCAACGCGCCCCGAGCGCGGGGAGCGCGGCGGCCACTCGCGCTCCGGACGGTTCCTCCGGAGACTCAGAGCCGCGGGCGCCGCGCAGCTGCCGCTGAGGGGCCGCCCCGCCGGGGCCGCCGCCGCACGCGTCCCTCCGGCCGGCCCGGCCCCGGCCCGGGCGCCGCTCCGGAGGGGGTTCCAGTCCTCCTCCCCGGCCGGGGCGGGCACCGGGGCGCTGCGCTCGCCGGCCCCGGACCCCAGGCCACGGGCGCTCCCAAGCCGAGGCCCCGGCCCCGCCCGCCGGCCGCCACCGCGGGGCCCGCACGCCCACCTGTCAGAGCGAGGCCGCGCCAAACCCGGGACCGCCGGGCCCCAGCACCGCGCCCTAAGCACCGGGGCCTGAACGGGCCCGGGTCGCGACCCCACCGGCCCGTCGACCACGCCCGCTGCCTGCCCGGCTGAGTTCCGGGCGGGTCAGCCGCTCAGCCGCCCACCCGGCTCTCCCGTCCCGCCTCGCCCCTCGAGCGTCCCGCTTGGCCGTGTGGCCCCCGGCTCGGACGGCCGCCGGCTCCTTACCGCCTGGCAGCTGCCCCGAGTCCCCGCCGCCGCCATGTACGTCGCCGCCGCCGCCGTCGCCGCCGTCGCCCCCGTCACCGCCGCTGTTGCCGCGGCCGCCGCCATGTTTGGTGCGTCTCCGCTTCCTTCCCGCCCCGCTGCTTTCGTCAAATCTCGCGCGAGCAGGGAGTAGCGCCAAGGCGGAAAGGAGAATTGTCTCTCTCGGGGTTCCGTAGTTGAAGGGGCGTGGCAGAGGGGCGTGGCCAGTGATTGGCGGGCGGGTGCGGAGAGGGCGGGGCTGGGGCGGGGCTGGGGGAGGGGCTGGCCCGCGGCCTGAGGCGCCGGCGGCGGCCGGGGATTAGAGGGATTCGCTGGCGCTCAGACGCCCGGAGACGCCCGGCCTGCGGCTGCGATGGAGGTCGCGGCGGTGCGGCTGCTGCGCGGCGGCGCGCTGGTGAGTGCCCCGCGGGGCGGGGCGGGCTGAGCGTCGGGGGCGACCTTGGGCCCCGCGGCAGAGTTTTCTAACGGGACCGGGACGCCCGCCCCTCCGCGGGCCGGTGTCGGACGGTTCCCCGCGGCCGGCCGCGACCTGGGTCCCCGGAAGGCGGGCGGCAGTGGCGGGCGGTGGGAAGGGGCTGGGCTGGCCGGACGGACCCCTGTGGCGGAGCCGGCTCCCTGCGAGGCGGCGGAGGCCGCGGGCCGGGTGTCCTTGCAGCTGTTGGGCCCGGGCCCCCGCGCCTGGGACCCGCGGAGGGAGACACTGCGGACATGGCAGCTCGCCCTCCGGGCCCCTCTCCCCAAAGGTTCTGTTCAACCTCCCGTCCCTCCCAAAGGGAAGATGGTCACAGCGTGACCCGGCTCCTTCCGAGCGAGCGGAGCCCCTGCCCTCCCCTCCCCTCCCGGCCGCGGTCCTGCCCCACAGTGAGGCGGGGCCGCGGGGCTGGTCGGTCAGACCCACCGGCCAGGAGAGAGCGCCCCTGGCCCCCTCCCGCGGCTGGGGTCAGCATCCTCCGGATGCGCTCGCCTCGCACCCGGGCCCTTTCCCGCCCGCCGGCCGGGCTGGAGCTGGAACCCCGCCCCAGGGACACCCACCTGTCGCGCCCAGTGCTGCTTGCTGCACCTGCGCACCTGTTGATTCTTCCAGCGCCCGGTGTCTGGCTGCTTACATTGGGTACCCGGTTCCCGCAGCCCTCTGGCAGGCTATTCAGGCCCCCCCACACCGTTCACGCACACACACAGACACACCGTGCACACACACACACACAGACACACCGTGCACACACACAAGACACACCGTGCACACACACACCAGGCACGCTCGCACACACCGACACACTGTACACACACACACACACACACACACACACACCGTGCACACACTTCCCGTGTCCTCATGGCCCTGGGGCCTTGTCCTCACGGCCCTGGGGCCTTGCTGACTTCGACTGTTTACTTTTTACATGGTCTCTTATTTGCTCGAATGAGGTAAAAGTTATTCATCGGGCCGAAACCGGTTTGGTCCTAGGTTCAATTCTGGTCATCGGCATGGACCTTGATTGTGGGCACATCCCCAGTGGGGGGTGTGCAGGAGGCAGCTGATTGATGTTTCTCTCTCATCGATGTTTCTAACTCTCTATCCCTCTCCCTTCCTCTCTGTAAAAAAATCAATAAAATATATATATATATTTTAAAGTTCTTCAGCCGCCGCCTGGGGCAGGACTCTGTTTCATTAGGATAATTAGTTATTTTGCACGTAGGGGTAATTAAAGAAATGAGTCAAACAATGTTAGCAAATTGTCTTGAAGAAGCACGTGGCTGTGACAGCTGTGTGGTCCTGTTTTTCAATCGTTGTTGAGTGGTTTAGCGGAATCGCCTGGGTTCCACAGTTTGACCGTGTCGGGGCCAGTATTCCTGGAGCACACTCGGACGTGTGGTGGCCTGCTCTCCGCTGCTCTTGCCGAATCAGGTAGTTCTTGCCAAATCAGGTAGCTCTGGCAACCGTCCAGTAAGGCCGCCTCCTGTCCCAGATGCAGAGCCGTAGTGAACACGGTGAGGCGGCCAGCTCAGAGTCACTCAGCTAGGAAATGGGCGAGCAGGTGCCGCGCAGACGGGAGGCCACGGACTTCTGCTCGGTGGCCACGCTTCGTCCTTCCTCCTTTTTTTTTTTTTTTTAAAATATATTTTATTGATCTTGTACAGAGAGGAAGGGAGAGAGATAGAGAGTTAGAAACATTGACGAGAGAGAGTCATTGATCAGCTGCCTCTTGCACACCCCCTATTGGGGATATGCCCGCAACCAAGGTACATGCCCTTGACTGGAATCGAACCCGGGACCTTTCAGTCCCCAAGCCGACGCTCTATCCATTGAGCCAAACCGGTTTCGGCTGTCCTTCCTCCTTTTGTAAGCATTTGCGCCAGCGGGCTGCTGGCTGCGCACCGCGATGAGCACGGGACCAGTTGTTGGGTTTGGCCCAGGCTCTGTCCCTTCCTGGAGGATAATCCCGGACCTGCCCCTCACCTCCGGGTCTTGGCTTCCTGATCCATAAACGATGGACATGGCAGCGCCTGTGCCACAGCGGGTTGTGAAGATTAAATGAATGACGTGCGTGTGAGGCACTTAAAATAGTGCCCCGCATGAAGGTAGATGTCCTTAAATATTCTCTCTATTCTCGCCAGCTGTGAGCACTGTGGCAGACACTGTAAGGAAGGCCCTGACACTTAGCTCTGACAAGTTGCTCCCTTGCCTGGCCAGGGTGTGGCTCGGTTGGTGGAGTGAGTTCTGGCATCAGGAGGACCCACCCTGGTTCCCTTCCCCGTCAGGGCACATGTCCCGGATGCAGGTCAGGGCACATGCTCAGTTGCAGACTCGATCTCCACCCTGGGTGCTTCTCATGGGTGTTTCTATCTCTTCCTCGTCCTTCCTCTCTCTGAAATCGGTAAAAAAGCATATTTAGAAAAATTAAATAAGTTTATCTGTTAGTGGAAAGATTAGAACTGTACCCACCTGGCCTCACCTCACCCAGACGGGTGCCTGTGGCTCGGAGCAGGGAGAGGTGCCAGGGCCATCGGGGAGACAGGCTCTCCGGAGCTGGGTGTGGCTCTTGGGACAGAATGGAGGGGAGTCCTGTCTGGAGCTGGGTGAGGCTCTTGGGACGGAATGGAGGAGAGTCCTATCTGGAGGTGGGTGAGGCTCTTGGGACAGAATGGAGGGGAGTCCCGTCTGGAGCTGGGTGTGGCTCTTGGGACGGGAACAGAGGGGAGTTCTGCAGCGGAGGGGCTGGGCTGTGAGGGATCTGGGCTGTGAGGGATCTGGGCTGTGAGGGATCTGGGCTGTGAGGGATCTGGGCTGTGAGGGATCTGGGCTGTGAGGGATCTGGGTGAGGTCCTGAGCCTGCAGCTGCAGCGTTGTGGCTGGGCTGGTTGAATTGTGGCAGCAGCAAGAGTCAGGGAGGGCGGCGAGAGCCAGGCCAGGTGACTTTCGCCCCCTGACACGCCCTGTCACTCCCCTTGGATGCTGATGCAGAAATAAGTGGTAAAACGGCAGTTTTCTGAGCGTTGTCTCGCTCTGTTGAGACCGTGCTTCCTGGCAGATGGCTCACACGCACTCCTGGGAACCCGCCGGTGACCGCGGGCTGTGCCTGTGCCGCCTTGGTCACACCGAGCCCGGGCTCCGCCCACACCTTCCTCCGGCGTCTCCGGTGCTGGCCTCTCATGTTGGCAAGGTACTCCGTGTTCCTGAGTCTGCCTGTGTACAGGCCGGGACGTGCCGTTAAACTCTAATTTGTTTTTCTCCTTCTAATCCGTCCTTATCAACCTGACTTTCAGGCTCCAGGAGCACTCACAAGGGTAGAGTGTGGCCGTCAGGGAAAGCTGGGCAGTCCCTGGGCGAGTGGAAGGGGGGTCTGAGACGGAAAACGGAGCGAGGCCAAGCGGTTTGGGCCGCCTGCAGCCGCTGGCGAGTCACAAGACCGGATCCCCCGAGGACACCTGGGAGCCGAAGGCCTGGCTCAGGGAGATCCCACTCTGCGTCTGTGCCCCTGGGCGGCCAGGACAGCAGAGCGCTGCTGGGGCAGACGGAGGGGAGGGGCCTCACCCTCCAATCAGAAGGCAGCTGCCCTGGGACTTGCCTGACCAGATGACCAGATGTGAGTGCAGGAGCAGGTGCCTGGCGAGAAGCCACCAAGAGCAGAGGGGGGTTTGGAATCTGGGCTGCTTCCCACGGAGGAGCTATAAATCTGGGGGGGGAGAGGTATAAGCCCCTGGAACCCCCTCTTCCCCCCTCCCCTGCCCCCGCACAATCTGACTCCCCAAGGCGTCTGCTGTGCTTTATGCCGTGTGTTCCTGAGTCCGCTCATCCGCCTGCATTGCTTCAGGGCTGCTTTCTGTCTCTCGTTAGAACTCCTTTTCCTGAGAGGGACAAGAGCCAGCCGAGGAGGGCCCCTCCCCCTGAGCCCCGCACTACTGACCACTTCTCGGGCTGTGTCAGCCCCTCCCTGGTGTGCGAGTGTGAGCAGTGCACCTCCTGGGAGAGTCAGGGTCTAACATCATGGTTACCACTGACGGGGGCGTGGGAGGGGCGCACACCCCTGTCTGCAGGGAAAAGGGCGGGGAGGGGGGGGCGCGCACACCCCTGTCTGCAGGGAAAAGGGCGGGGAGGGGGGGGCGCGCACCCCTGTCTGCAGGGGAAGCAGACCTGTGCTGCAGCAGCCATCTCCTGGGGAAAGTGGGGGTGGCTCTCCCTGGAGGTCAGCACCCCTTTGTCATGTGTCTGCTGTGGCCTCACGCTGTAAACACTTTCTGTGCTGACGGCCAGGAGGAGGTACGGCTCACACTGTGGCCAAAGTAATGAGGTTGGCCAAAGACTGACCTGAGCATTCGGCAGTCGGGACCTCAACTGGCTTTGTGCCATGGGTGAGGCACCCGGCAGTGTAGAGAAGTGTAAAAACTTTTCTCAATGTTTCAAGCCCTAGCCGGTGTGGCTCAGTGGATAGAGCATCGGCCTGCAGACTGAAGGGTCCTGGGTTCGATTCTGGTCAAGGGCATGTACCTTGATTGCGGGCACATCCCGAGTAGGAGGTGTGCAGGAGGCAGCTGATGGGTGTTTCTCTCTCATGGATGTTTCTAGCTCTTTATCCCTCTCCCTTCCTCTCTATAAAAAATCAATAATATATATATATACATATATATATATATTAAAAAGGATGTTTCAACAAGTGTAAATATATAGGGTGACAAAGCAAGGAAGTGGCGGTAAAGTGGTAAAAGTACTTTAACTGGTGATACGACGTCTGTGCCTCTTAAAGGAGACCCGGCAGCAGCAGGGACTGCCGTGGCCTGAAGCAGCCCGAGCCCAGCACCCGGACCCCCCATGTGGCGGAAGTGTCTGTCCTTCCTTCTGTGGCGTCAGACCACGCCTCCCCCGCGGCTGGCTGCCCACGCGGGGAAGGGAAGGAAAGGCTCTTTCCCGTGAGGGGGCCCCGTGAGGGGGCGGGGAGGGGGCGGGGAGGGGGCGGGGAGAGGCAGTGAGGGGTGAGTCTGACCCAGCCTAGCCCCTGGACTTCGGTTCCGGGCGCAGGATCCCAGCCCCCAGGCGAGGTCACAGTGACCAGTGTCTGCCAGCCGCCTGTGGAGCGGGAACAGATGGCGGAGCTCTGGAAGCGGGCAGGCATGACGCCCTCCACTCAGGAGACCGCCGTCTGCACGGGCCCGGGAGGAGGGGCAGGGTGCTCCTCGGACAAGCGTGTGCCGGCGGCCCCAAGCGCAGAGGCTGCGGCCACCACGCCGGGCAGGGCTCTCCAGAGCCACCCTCGAGCCCGGCCGCGGGGCTCAGGGCTGAGCGTTGACCTGGAACCAGGGGTCAGGGCTCCATTCCCGTCAGGGCACAGGCCCTGGTTGCAGGCTCCATCCGCGTAGGGGTGTGCTGGAGGCAGCCGGTCTGTGAGTCTCTCTCATCACTGGTGTTTCTCTCTCTCCCTCTCCTTCCTCTCTGACAACAATGAAAACATTTTTTTAAATGAACTCCTCTCACTCAGCATGCAGCCCGGTCTCTTCCGGGAGCACGTTCCTGCCCACACTGCGTGCCCCCTCCTTTCTGGTCCCGCGTGTTCGTGGCCCAGCTCTGTCTTCGAACCAGGAACCAGACCGTGGCCTCTGGTTCCCAGGCAGACGCTCACCTGAGCCCCCGGCCGGGCCAGCGCACCCTCCCTTCAGCCCTTTGTGCCGTGCTCTCTTCCCAAGAGAAGCCGAGGAAACACAGGCCGTGGCGTTCGGAATGAGCTGCATCTGGAACGTTCTCTCCGCTGGCCGGCAAAGCCGGCCGCCTGGAAGGCGCTCCTCCGGAGAGCTGCTGCTGGTGAAGGGCTTCTGGCCCCACAGCGCGTGTGCTCTCGTTCCCCGACTGTGAACAAAGGACGTTCTGACCCTTCTACCGTGTGCGCGCGTGTGCATGTGTGTACGTGTGTGTGCGGTGTGTGTAGTGTGTGTAGGCATGTACGCGTGTGCCTGTGTGCTCCCTACTCAGCGGGGACTGTTTTTACAGCTGAGACGAACCTTCCCAGCCTGCCTGCCTGCTTGGAAGAGCCCGCCCCGGGCCCTCCGGGCCTCCCAGTCCCAGGCGCTGCCCCGGCCGGCGGGCGGCGGGCTCCCGGGCGCCCCCCTGCAGACGCTGTCCGAGGAGGAGCTGATGATCCAGGGCGCAGGTGAGCAGCTCCGCCCTCCGGCTGCCCGCGGCCGGGACGGGGCAGCGCAAGAGGTCCAGGCCAGCGGGCGGATCTGCATTAGTGAATGGAATTGTTTGACGTGGATTTAAAATTCTTTTTGGAAAAGCAATGCCTGCCCCAGCCGTAGAGTCAGATGCGGTGTTTCCACAGCTAAAAGGTTTGCCCAGGAACAAGTGGCTCCTTTGGTCTCCACGATGGACGAAAGCGCCAAGATGGAGCCGGCAGTGATCCAAGGCCTGTTCCAGCAAGGGGTAACGCTTACGTCTCTGGGTTCCGTCCCGTAAACACGTCCGGGTTAGAGGTTGGGGTGCTGTGGACGTGGAGGGTCTGTCACATAGCGTCCGAGCTCTGCGGGGAGCCGCCGCCTCGGCCCCAGGCCCCGCTCCTCGCTGCTTCCTCCCGGAGCCCCTCTCCGACCCTGTCCACTCCCTGTGCTGTCAGCTCGGTGCCCCCCACTCACCACACAGCAGCCAGCACAGGACGGCGGTGGAGGGGTCAGAGCGCCGCCCGCCACTGTCACCAGCTCCGGGTGAATTACGGCTCATGGCGCGGCCCTGGAGGCTGAGGAGCCGGGCAGCTCCTGGCGGGGAGGCCGTGCTGAGGGAGAGAGAAGTCCCACGATCAGGTGCCCTCCGTGTCCTCTCGGGGCCGCCGGCGGGAAGGGGCCGCTCAGCCCACCGCCCGCCCCTGAGCGGGGCCGGTCAGGGTGTTGGTGGCAGGTTCCCGCGCCCCTTCCCGGTCTCCCAGCAGCCTCCCGGGGAGTGGTGTGGTCACAGGTGGGCGCAGGCAGCGTGGCGGTCGCCATGTCGCCCTCTCAGAAGCGTGTGCTCGGTTTCACACGCGTGGGTATAACCGCATTCACACGACGTGCAGCAGGCGGAGCGTGCTCACAGCTCGCCTGCGGCTGCCGCTGAGCCCTGCTCCCCGCAGTTCATGGCCGTGGACGTGGACGCCCGGTACGGAGGGACCGGGGCCTCCTTCTTCTCCCTCGTGCTGGTGGTGGAGGAGCTGGCCAAGGTGGACGCATCCGTGGCTCTGATCTGCGACGTCCAGAACACGGTGGTGAACGGGCTGCTGCGGAAGCACGGGACGGAGGAGCAGAAGGCCACCTACCTGCCCCAGCTGGCCACGGCCACGGTGAGCCTGGCGGCCGCTCCGTGCCCGGGTTCTGGGACGACATGGCTGGTGTGGCGTGTCTGCTCCAGGCCCGGCCGCAGGACCGGCAAAGCCCCTGGTGCGCTCTCGCCGCAGGAAACACACACTGCCCTCGCTTCCACTCGGAAAAAACAGTTATTTTTTACCTGAAGATATCTGTGGTGCCCGCACTGAGGTTTCACATCCCTCACACTGTCTTTCTCCTGGAGTCGAGCCGATTCACTTACACTTCCCATTGGACATGTGTGCTGGGCCCCGGCCTGCCTTAGACTGGGGAGAGGGGAGTCCGGAAATACTGCCGTCAGGGTGCCGTCTTGGCCCCGGGACGTGCAGTGGTTAGCGTGGCCGCACGGGAGGGTGTCTGCTGGCCTGAGCGTGTCCCTCGGAGCGTGAGCCGGAGCGTGTCCTGTGGAGTGTGAGCGTGTCCTGTGGAGCGTGAGCGGGAGCTTGTCCTGTGGAGTGTGAGCGTGTCCTGTGGAGCGTGAGCGGGAGCATGTCCTGTGGAGTGTGAGCGTGTCCTGTGGAGCGTGAGCGGGAGCTTGTCCTGTGGAGTGTGAGCGTGTCCTGTGGAGCGTGAGCGGGAGTGTGTCCTGTGGAGTGTGAGCGTGTCCTGTGGAGCGTGAGCGGGAGCGTGTCCTGTGGAGTGTGAGCGTGTCCTGTGGAGCGTGAGCGTGTCCTATGGAGTGTGAGCGTGTCCTGAGGAGCGTGAGCGGGAGCGTGTCCTGTGGAGCGTGAGCCTGTCCTGCGGAGCGCGAGCGTGTCCTGTGGAGCGTGAGCGTGTCCTGAGGAGCGTGAGCGTGTCCTGAGGAGCGTGAGCATGTCCTGTGGAGCGTGAGCGTGTCCTGTGGAGCGTGAGCGTGTCCTGAGGAGCGTGAGCGTGTCCTGAGGAGCGTGAGCATGTCCTGTGGAGCGTGAGCATGTCCTGAGGAGCGTGAGCATGAGCGTGAGCGTGTCCCACGGTGTGTGAGCCTGACCGTGTTCTGCCGAGCGTGAGCGTGAGCGTGTCCCGCGGTGTGTGAGCCTGAGCGTGTTCTGCCGAGCGTGAGCGTGAGCGTGTCCCGCGGTGTGTGAGCCTGAGCGTGTTCTGCCGAGCGTGAGCGTGAGCGTGTCCCGCGGTGTGTGAGCCTGAGCGTGTTCTGCCGAGCGTGAGCGTGAGCGGTGCTCTGTCCCCGCAGGTGGGGAGCTTCTGCCTCTCGGAGGCCGGGGCCGGCAGCGACTCGTTCGCCTTGAAGACCAGAGCCGAGAAGAAGGGGGGCCACTACGTCCTCAACGGGTCCAAGATGTGGATCACCAGCGCCCGGGAGGCGGGGCTCTTCCTGGTGATGGCCAACGTGGACCCGAGCGCGGTCAGTGCCCAGCGCCCACGCCCAGCCCCCAGGCCTGTCCCGCAGTCTGCCCTCCTCCCACGGGCAGGTGTGTGCCCCCCCTGGCGGCACCGCCTCCTGGTGCCGACACTGGCATGTGCCTCGGGCCGCCACGCCCGTGTCGTCTCGTTTCTCATTCCCGATTTAACGGTGAGAAAGCTAAGCACCTGCTTAGTTCATTTAGCTTTAAGATTAATTTATTCAATTGGAAAATAGACATTCAGCAAAATAAACACGTTAGCTTTTGTCTTTTCTCCAACGTGACATTTAACGGGATTAAGTTTTAAGACGTTGAGGTTTTTAATGAAGTTGAAGATGAAGCGTGGAGTCCCATGATCACGTGATTCTGTGACTGGATCAGGAACAGCCCCGGGTTCGGAGGCAGGAGGAGAGGAGGCTGAGACAGCCGGCCTCTCTCCTCGACCTCCCTATGCCATGCCCGCCCCCGAGGCTCGCTGACGGTCCTGCCGCCTGCGCCGTGGGGAGGGGGTCTTCGCAGCCCGTGCGCTCACACCCGCCTCCCCCAGGGCTACCGGGGGATCACCTGCTTCCTGGTGGACCGGGACACGGAGGGCTTCCACGTGGGCAAAGCGGAGAACAAGCTGGGCATCCGGGCCTCGTCCACCTGCCCGCTCACCCTCGAGGACGTCAAGGTGGGAGTGAGTTCCAGCGCGCTGGCCGGTGTGAGCCAGCTCCCGTGGATGTGGGTGCGGGGAGGCATCCCCCGTGCGGGACAGGGTGCAAGGACTAGGGCGTGCTCGGGCGTCACGATCACTGTGCTGTCCCGAGAGGCTGGCCAACAGGGAGCCTGGCTGCCCGCAGCTCCTTTTACACAGGACGCTTGTGGCCGGGCTCAGGCCGGAGCCCGTGCCGTACAGTGAAGGCCACAAGGGGGAGGTGTTGCTCAGGGAGACAGCACCAGGCAGCCCCTCGGTTCTGAGTGGAGTCTTTTAAAAATGAGGGTCAGACTTAGAGAGAGAGAAGAGAGAGAGAGAGAGAGAGAGAGAGAGAGAGAGAGAGAGAGAGAGAGAGAGAGAGAGAGGGGCCGTGGGGGCGGGCCTGAGAGGGGCGGCGTCAAGTTCTCTGCATCACACCAGGCCTGGCCTGGCTCACAGCTGCGCTGGGACTGGCCCGCAGCCGTCGGGCTCACCGCCTTCCTTCTGCTCACTCTCCCCTTTCTCCCTCTCCGTCTCCCGCTGTCCGGACCCTGGGGCTGAGTGCCCCTTTGGCTGAGTCAGGGTGGCTTTTGGAAACGATGAGTGAACACAGTCCCCCCTCCTCCCACCTCTCCAGGCGCCTGTGCACGTGCTCAGATGCATTCTTGGGGTGACAGCCTCCCCGGGAGCTCCCACTGCGTCCGCAGGGAGTCCGTGTTCTCTGTGACGCCCTGTCGCCCACGCTGGGCCCTGCGGACAGGAGCGGGGGCGCCTGGTTCCTATTCCTCTCTCTCCCTTCCTCTCTGAAATCAATAGAAACATTTTTATTTTTGCACGCTGGCCCATGCACCCCACCCCCATGTGCCCCCACTCACGTGTGCACCTCCCACCCACAGGGCCAGCGCCAGCCAGGACCACGCTGTTTGAGCACATTCATGAGTGCATGCCTCTGGCCTGGCTTTTTCTCCAGGTGCATTTTGTATTGTGACACTTTGTTTTTTTTGTTTTTAAATATATATATTTTATTGATGTTTTACAGAGAGGAAGGGAGAGGGTCAGAGAGTTAAAAACAACGATGAGAGGGAAACATCGATCAGCTGCCTCCTGCACACCTCCTACTGGGGATGTGCCTGCCACTCTTGACGGGAATCGAACCTAGGACTCTTGGGTCTGCAGGCCGACGCTCTATCCACGGAGCCAAACCAGCTATGGTAACATTTAAAAGAAAAAATACACACACATACACACACACACACACACACACACACACACACACAATCAAAATGAGTTACGTCGAATTAAGCGGAGAAATAACGCTGTTTTCCCAGGTCCCAGAAGCCAACGTCCTGGGGCAGGTGGGCCACGGTTACAAGTACGCCATCGGGAGCCTCAACGAAGGCAGAATAGGCATTGCGGCCCAGGTGGGTGGCGCCGCGCCCTCCGGGCGGTCAGTGAGCACCAGGAAGGGAATGCAGTGCGGCCAGCAGGGGGGGAGGCGGGCGGACACAGGGCCCCCTCCAGGCCCCGGGCTCCGGGCTCCGGGCTCCGGGCTCCGGGCCCCGGGCGGGAGATGACTGAGGACCCCGCAGGGGCTCAGGGGGCCGCCTCCTGCTTCAGAGCGTGGACTGTGTGGCTTCTGGAAATGGTGGGTGGACATGGCCGTTTCCCGGGGCCGCATCGACAGCTTCCAGACTGCATGTAGGTAGGTGCAGCGTTCCACGTTAAGCCTGGCTTTTGGAGCATGGAATGCTCCTGGGAGAAAGCTCTGCATGGAGAAAAGTGGTCTGGAAGTCTGTAGTGAAAGTCTCCGATCGATAGGTGAGGACGTGTGAGCTCTTGGTTTTGCGTGAGTTCAGGTGACTTTCGTGTTGAGATGCTGGAGGCAGAGTGGCTCTGATTGGATAGATGTGTAGGTGAGAACCATCCAGTTACCATATTTGCCCTGTGCCGTGCATATTACATTTCCATAAGTGATATCAGTTATTTCTCAGGCTAAGAAAATGAATGAAGCCTTTGATTTTATTATGTTACGTCATTTTTGTAGGATACATTTATTTACTTTTAATCAGTGAATATCTGGATTCAAAAACAGAAGAGCTTTTTAAAAAAATATATATTTTATTGATTTTTTACAGAGAGGAAGGGAGAGGGATAGAGAGTTAGAAACATCGATGAGCGAGAAACATCGATCAGCTGCCTCCTGCACACCCCCCACTGGGGATATGCCTGCATCTAAGGTACATGCCCTTGACCGGAATCGAACCTGGGACCCTTGAGTCTGCAGGCCAACGCTCCATCCCCTGAGCCACACTGGTTTCGGCTGGAAGAGCTTTTAGATATTGAAGATGTGATTCAGCTGTTGGGTTACTGAAATGTTGTGACATCACTGGAGGTTTTTTTCACCGCCGTTCGGTTTGCTAACAGAATATTCTTAAGTCGTAGCGCTTCTCCCCACAGAACTAGACAGCATCTTCCTGAAGAGAGCTGGCCTCTTTGTCCTGCTGAAAGGCTTTCCGCGGTTCCGCCTCACAGACCCGGAGCTGATGTGGGCGCCAATGGCCCAGGTCGCCCACAGCCTGGCCAGCGGTCAAGGTCAGGGAGCGGCTGCTCCTCGGCTGATACCGCGGGCGCCTCGTAGGCCCCGAGGCTCAGGAACGGCCTGGAGGGGTCCGTCCTCGACCCTCTGCTGCCACAGAGAACTTGTCTTCCAGTGAGAGCACTTGCAGGGAAAGCATTTCGCGGGGGAGTGGGGGGGGGTCTGTGTTATCGGACAGCCAGCCATTTCAGTTTTCACGTCGACAGGAAACTCTGCTCTGAGGTGACGTGAACTTCGGTCCCAGGGCGATGGCACCGTCTGAGCCAGTGCGGAGCGCAGGGAGCCGCGCACTCCCCTGGTTCTCTGGAGCTCTGTCATGTGCTTTGCCCCTAATTCTGGCACAATCCTCTGTCCCCAGAACGCCCAGCGAAAGGCTGGAGGGGAAGGTGATGAGTTCTAAGGAGACGCCGTGTTTGAGGGTGTTTCCCCCAAAGCTTAGCCTGCGATTCGCTCCCTTTTCTGACCCGTGTGGCGTGCCACACTGACATGTGACTTAATGACCACGGAACGTGGATTTGGTGACCGTTTCCGAGCTGGGGCCGGTCGGTAGGTGCGGACTTAGTTAGCCAGGAGGAACTGCGGCTGGGCCGGCCCACCTGCTGGGTGGTCCTCCAGGGGTGAGCGCCTGCTCCCGAGTTCAGTTCTGACTCCAGCTCTGCACTCCGCCATGGGGGGCCCGACGCCTGGCTTGGCCACTCGGCCCCACCCAGGTTCGGCTCTAACAATGGAAATTCTGGTCTTCTCCCCGCAGATGCTGGGGCTGGCCCAGGGCTGCTTTGACTGCGCCGTTCCGTACGTTAAAGAAAGGATGCAGTTTGGGAAAAGACTGTTTGACTTCCAGGTACACACCCTTAGCGTTTCTCCTGTGCGGTGCCAACTCTCTGCCTTCCCGCTAGTGAAGACGGTGCACAGCCGTGGGGTTGCCCTCGGGTTCCAGTGGGAGAGGAGGGGCCCGGGCATGTCGGGGAGAGCCTGAAGGCCGGCTCCGCACAGCTGCCTGAGCTCCGGACTCGCGTCTGTCACTCCTGGGCTCGGTCCCGGTCCTCCGTGTTCCTGGCGTCAGGCCTGAGGCAAGGCCCGCACCCGGGGCTCCCGGCCTCGTCTGTCAGGTCACGGTGAGGCCCGTCCTCGGGGCAGCGGGGGCGGACAGTGTTCGGTGACTGACAGTGAGAGGCCGAGACTCGCTCTGTCCGACCCGGCTCATTCAGCACAGAAGGTGCCGGAGAGATGCTCCCCGTCCCGTGTGGGTGGCACGGGCCTGGCTCTCAGCGCTCCCGGCAGCCAGGGGACTGGTTGGGGCCCATAGCGGCTTCCTCTCCAGCCCGGCCGCCCTCAGCAGGTCCTAGCAGGTTGGAGGCTGGAGGGCAGCTTACGGAGCTTAGCCAGTCCATCCCCGGGGATGCAGAGGGATCACTGCGCCGTCTGCGTAATCCCCGTGAGCTGGGCCCGCTGCCTCCCTCGAGGTGCGTAGCAGCCAGGCATCACGCAAGCACACGCACTGCACGCGTGCAGAGGCCCCGGCTGGGGGTGCAGTCAGGTCAAGGTCTGCAAAGTGGGAGCATAGCAGGCCTGCCCGGGTCTCTGCAGTCACGTGACCACCACCATCCTCTGCACAGAGACCGAGTTCCCAGGCTCCCTGCAGTCACATGATCCCCGCCATCCTCTGCATGGAGGCTGAGTTCCCAGGGCCAGGCAGGTGGTACCAGATTTACAGGGTCTGTGGCCCCAGCTTCTGGTCAAATGGTCACTGTACGGTCCTCCAGGACTTGCTCTGAGCCGGCCGCCGCCAGACAGCAGCAGAGGGCCAGGCGCGGGGCAGGGCTGCGGGAGGCTGGTCCCTGGCACACAGGAAGCTGCATACTGTGGACTGGGGGTTGGGGGTGGGGTGGAGGGAAGGACCAGGGTGACGTTTCTAAAGATGCTTCTTAGAAAACCTAAAAGTTTGATCATGAAAAGCAGCGTGTCAGCTTCTTGTCTGTGTGAGCCTGGATTCCGCTTGGTCGTTTTGAAAAGCTGGGCTCCCATCAGAGCAATGGGCTGGCTCTGCCCGCGATGGCGTCACGCTCCGCAGGCCACAGGCTCCTGGAGGGAGGGGCAGCTGCAGGACCACAGGTTCTAATTCAGCAGATGAGAGTGTATACTCACCGTTTGCTCCTTTGGAACTTGTCTGCCCTCCACTTGAACATACTGAGGGTTGAAAGCCATTATTGAATAGAAGTGGAACTTTTGAAGTTAACTTGGTGGTGACACAGGATTCCGTGAACTTGGGAAGCGCGTTGAGCAGCACGTGCCGGGCAGCGGCAGGTTGTGCAGTGTTTGCACAAAAGGGGTGGAGGGAGCTCCGGGGTGGATCTGTCGCCGTCGGCGGGCCGGGCCTTCTCTGACGCGGCCTCCTGTCCAGGGGCTGCAGCACCAGGTGGCCCAGGTGGCCACCCAGCTGGAGGCGGCGCGCCTGCTGACCTACAACGCCGCGCGGCTGGTGGAGGCGGGGAGGCCCTTCGTCAAGGAGGCGGCCATGGCCAAGTACTTCGCGTCCGAGGTGAGTGCTTCGGCTGCTGCCGCCGTGATTCGAGAAACAAGGAAAGCGCAGGTGCCTCCGCCGGAAAGGGCTTCACTCTGTGAGGTCCCACATGGAAGCCAAGGCCCCAGTTCAGGTGGAGGCCCCGTAAGCCCCAAATCGGCCTCATCGGTGCTGGCGTCGCCGCCATGGCTCCAGGTGGGGGAGCGAATGCCACGGAGACGCGGGGAAATGGAAACACCTGGGAGGGGCTGCCCAGGTTCGCGCCGTGTTCACACAGACGTGTTCTGTCCTGTACAGACGTGTACCGTGTTACACAGACTTGGACTGAGAACCCGGCCAAGCCCCGGGGCTGCTCTTCCAGCCTCAGCAGTTTGTCCTCCTTCCTCGGCCTCACATGGCCCTTGAACCCTTCGTTCCCCATTAGCTCCTGTCTCCGCCTCCCTGAGGCCAGCCTCCCAGACCCCGTGTCGACGCCACCCGCACCCACACGGCACGGGAGCGGGAAGGGGATCTCACGGGGCACCCCCGCTGTGGGTGGCAGGTCGCGGGGCTGACAACCAGCAGATGCATCGACTGGATGGGCGGCGTGGGCTACACCAGGAGCTTCCCCGTGGAGAAGTACTTCCGAGACGCCAAGATCGGTAAGGGCGGCCGTGCGCTCGCTGCTGCCTCCTGGTGTGCGGTCGCAGCGGCGGTGCAGTGTGCCTGCGCCCGGGGCGGGGGAGGGGGCTCTCCCACCACTTCCTCCGGAGCCTGGGCTCACATGTTCTGTTAAAAGCACCAGGCTGCCTTTGTAAACACCTCGCAGGCCTGAGCTACACCACAGCCCGCTCGGCCGGCCGGCGCTCGGCTGTGGGAGCCTCCGTCCTCACCAAACGGCTGGGTCCAGCTCCCGGGCAGGGCACAGCCCAGGCAGGTCGGGTCCTGGGGGGCACATATGGCAGACGACCCATCTGTGCCTCCCTTCCTCTCCCTGAAGGTCAATGATAGAACGTACCCTGGGTGAGGATTTTTAAAATCTGCCGTAACTCTCCTTTTACTGAAAGGCTAGGTTAGTGCCCACGAGCCTGAGGGTCCGAGGCTCCGTCCCAGGCGGAGGCGGAGGCTCCGTCCCAGGCGGAGGCAGAGGCCGCCCTGCGATGCGGGTTCTGGGCCGGAGTCTCACTCCCGGGCGGAAGCCGCCGTCCCGCAGGCACAGCGCTCCCTCGGCGGCGTGCTGAGGGGCCGAGGGGCCGAGGGGCCTGAGCACGGCGTGCGGGGGCAGGGCTAACCCACTGAGCCTTCCCCCGCCCGCGTTTAAGGTACGATCTACGAGGGCGCGTCCAACATCCAGCTCAACACCATCGGGAAGCACCTGGACGCGCAGTACTGAGCGGCGCCGCCCCGGGGCACCGGCTCTGCCTTCGGGGGCCGCACGGCACCGGCAGCGCAGCGGCCGATGGAGCTGTAGTTGTGGGTCTCGGCCGACCTCTCTGTGCCGCCCCCCAGCTCTGCCGCGGGCACAGGAGCCATTCAGTCTGGGAGAAACGCCCCCTGTCCTCTCGGACCGTCCCGAGGCGGCTCCGCTGCCGGCCCAGAGGCTCTCCCGCATCTGGACGCCAGGCACCCGCGCTCCTGTCCCCAGTCCCCCCGGCACCGTCAGCCATGTCGGTGAGACATGGACGTCTCCAGGGCTGAGCCGCCCTCAGCTGCTAAACGCGCAGAAATGGCAGGCGTTTTCTGTGGGGTCTGGACTCCTTCTCGTTGTGAGACCCTGAGTCACAAACACCAAGAAAACGTTTTAACAAAATAAAGCGAATCGGACACGGCTGTGCGTCTCCTTGCGGAGCTCGAGCACAGGCTGGCCATCAGTGCCCGTCTGTCACCGTCTATCACCGTCCTGCACCGTCGCCAGCAGGTTTCTCCTCCGACGGGAGGTGCTCCTGCTCCACCGTGGCCCCGTGGTTCTCAGGAGGGAGGTGCCTGCCCCCAGGAGCCATGTCTATGATGTCACTTCCTGTGACGGAGGAGGGCTGTACCTCCCCCCGGGCCCTCCACCCGGGCCCTCCACCGGGGCCCCTCCCCCCGGGCCCTCCCCCCGGCCTCCAGAGGACCTCGGTGTCGGAGCCCATTGCCTTCAGCAGTTGCCCGAGCGTGGCTCACCACAGACCCGCCGGAAAGGATGCATGCGTGTCCCCGGGCAGGCGTGTGGGAGGCGGGCTCTGGGAGGCGCCCCCGTCCGTCCGTCCTTCTGTTCCCGGCGAGGCGGCTCTGGGGCTGGTGGCGGGCTGTGAGGCCGCCTGTGGCTCCCCCGCACACAGGTGCCACCTGCCCTTCACTCCTCACACGTGGTGCCTCCCTCTGCCCGGCTTCCGCCTGGGCTGTGGGTTTCCTGCCTAAGACCCATGGCAACTGCCCCTGGACGGAGCACCCGGACCCTCGGTCCTCGGCCCCCGCCCCCGAGGCCCACAGCCCCCCCCCCCCGAGACCCGCAGCCCCCGAGGCCTGCAGCCCCCGAGACCCACAGCCCCCGAGGCCCGCAGCCCCTGCCCCCGAGACCCGCAGCCCCCGCCCCCGAGACCCGCAGCCCCCGAGGCCCGCAGCCCCCGAGACCCACAGCCCCCGAGGCCTGCAGCCCCCGCCCCTGAGGCCCGCAGCCCCTGCCCCCGAGGCCCGCAGCCCCACGGCCCCCCGCCCGCACTGTTTCGAGGAGTAATTACATTTTTCATAAAGAGGCTGAGCTGGCGGGGACGTCCCCTCGCGTGCGGGGTGATGAGCGTTTCATATGGATCCCATTGTTCTGCGGTAATTAAATTTTCATGGATGAGAATGCTGCGTCCGGCGTGTGCTGGTTATTATGGATTTTAACGTTCCAAACGGCCCTCTCAGAAGGTCTTCTGTTCCTGGTTCTCCCCAGCTTTTCTCGTCTCCTAACTCTCCTTTTGTGTTTTCTATTTCTACGACCATCTCCCGTGACTCTGTGACCCACAGGGTTTTAAGAAATAATTGCATTCAGAGCGTTCGAGAGCAGAAAATACAATGGAAGCTGCAGGTGTGATGGGGACTCCGTTCTGGCAGGGAGAAGGCTGGAGGGCAGGCTCTGCCCGGTGGGCGGGAGCTGCGCCCCGAAACCAGCTCAGGCCCCAGGAAAGGAGGCGGATCTGTTCCCCGAGGGAAGGAGGGCCGGGGCCTGGAGCCAAGGCCTGTCAGCCCGGCCTGCAGGTGCGGGTGGCAGGGAACCACAGACGGCAGGAGGCCACCTCGGGACCCGAGCCCTGGCAGGGCCCGGCAATGCACATGGGTGAGAGGAGCGAGGAGAGCCCAGGCGAGGCCCGCAGCCCTGGCCCGGGAGCCCGCTGCGGGGCGGCCGCAGCCACGCCCTGATGGGGGGAGAAGGGGGAGGAAGAGAAGGAGGAGGAGGGAGAGGAGAGGGAGGAGGAGGGGGAGGAGGAGGGGGAGGCTGGTCCATCCACAGGCCCAGCACATCAGGGCGGGGGGCTGAGTCAGGTGAGCGGGAGGCTCTGAGCCAGGAGGCGCTGCTTCTCTCTGAAGGAGGGAGGCAGGGGCTCCGGAAGGGAGGGGCCTAGAGCCGAACAGCCTTGTGGGATCAGCGGGTCTGGGTAAGAGAATCTTTCTCACCTGCTGCAGACGGACTGACTGTGCCCGGTACACGTGCCGAGTGGAGGGAGGGCTGTGCTGGGCGGCCGGGGGGGTGCGTGGGCGGTGCGGGTTTGAACAGGCTCCGCCCCCGGAGAGCAACTGGCATGGGGAGCAGCCCACCCAGCCCCGCGACCCATGACCTTGGACTTCCCAGCCTCCAGAACCGTGAGTGACGAGCCTTCGTGCTCTAAGCCCCCACGTTCGTCCCAACAGACTGTGACGCCGCCCACGCCAGCCCTGAGAGCGGAGGCTGGGCCGAGGGCAGCCCCGAGGGCGGAGGCTGGGCCGAGGGCAGCCCCGAGGGCGGAGGGAGGGCCGAGGGCAGCCCCGAGGGCGGAGGCTGGGCCGAGGGCAGCCCCGAGACCGGAGGGAGGGCCGAGGGCAGCCCCGAGAGCGGAGGGAGGGCCGAGGGCAGCCCCGAGAGCGGAGGCTGGGCCGAGGGCAGCCCCGAGGGCGGAGGCTGGGCCGAGGGCAGCCCCGAGGGCGGAGGGAGGGCCGAGGGCAGCCCCGAGAGCGGAGGGAGGGCCGAGGGCAGCCCCGAGACCGGAGGGAGGGCCGAGGGCAGCCCCGAGGGCGGAGGCTGGGCCGAGGGCAGCCCAAGGGCGGAGGGAGGGCCGAGGGCAGCCCTGAGAGCGGAGGCTGGGCCGAGGGCAGCCCTGAGAGCGGAGGCTGGGCCGAGGGCAGCCCTGAGAGCGGAGGGAGGGCCGAGGGCAGTGGGGCCAGGCCGTCCGTCCTGCTGGAGCTTCGATGTACAAGCCCTTTCCTAATGGCTTCCTTCCTCTCCTCACTGCCTGCGGTCCCGGGGGTGGCTGGAGTGGCTGGGGACACTGAGGCACGTTTTAGAGAAACGGGGGAGGGGGCGGGCGGTGTACAGACTCACACAGCGGATCTGCAGGGGGTGAGCCTGGACAGCGGGGGCCAGGCTCGTTCCACACCCCCTCAGCTCCACCCAGTCCCTGGGCCCGGGCTGTCCTGTCTGCCCACCCCACGGGCCATCCAGGCTGGGCCCGCGGTGCCCGTGACAGCACAGCGACGGCCCGGGAAGAGGCGGTCTCAGAGGGAAGCAGGCGCCCTCCACGGCCTCTCCCTCTCCTCCGCCGTCTGGTCCCAGTTGATCCAGAACCAGACCTGTGATCGACAAGCTACTAACCGCCGGCTCCTGGCCCGTGTCCCGTCTCCTCCGGCAGACCAGCAGCCCATGCGCAGTTCCGAGCGCCACGTGAGGAAACTTCCGGAGCCAGGTCCGTGCCAGAGCAGCGCCTGCCGCCCGCCAAGGGCAAACGCCTGCCGGGGGGGGCGGGGTGGGTGTCTGCGTGGGGAGCGGAGTGCTGAGGCGGCCCCTGGCTCCGCTCCGGGAGGATCTGCATGACATTCGGGTCAATCAATTCGGAGAGAATGGCTCTCGCCGCCGCCGTGCGTGTCCAATCTCGGGAATGGGGCCCCGATGGGTTTCTGCGGCCGCTGTCATTCCCGCAGACGCCTCGGCCCAAGGGGTGCCGAGAGGAGGGGGTTTCCACGCCTCTGCCCGGCCCGCTGGGCGCTCCTGCTCCGGGAGGGAAATTGAAATCACCGAGCCCATGAGGCATTGCAAGGACATCTTCCCAGAAGGACTTTCTGTCTGGGGGGCGGGGAGACACAGAGCATCTGCCTGGAGGACACACATACAGACACACGCACACACATACAGACACACGCAAGCATATACACACAGGCAGACGCCACATATGCAGACACATGCATGCACCTAGCACACGCACACATATACAGACACATGCACACACACACACACACACACACACACACAGAGTCTTTTCCAGAGCCCACTTCTCCAGCGGCACCGTGGGGTTCCAGGGCCGGGGCTCTGCCCCGGGAGGAGTTAGTTCCCTGGCAGGCGAGCAGGAAGCCTGAACGAGAAGGGAAAGGGGCGTCAGAGAGAGGCCAGGGGCTCATTTCCCCGAAGCGGGCTGGCGTGCGCCCGGCTGTGTTTGGGGAACACAAACCGGTCCGTTCAGGGCGAGAGAACAGCAAGTCCACCTGGGAGCCGGCAGCCGGGAGCCGGCAGCCGGCAGCCGGCGGCTCAGCGCCCGCGTGAGCTGAGCTCGGGCACGTGCGCCGGCGGGAGGGCAGAGAAAGGCCTGTATCGGCGTGCGGGCGCACTGTCCCGGGCTCGCCGGGCCTCCCTCCGGAGGGTGAGGAGGACCTCATTTCCCGTCCGCTCACCAGGATTTCCGCGTCGAAAGGGTGGGGGTGGGCGGGGCAGAGAGGGCTTTTATTCACTCCCCGCTCCGTGTCCTCGCGCCGTGCCGGCGGCGTGTGCGTGTAATTGCTACCTTTGATGAGAGCACGGCGATGGGGATCACACGTTACACGGGAAACGTGTTTCTCTAAAGACGCAGCCGGGCCTCTAATTACCGCCAACAAGTGTCCGGACAGAGGCGCCCGCGGGCCGGCGGCGAGGCGGCCACAAAGCCGCCGCCCGGTCCCAGCGGGCACCATTGTCCATCACTGTCGGGGGCGCCCGCCCCGCCGCCCAGGCCGGCTCTCCGGCGACAGTGCCGGCGTGAAACCGCCCCGGGAACGGGAGCCGGCTCTTGTGAGCCGCCCTTTCAGAGGCAGTGAGCTCAGAGGGATGCTGAGCCCCCCAAAAGTGCCTTTCCGGGTCCCAGCCGCCTCCTTTCTTCGGGTTCGCCAGCTTCCCTGCGGCCGCCTCCCCGGGGACACAGCCAGCACTTTCCACTCGGATTCCCAACCGCACACGGAGCCCACGGGGGGTGAGGAGGCCCCGGTGCGGGCTGCACCTATCCCGGGGGAGAGGGGCGGGTGACCCGCTCACACCCGTTCTGCACCCCCCCCCCCCACACACACACACGCACATCCGCATCAGGGAGCCCACAGGGAAACGCCAGGCCAGTCCGGTGATGCCGCTGTGGGCAGGGCTCTGCGGCCACCGCCGCCCGCAGTCCCCCCAGGTCACCGCCGGTGCGGCCTGCGGGGAGGCCTCTCGCGCTGTGCAGCCATCGGCCTGGCGCGCGGAAAGACCGCCGTCTCCCGGACTGTGATGCCCGAGGGCCTGGGAGGCAGAGGTGCTTTGAGAAACGGTTCCCAGGTGCCGGTCCCCACCCCTGAGCCCGTAGCCCGAGTCCCCGGGAGGCACGGCTGCGAGAGCCCCATTCCAGGAGGCTCTGGCTAAGTCGGAGCTCTTCTTGGGCTTGGCCTCGTGGCTCAGGGCTGAGCGCCGACCTAGGAACCTGGAGGTCAGGGTTCGATTCCCGGTCAGGGCACAGGCCCGGGTTGCAGGCTCCATCCCCAGTGTGGGGCGTGCAGGAGGCAGCCGATCTGTAATTCTCTCTCATCGTGGATGTTTCTCTCTCCCCTTTCCTCTCCCTTCCTCTCCGACATCAATAAAAACATAAGAAACAAAAATAGAAGTCAGGAGCTTTTGTGCTGGAGTTCTCTGGGTTTGCCCTGGGCTGTCCTGTCAGAGGCTCCGGTCCTGTCGGCAGAGTGAATCCCAGGTCCGGCCCAGGAGCCAGGGAGCGGCTCTGCCGGAAGGAAGACCTGGATACGAACAGGAGAACTTCCCCCCTGCCCGCGCCCCCCCACCTCCCTCAGCGCTAGGATTCAGCTGCTGCGTCCCTGCTCACCTAGCTTCCTCAGGGCACGGGGTCACCCCACTCTGTTCCCCCAGAGCAGTGCCCTGAATGTCCTTTTGTAAAAAATACATTTCTATTGATTTTAGAGAGGAGGGAGAGGGAGAGACAGATGGAAACATCAATGATGATAATCGTGGATCAGCTGCCACCTGCACCCACTCACCCCCTAATGGGGATGGGGCCCACAACCCGAGTCTGTGTCCTTGACTGGAACCAAACCCGGGACCCTTCAGTCTGCAAGCCAACACTCTATCCACTGAACCACACCAGCCAGGGCTTAAGATTTTTAATTGTTTTTAGAAGAAGGGAGTGAGAAAGATCGATATAGAGTGAAACCTCCATCAGCTGTGGCAGCCCTTCAGTGCACAGGCAGTGCTCACACTGAGCACCGGCCGGGCTAACGGCCGCCTTCTCCTATCAGCCAGACCGTCCCCGCGGTCCGTGGGAGGGAGCCGGGCAGGGGGGCCTCCCCACGGGGAAGGGCCGTGAGCTCCGTGGCTGCGGTCAGGAGGGGGCCAGGGGACTGGATGTGGGTCCCAAGTCTGGGGCTGCCCAGGAGGCCGCCCCAGGCTTGGCCTCAGTCTCCAATATTGGCCTGCCCCCTGGTCCTGCCTCCCCGCCCCCCCCCCCCCGGCCCCCGCCCTGCCCTGCACAGCCCTGAGAGCGGCCCGGGAGGCACAGAGGCAGAGGGGGGCTGGGCCCTTGCCAAGGGCACCCAGGGGTGCTGGGCTGTAGGACACGGGAAGCTGGGGTCCGGGGGGTGGGGCGGCTCTGTGAGGACCCCCACACCATGACGGACCGCAGCTCTGGAGACTGGCTGGGCGCCCCCGAGGAGCCGCACGGGGACGGGGACGGCGCTGAGGAGGGAGCTGAGGGCGCCTGGAGGCGGATGGCGGCAAATGAGCGGCCGTTTGCTGGTCCGCTGGGCGGATTAGCATACGCAACGCCATCTGTCTTGCCTCTCCGTTCACCTTGGCGCCATGAAGGGTGATGCCTGCCGAGCGCACGCCGGTGCCGCTGGGGCCGGGACGTCTCAGTGCTGCCAGGCCCGGGCGGCGGGCAGAGCGGCCTTCAGGGAGGGCTGGGGTGAAGGGGGGCCCTAAGGGGGAGGGGGAGGGGGACGGGCTCCGGGTTTGGATCCGAGGCCTGGCCTCTCCCCACTCAGAGCCCTGTCTGTCCCGTGCTTGTCCCCTCGGCCTCATGGGTAAATAACAGGCCATCCAGCCGGTCAGTGGTCCCCTGGGCCTCGCTTCTGGGCTGCCCCCTGGGAACCGTCCAGCCTGTCCTCGCCCGTCCCCGGTGGAGGGACCCTCCCCCCAGCTCCCATGGTGTCATGGCCACCGCCCCTACCGCGAGGCTGCGATCCGCCGCCCAGCCCCCCTCTGCTCCCTCCTGGGCTGGCAGTGGCCACAGCTGGGAGGGTGGGCAGTGCCCAGGGGACAGAGAGGGAGACAAGGCTGTGAGAGAATCCTCCCAGGACGCCCGGCCCATCTGCCCGCTGCGGCTCCGGTCAGCTGGCTCCCGAGCTGAGGCCTGTGGCTGTTGCCAGGAGGGGGTGGGGGGGGTCTGCGGGTGAAGGGGTGTGGCCTCCGTCTGGCAGGGCAGGGAGGTGGGCAGCTCCCTCGGCACCGGCACCGGGACCAGGCCCGTCACAGGGTCATGGAGGACGCCAGTCAGCCCCGCTCTCGGGGAAGCAGTGAATGGGGTGTAAGTGTAAGTGTGCCCCAAATACTGCCTGCGGCTGCTTATACTGAACCTGTGATTTTTAAAAAATATGTTTTTATTGATTTCAGAGAGAGGAAGGAAGAGGGAGAAAGATAAAAACATCAACGAGGAGACAGAAACATTGATAGGCCGCCCCCTGCTGGGGATCGAGCCTGCAACCCCAGGCACCTGCCCTGAGCGGGGAATCCAACTGGGACCTCCTGGTTCCTAGGTCGATGCTCAACAGCTGAGCCGTCGGCCCGGCCTGAACCTGCTGTAGCTGTTTATCTGAAATTCAAGTTAAACCGGAGTTGGGGTGTGTGTGTGTTCGATGGCTGTTGTTTTGCTTGTTGGTATCTCATCTTGTCAGCTGAGGGCTTTTCGTTTGCTTGTTTTTCTAATCTGGAGACCTGCCCTCCCTCTTCCTCCGTGGCCGGGCTGGCTCTGCCAACACCGAGGAATCCCCATGATTTGTTAGGTGGAGAAGTATTGTGGGTATGTAAGAAAATGTCCTTTTTTGCAGATGCATCCTGAAATGTGTAGATGTAAAATGTCATCATGTCTATTTATTTTTCATTGTGTTTTTTGGGGGGTGGGGGGTGAATGTGGTGAGGGTTACCTGGATATTCATTATCCTCATCTCTACCTTCCTTTATGGTTGGCAGCTGTCTTAACCAAGAGCTGGTTTGTTTCAAAGAGAGATTTCCCATCATCCTTGCCCTGCCACTGACCAGTCCTTGCAGAAGGGGGTGCTGGGAAATGTAGTCCTTAGGCTGGCCTACGGATGCCTGGATGTAATCCAGGCTCCGCACCGCCTGTGCCCAGGGCACAATTCCCAGCTCGCTCTGCCCGGACAGGAGGCAGGGCCACGGCGCCCGGCGCTCTGCTGTGGCTTCCTTCTCGGAGCAGCCGCTCCGGGTCTCGCTCAGCCTCCCGGTGGGACGTCTGCCCTGAGAGCAGCGACCTCGTCACAGCCCAGCTGTCACCCGGAGGTGGGGACGGAGAGGAGCGCTGAGCCCGGGCCTGTGCGTCCCTCACCCGTTCACGCCGGGGCCCTGCCCGTGCTTCACCGCCGGCCCCGAGGCCGCCTCTGCCGAGAGCACCCGTCCAGCCCGCCGCGTGGCCCGGCGAGGCCCGTGGAGAGAGCGCCGGCCTGCGGACTGAGGGTCCCGGGTTCCGTTCCGGCAGGGGCAAGTGCTTCAGTTACAGGCTCCTCCCTGGCCTGGGCCCTGGTCAGGGGCACATGCAGGAGGCAACCAATGGATGTGTTCCTCTCACGTTGATATTTCTCTGTCTTTCCTTCTCTCTCCCACTCTCTCTAAACACCAATAAAGAAATATCCTTGGGTGAGGATGACAAAAGAAGGAGAAAGAAAGACGATGCCAAACGGAAGAAGCCAGTCACCACGGACCACATGCTGGTCGGTTCCGTTTCCATGGAACACGCAGACGGGCGGTGGACAGACACACGTGGGAGAGGGTTGTGTGAGGCTAGGGGGAGGAGGACGAGGAGGGACTGCCATGGGCAGGGGCTTCATGTTCTGAGTTGACGTGGCGGCCCTGGCCTGTAGCTCAGTTGGCTAGAGTGTCATCCCGATGAGGCAAGGCTGCAGGTTCGATCCCTGGTCAGGACACACACGAGGAGCAACCAGTGGATACGTCAGTGAGTGGAACAGCAAGTGGATGTTTCTCTGAAGCCAACCAGTAAAAAGCGTATCTTTTTAAAAAACTGACTGTGGTGATGGTAGCACACGCTTGTTGGTTTATTAAACCCATGAATTGTACATGTTAAGTGGGCGAATCATATCTCAATAAAGCTGTTTAAACAGTAAAAAAGAAAAAGCACTCAAACGGGAGGTATTTTTAAAAAAATAGATGATTGAGCCGAAACCAGTTTGGCTCAGTGGATAGAGCATCGGCCTGCAGACTGAGGGGTCCCAGGTTCAATTCCAGTCAAGAGCATGTACCTTGGTGGCTGGCACATCCCCAGTGGAGGGGTGTGCAGGTGGCAGCTGATCAATGTTTCTAACTTGTTATCTCTCTCTTCCTCTCTGTAATAAATCAATAAAATATATATTTTTAAAAATATATATTGATTTTTCACAGAGAGGAAGGGAGAGAGATAGAGAGCTAGAAACGTTGATGAGAGAGAAACATCGACCAGCTGCCTCTTGCACACCCCCCACTGGGGATGTGCCCGCAACCAACGTACATGCCCCTGACCGGAATCGAACCTGGGACCTCCCAGTCCACAGACTGACGCTCTATCCACTGAGCCAAACCGGTTTTATAAATCAATAAAATATATTTTTTTTAGCCAGGACCGGTTTGGCTCAGTGGATAGAGCGTCGGCCTGCGGACTGAAAGGTCCCAGGTTCGATTCCGGTCAAGAGCATGTACCTTGGTTGCAGGCACATCCCCAATGGGGGGTGTGCAGGAGGCAGCTGATCGATGATTCTCTCTCATCAATGTTTCTCTCTATCCCTCTCTCTTCCTCTCTGTAAAAAATCAATAAAATATATATTTAAAATATATATATATTTTAAAAAACAGGATTAATTTCAGAGAAGAAGAGAGAGGGAGAGAAACATCCATGATGAGAGAGAATCATTGATCAGCTTCCTCCTGCACACCCCTCACCGGGGACTGGGAATCAAACCCAGGACCCTTCAGTCTGCCGGCCAACACTCTATCCACTGAGCCACACCAGCCAGGGCTGGGAGAGTTTTATCCACTGCAGCAGCATTGATGCTACGTGGACGCTGACAGGGACTCATGAGCTCTGGCCGCCCGGGAAACCTCCAGCCAGTGCCGAACCAGGGCCCGCTGGGTCCCAGGAGCCTGTCAGGCCGGACCGGGCTGCACCGGGCCGGGGAGAGACCCTGCCTGGTCCTGCCCAGCCGCGGACTGGCTCGAGCTAACGGGCCTCCACTTACATATATTGATCGTTTACCTCCCCCTGTTCCCGCGCGAGATCTATGAGCGAGGGGAGAGGAAAAAGGAGTTCAGGTTTAAACTCTTATCACTAAAGTGAGTCGCCCTCTCCATTAAAAAACTGCCCGGGCCCCGTGGTGGGAATGGGCTCTGTTCTCGGGGCATAAATTTGTGTGTGTGGGGGAAAGACTTATTGGCGAATTCCGCAGTATTTTTCGTGGAACTGGCAGTTGCTAACCATTACACCAGTATTTATTTGATTCTTAAAGAGTACAAAACCATGGCCCACAAATAAAGAAGATGGAGTGATGGTTTGAGCCCGGGCCACTAGCTCCAAACTTGAAATGAAGTGTCCGGCGCTGACTTACTGTGTCCGCCCGCCATTTGTACGGAGTGAAAAGTGGGGGCATTTTTCCAGCTGTCAGCGCGCCCGCAGTCCATTGCGGTGAGTGATGTGGGCCCGGGAGCGCCGGTCCGCGGCGAGCACCTCACTCATGACCGGAATCCATTACGGGGACGGATGGGCGCCTCCCGGTGATGGAGGGCGGCCCCCGCGCTGACACATGCCCGCGCATCCCTGCTTTATGGCCGCGCTGCGGCCGGCGTCGCCGAGGCCTCACTCCCGACAAAGCTGAGCTGGCGTGTCACCCGCTCGCATATGCAGTGCGGCGGCTTATTCGCCGTCAGAACGGCCGCCTGCAACAACAGGGCGGCTCAGGGGGCCGCGGGTGATTTACCTTGATGGCGGCGGAGGCGGGAGCTGCCCGCGGCCGGGGCCACGTGCTCGGGACCGCCGGCCGCCCCGAGCCCCGGCCCCGGCACGCGGGCCGCGCCACTCTGCCCAGGGATCGCCGAGTCGGGAGGGAGCAGAAACGTGTGGTCCAGGCAGGTTCGTTCATCCCCCGTCGGCAGGAAGGACTCGGCCTGTTTCCCACTCGAACCCGCCTCTCTTTCCTGTTCATCCTCATCCCCGAGGACGTTTTCCCGTTGGTGTTTAGAGAGAGAGGTAGGGAGGGAGGGAGAACGTGGATGTGAGAGAGACACGTCGACTGGGTGCCTCCTGCACACGCCCCGGTGAGGGCTGGGATCCAGCCTGCCCCCGAGGGGCAGGACTTTGACCAGAATCGAACCTGGGACCCTTCAGTCCACAGGCCGATGCTCTACCCACTGAGCCACACCGGCCAGGGCCAAAGGCGCCTTTCATAAAGCCCGGGGGCGGGGGGGCCCATGCGGGAAGACGCCCGGGTGGGGGCGAAGCTGCCGCGGGGACCGCGGGTCTCTGCTCTGCCTCGGGGCCACCCCCCACCCGCTGTCATTCCAGACCCTGGACACGGACGTCCCTGCCGATGACGTTTTTACGTTTCCCGTCAGGCGGCACTGACACCAGGACGGCACGGGGCGGGGTTATTACCGAGAGCCATGGCTGCCGTGTCCATTTCGCTTCGGAGTTTGAAGGGAATGACGATGCGCGTGTCTGTGGCTGCAGGTGCTACCCGTGGGCACGCTAACCCGGCCGCGGGGTCGAGCCTCGGCTCTTTCTGCTCGGTTTCCTCCTCTCTCTCCGGGACTCCCTGCTCTGCAGGCCCGGACAGCCCGACGGCAGCGGTGGCGGCTCCTGGGGCGGGGCCTGCTCCCGGGCCTGCCCCCGGCTCCCACGCGGGGAGCACCGCACACGCCCCTCCCGGCCGCTCCCCCTCCCTGCACATTTGTCTTCATTTATACAAACAGGCCAGGCTGGGCCGGGGGTCCCGGCGGCCGGAGAGAGAGACAGTCAGGGCCGCTCCCCTTGCCTCGGGTATGGCGGCCGTGAGGAGGGGAAGGGGTGTCTGTGATGGGCCCCCCTGCCCTCTGACCCCTTTGACCCGGTCCCCCTCCCGGCGAGTTTCCGTGGGAGCCGAGAGGATGGCATTGGCCCCGCCCACCACCCGCCGTCAATCACGTGTTCACCGGTGACAGGGATTTTATTAAGGTCAGTCCATCAATAGGAATTAAAAAACCTTAACAACGGGCTGACACCACCGGACAGACGGACGGACGCAGAGCTTGGGAGGAGCAGTAAATGTGAGAACGGACGGGGCTGCCCCGCGAGCAGCCGGCCGGAGAGCGTGTGTCTCGGAGCCGCCTCGGAGTGCGGGCCCGGCCCAGGCCGGCGGGACGCACCTCATCCAGCCGATGGGAGACGCCGCCCTGGCCTCCGTCCGGCCCCCGAGGCCTCGCTGGGAACCTGCACCCGTCTCCGCTGGCTCGGCCTTGGCGCCCGGGACGGCCCGGGGAGGAGGCTCCAGGCCCGCGTGAGTGACGGGGCCGCAGGGCTCCGCCCGCCCGGCCCGGCCTCCAGGCGGAGGCAGCAGCCAGCGGCCCGGCTCCCAGCAGCCTGTGTGTCCTCCGGGTGGACACGGCCTCCCACTCCCGTCAACCACGAGCCGTCCTGTGGGGCTTTCTGACCCTCGAGGTGATGTTTTTTTAACTTTACTTAAAATTTAAGGAGTATATTTTTTTATTCCAGAGAGGAAGGGAGAGGGAGAGAGAGAGAAGCATCCATGATGGGAGAGAATCTCGGATCAGCTGCCTCCTGCACGCCCCCCACTGGGGATGGAGCCCACAACCTGGGCCTGTGTCCCTGACCAGGAACCAAACGGTGACCTCCTGGGTCCCAGGACGACGCTCACCACTGAGCCACGTGGCCGGGCAACAGGACGGTTTCCATGACGCTGAGCTGCCGCCAAAGCCCTTGTGGCCGTGGCCGCGGCCCTCACGGAAGCCAGGAGGCTGGGAGCCATGCGGGAGGCGTGCAGGGCGGCGGGGGAGAGCCAGGTCACGCGGCAGCAGGCGGCGGGGGGCCGGGGGGGGCTCCCGGCGCTGCAGGAGAGCTGGCTCAGCGGCACCCCTCCTGCCAGGCCGCCCGCCGGCGGGAACACCCTCGTCTCTCCTTCGGGGATGACTGCGGGGCTGCGGGCCCGAAAGTCCCGTCCGACCCGGCTTTCCTAGGACTTGGGCCGGTTGCCGCCTCAGCCACAGAAGAGCAGTTAAGCCCCTCCAGGGGGAACTCTCTCCGCGTCCCCTCTGAAAATATTTAATTGTTAACATTCTTTTTTTTTTTTTTTCTGCTTAAAGTTTCATTCATTTTAAACAATCCAATTTTACGGGCGCTGCGTCCGTAATGCGGCCTAATTACGGGATGTGGTGGAGACGGAGCGGGGGCGGCCTGCACGGCGGGTCCGCCTCCCCGCACCCGGCCCGCGGGTCCTGGGGAGTCTTAGCTCATTACCCCCGTAATTGCACGCGCGTCGGAGGGGCTGTGAAGACGCCTCGTTACAATAATTAAATTAAACACAGCGGAGCGCGGGGAGCACGGCCCCTCACCGCCGAGCAGCAGCCAGCCAGGCTCGGAGCCTCCTCCACTGCTGTCCCCAGCGAGGGGGCCCGTGGACTCGCGGGGTGGGCTGGGGTCGGGGAACCCGGACGGGGTCCTGGCTCTGCTTCCTGACCAGCGTGTGGCCTTGGGCGGGGACACGGAGGTCAGCGGGGCCTGGGAACGTGCTGGCCTCCTGAGCCTCAGTGTCCTGGTCTCTGAAATGGGTCCAGCAGTGGCGACCCTTCGAGCCGGGCATGTGTCACAGGGTCACCCCGTCGAGTGCCCACAGAGACTGAGTGTCCTTTGTGCCCCGTGGTTTCCGTGCCCACGTCCTCTCCATGCTCATCACACACGTGCCCGGGGGAACTCCGTGCACCTGACCCACGTTCCCGATGGGGACCGGGGCACTGCCTCTCCGAGGCCTCGCAGGTCCTGCTGGGCGGGCCCGGCCCTCCTCTCCTGGCCTTCCAGGCGCGGAAAGTTCCTTTGCATCAAAAACCAGAGCCTGGTCCTGACCGGTGTGGCTCAGTGGATAGAGCATCGGCCTGCAGACTGAGGGGTCCCGGGTTCGATTCCGGTCAAGGGCATGTACCGTGGTTGCGGGCACATCCCTAGTAGGGGGTGTACAGGAGGCAGCTGATCGATGTTTCTCTCTCATTGATCGATGTTTCTAACCATCCATCTCCCTTCCTCTCTGTAAAAAATCAATAGAATATATTTTTAAAAACCCAGCCTGTTTCGCCCGCACCTGCCGCCGGCAGCTGGCAGGGCCCTGAGGTCCACAGCCGAGCTCCTGGCAGAGGCGGGCGTCGTGGCCCTGAGCAGAAGGCCCACAGCCCGCCGGGCGGGGCACTCAGGCCGGGCCTGGCGCCCAGGCACCGCCCCGGGGAGCAGGCGGCCAGGCACCCGCCAGGCGGCTTCGCCTGATCGCGGCCGCAGGGGACCGCTCGCCGGGGAGCCGCGGCGTTTGGTGCCGATAAAACGAAGGATAAAAATAAAGCTCCGCGCGGCGGAAGTATTTCTATAAATCAGGGAAATGCAAAGGAGAGAGCCGCCCGCACGGGAACGAAGGGGTCGGACGCAGTGCGGCTGCGGGGAGCGGTAACGAACATGATTGCCGGCGTGTTTCCAGCGTGAGGTTTACAAACGGCCGCGGTGAATGTTTACCCAGTTACAGAGGGAACGAGGCGGGCGTCTGTCTTACACGTGCACCGCGCGCTTCGGGTCTGCGGGAGGAGCCGACCGAGGTCTCTGCACTGGCTGTGTGCTCCCCGCCCCGGCCCCCGGGGCCGCCCTGCCATCCCCCCTCCCCCGGCCCCCGGGGCCACCCTGCCATCCCCCCACCGGCCCCGGGGGCCCCGCCCTGCCATCCCCACTCCCCCCCCCCCGCCCCCAGGGCCCTCCCTGCCATCCCCCTCCCCGCCCCCCGGGGCCGCCCTGCCATCCCCCTCCCCGCCCCCCGGGGCCGCCCTGCCATCCCCCCTCCCCCGGCCCCCGGGGCCACCCTGCCATCCCCCCCCTGGCCCCGGGGGCCCCGCCCTGCCATCCCCACTCCCCCCCCCCCGCCCCCAGGGCCCTCCCTGCCATCCCCCCCCCCGGCCCCCGGGGCCGCCCTGCCATCCCCCTCCCCGCCCCCCGGGGCCGCCCTGCCATCCCCCTCCCCGCCCCCCGGGGGCCCCACCCTTCCATCCCCCCGCCCCCCCGTCCCCCTGGGGCCGCCCTGCCATCCCCCCCCCCCGGGCCCCCAGGGCCCCG
>NC_140516.1:53405195-53505195 GCF_964339955.1 Pipistrellus hanaki | reverse complement strand
AAACTCGCCTCGCGCCCCTGGCCGGGCGGGGCCTGCTGTTCAGACAAAGGGAGTCCGGGGTTGGCAGGTGCAGGGTCCTGGGCACCTCCCTGCTCTCTCAGGAGCCTGCCTGGCGACCCTCTGCACAAGCACGGCCACTGAGCCTTCCAGGCATGGCCAGCCGTCCTCGGGGAGGAGGCTCTGCTGGGGCGGGGACATGGGAACATGCCCTCCTCTTCCCCGCACGTCTCTGGACCCTGTCTCTGAGCCTTTCCATGGCTCCCTCCCCGGTCCTCCCTTCCCTGGTGATGCAGTTAGGAGCCGTCAATGGGAAACAGAGAGGTGGAGCGCCAGGCCCAAGGCTGCACAGCTGAGACCTCAGCAGAGGCCTCCTCCTCACAGGACAGTTCACACCATGGATTGTTCACACCAGGGGGCAGTTCACACCAGGGGGGCAGTTCACACCAGGGGGGCAGTTCACACGGGGGGAAAGTTCACACCGGGGGGCAGTTCACAGGGGGGGCAGTTCACACCATGGATTGTTCACACCATGGCAGTTCACACCAGGGCAGTTCACACCATGGATTGTTCACACCAGGGGGCAGTTCACACCGGGGGGGCAGTTCACACCAGGGGGGCAGTTCACACGGGGGGGAAAGTTCACACCGGGGGGCAGTTCACAGGGGGGGTAGTTCACACCATGGATTGTTCACACCATGGGCAGTTCACACCGTGGATTGTTCATACCAGGGGACAGTTCACACCAGGGGGGCAGGTGATTCCTGTTTGTGAACCACCTTCTCCGCCTGCACCAGGGTCTGCAGGTGAATAAGCCCATGGACAGGGCACCCATTGCTCCTGCCTGCTCAGACTGTGTCCCCAGAGCCAGAGGGAGCAGCTGGCCAATCAGAGGGCCCATCTGCTTGGCCACTGTGATTGGGCCAAGAATGGCCACATGACCCAGGCTGGGCCAATCACAGATCTCTAATGTTCAGGTGCAGCACGGGATGGGTGAGCATTGGCTCTTGGGAACCCAGATTCCCAGAGTGAGATCATGGGGGGTGGGGGGGTCAGGGGGTGAGTGGTGGGGGTTGATGGGGGGTGGTGGGGTGATAGGGGTGGGGAGGGGAGGTGGTGAAGACTTGATCCTGGATCCGTCGGTGCCTGGGATGAACCCAAACGCCAATTCCCTGTCCTGCGGAGCTGGTGGGAGTCGAGCTTCCGAGGAGCTGCATTACTGCAGGCGTTCTTCCCAGGCCGGGGCCCACGCCGGGCATCGCTGAGAGACACGGGGGCCACGCCGGGCATCGCTGAGAGACACGGGGGCCACGCCGGGCATCGCTGAGAGACACGGGGGCCACGCCGGGCATCGCTGAGAGACACGGGGCCCACGCCGGGCATCGCTGAGAGACACGGGGGCCACGCCGGGCATCGCTGAGAGACACGGGGGCCACGCCGGGCATCGCTGAGAGACACGGGGCCCACGCCGGGCATCACTGAGAGACACGGGGGCCACGCAGGGCATCACTGAGAGACACGGGGGCCACGCCGGGCATCGCTGAGAGACACGGGGGCCCACGCCGGGCATCACTGAGAGAGACACGGGGGGCCCACGCAGGGCATCACTGAGAGAGACACGGGGGGCCCACGCAGGGCATCACTGAGAGAGACACGGGGGGCCCACGCAGGGCATCACTGAGAGAGACACAGGGCCCACGCCGGGCATCGCTGAGAGACACGGGGCCACGCAGGGCATCGCTGAGAGACACGGGGGCCACGCCGGGCATCACAGAGAGACACAGGGCCCACACTGGGCATCGCTGAGAGACATGGGGGCCCATGCCGGGCATCACTGAGAGACACGGGGGCCACGCTGGGCATCGCTGAGAGACACGGGGGCCACGCCGGGCATCGCTGAGAGACACGGGGGCCACGCCGGGCATCACTGAGAGACACAGGGGCCACGCCGGGCATCGCTGAGAGACACGGGGGCCCATGCCCGGCATCACTGAGAGACACGGGGGCCACGCCGGGCATCGCTGAGAGAGACACGGGGGGCCCACGCCGGGCATCGCTGAGAGACACGGGCTTCAGGAGCAGAGAAGCGCCTCTCCCATCTGTGCACTTGGCCCAAGGCCTCGGGTGGCACCGGTAAAGGCCGCAGCTTTGGAGGGACGGGGCAGGGACAGGGGTCTGGAAAGGAAGAACCCTGAGGATTGAGTGTGGGAGGCTCCTGCAAGTCAGGACTCACAGAGAGCAAAGGGTGGCAGGCCCGGGGAACTGCAAAGAGTGCTGGGAAATGTAGTTCAGCTGGTGCCCAGGGAAAACGGGATCAGGTGAGGTGACCAGATCTGAGCTTCAAGTCTCATTACCCTGCCCCTCTCCTCCCCCTGGCCCGGACACTTTGCCCCGAACTAGCACCCACCCTGAGGAGCCAGGCTCAGGGTCCTGAAGGAGAGGGGGGCCCTGGGTGGCTCCAAGCAGAGCCAGCCCTCGGAAGCCTGTCCAGTGCTGCAGGGCCCGGCACAGGGACGCCTCCCAGCAAACACCTGGCAGCTGAGGCTCGGGGTGGCCTCCTCCCTAAAGCCCCCAGCCCCATAGCCTGCCCAGGGCTTGCTCCCCCTGAGGCCGCCTCGGCCCGAGGGGAGGCCCCACGTCTCAGCAGACACACAGCGTGCCAGGCCGAGCTCAGGAACCCGCTGCCCAGCCATCCACTCCGCCCACCAGAGCCCCTTGGGGAGTGTCCGTCACAGCCCCTTCCCGCAGGCTGCCTGGCGACCTCTGACTGCAGACAGCCGGCCGCTGGCCCCTCTGCCTGGGACTCCGCCCACCAGGCCTGTCTGGCCAGCAGGGGAAACTGATCCCGGGGGGCCAGTCCTTGCTCTCTGGTGCGAGCCCCGGCCCCACACCCCCGAGGCCATGGAAGCAGCCGGTCCAACCCAGCCCGGAGCCCGTGGGGCCCTCCCAGCCGGGGCCCTGGCGGGGTCTCCGGCTCCTGTCTCAGCCTCCTCCTCCCGGCCAAATACCTGCAACACTCATGAGGACAGCCGGTTGGACCCGGAGACGTGGAATCGCACGCTCCCCTCGCCGCCCCCCCTCTCCCGCCCCCTCCAGAATGGAGTATCTTATTTTGCTAACTGCTTACACATAAAACTCCCACCGAAAAAAATGGTCCCCACGGCTCAGATTTTTCATCATTTGGTCATTAAATAGTGATGGATATAAACTATAAAGAACCTAAACTGAACCTTTTAACAATCCAGGAGCAATACTATCATTTCTTTAATGGAACCGCTGACCGTGCCCCACGCCGGCGCCATCCGTCATCCTCAGCCCGCGATGATCAATACGCGGCTCGAAAATAAATAATATAACAGTCGCCATACATTATCTCCCAGACCAGCCCTAGACTAACCGCAAAGTGGGCCCCGAACCAGGGGACGTCCACGTACGTGTAGGAAGTGGGGACACGGCCCTTGGGCCTCCTGCGTGGACCAGGCGTGTGCGGTGAGTCCTGCCGCGCCGAGCCCTCGCAGCTGCCCGGGCCGGGCCGGGCCGGGCCGGGCCGGGCGGCGGGGTGTTCACCAGTGCTGGACGCGGGGGCCGGACAGGCAGGCTTTTGTCCCCCGTTCTGTGACACAGGCATAGGCATCTGAGGGTCAAGCCCGGCACCCGATCCCACCTCAAACAGAAGAGGCCTTGAGCCCTGGCCGATTTTTGCTCAGTGGATAGAGCATCGGACTGTGGACAGATGGGTCCCGGGTTCAATTCCGGTCAACGGCACAGGCCCTGGTTGCAGGCTCGGTCCCCAGTGGGCAGCTGATTCATGATTCTCATCATGGATATTTCTATCTCTCCCTTCCTCTCTGAAATCAATGAAAATATATTTTAAAAATAAAAAAAAAGAAGAGGCCTGATTAGTCACCCCCCTCCCCGTGCCAAGGCTGGGAGGCAGCCTCCGAGATCCAGAAGAGGCCACACCCAGGGTCTGTGGAGAGAAATGCCACCCAGAGCCCCGGCGCCTGGTGGCACAGACGGAGGGCGGGTTCTGGAGTAGCCAGGGTGGCCCCGGCAGCCACCTTCCTGGTTAGGGGGACCCTTCGTGGCCCCCCAGCAGCCCAGCTTGTTTGTTGGCTGCCTAATGCTGCTCCTCAATCACAGCAGGGAACCCATCGTTCATTCATCCATTCACTCATTCATCCATTCACTCATTCATCCATTCACTCATCCATCCATCCATCCATTCATCCAACCATCCATTCACTCATTCATCCATTCACTCATCCATCCATTCATTCATCCATCCATCCATCCATCCAACCATCCATTCACTCATTCATCCATTCACTCATCTATCCATCCATCCATCCAACCATCCATTCACTCATTCATCCATCCATTCATTCATTCATCCATCCAACCATCCATTCACTCATTCATCCATTCACTCATCCATCCAACCATCCATTCACTCACTCATTCATCCATTCATTCATTCATTCATCCATCCATCCATTCGCTCATTCATCCATCCATCCATCCATTCGCTCATTCATCCATCCATCCATTCATCCATTCATTCATTCATCCATTCATCCATTCATTCATCCATCCATCCATTCATTCACTCATTCATTCATCTGTTCACTTATTCATCCATTCATCCATTCATCCATCCATCCATTCATTCATCCATCTATTCATTCATTCATTCATTCACTCATCACCCATTCATTCATTCATTCATCCATTATTCATTTATACATATACTCATTCATTCATTCATTCACAAAGCATGGAGAGCCCACCGGAGCGCACGGCACTTTCCTAGGGATTCCCCGCGGAGCACACGGACAAAATTCCCATCCTGCAGGGGCTTACGCGTCAGGACCACAGGACAGACGTGACGGTGAAGCTGCCGTGTACCGCGAGGTGGGCGGGGCTGGGGCCGTGGCAGCAGGGTGAGGACAGGCTCCAGGTGTGCTCTCTCAGACCACGCCCTCTGGGTCCCCGTACCCGCCCCCTTCCGCAGGCCCCGCCGCCTCAGAGGTGCCTCCCTGGGGTCCTGGCGCCACCCCCCGTGGTCAGCCCAGCCCATGGCAGCCTCCTGTGCGGCAGGCAGCACGGGCCCCTTCCCCCCTGGGACCCCGAAGCTCGGAGGCAGCGTGTCGCTGGCCAGGTGAGCGACCCCATCCTCGTCCCCCTGGGACTTTCCGTGCTGCACCCAGGGCTGTGCCAGGCAACCCGGGGGCTGCTCCGTGCTGCACCCAGGGCTGTGCCAGGCAACCCGGGGGCTGCTCCGTGCTGCACCCAGGGCTGTGCCAGGCAGCGCGGGGGCTGCTCCGCTCAGGCAGGTGGCCGAGCCCCCCCCCCCCCCCCCCGGGGACACCTCACTGCAGCGGTGCGCCCAGGGATGCTCACAGGGTTTGAGACGGCCCTGCCAGGTTCCCGTATCTCTAGGCCGGCAGACGGGACGGGGATGATGCTGGCTTCTTCGCAGAACTGGGAGTCCAAGAGCCAGACGCAGGCACCCAACAGCTGGGTGACCTTCAAACTGCCTCACCCCTCAGAGCCCCATTTTTCTCATCTGAAAACCGGGGGTGGGGGGGAGAGGAATAAAGGTGCCTGTCCAGGTCTTTTTAAATATATCTGCTCTGTCTGTTGTTATTGATCTCAGGGAGGAAGGGAGAGGGAGAGAAACATCCATGATGAGAGAGAATCATGGACCGGCTCCTCCTGCACACCCCACTCTGGGGACGGAGCCTGCAACCTGGCCTGTGCCCTGACCGGGAATCGAACCCTGACCTCCTGGTTCCTGGGTCGATGCTCAGCCCCTGAGCCGCGCAGGCCGCTCAGGGGGGTCTTCGAGGGTGTGCCCTCGTGCAGGCCGCCCCGTAGGCGGTGGTGAGATGGACACAGACTCTCCCCGCCCGGGACCCGCGGGGAGGACTCCGCGGGGGGAGGCGGAGGCAGGAGCAGCTCGGCCTCATTTTTTATGCGTCGGTTCGCTGTGGAGCCAAAAATACTCCGTGGGAGCGTCTCCAAGTGACACTCAGGATGACCGATTTAGGAGAAAGTGCCCCCCGCCCCCGTGGCGAGCTCGGAGGTGAGGCTGGCGTATCTCAGCCTGAAATGCTGCCCGCATCTCACCGTGGTCAGCAGCACAGGCCAAGGTTAAGGCTTACCGGCTGCACAAGCCGCAGTGCGAAGGGGCGGGCGGGCGGGGCGGGGAGGGCGGGAGGCCGGGGCACGTGGGAGGCAGAGCGGGCTCACCTGCAGGGGATGCAGGCCCAGCCCCTCGTGGAGACGCTCATTCCAGGAGCTCTGGGCTTCTTCCTGGCGGGACCCGGGACGCGCCGTGCTGGGGCCACTGAGGCCGGGAGGCTGTGCAAGGCAACCCTCCGCCACCGTCCTGAGGAGCGGCTCCCTCCGGCCGGGGGGAGGGGGAGGGTTCGGACCAAAGTGCTCTCAGCCCCGCTCTCATCCGCTGACCCGTGGTCGGAGCTGTGGTCCCCAAATGTGGGAGCTCGGGAGACCCCCTGAGGGCTTGTCCGAATGCAGATTCCTAGGCTCGGGGACATGTCCAGCCCGAACCCTGAACCAGGACACTGGTTTCCTCCTTCCCGGCAAGGCCTCCTGGGCCCATGCAGTGCCAGGGTCCGGGGATCAATGCTGCCCAGGCCCTGTCCCTGCCCGGGGCCTGTGTCTGTCCCTGCCCGGACCCTGTGTCTGCCCAGACCCTGTGTCTGCCCGGGCCCTGTCCCTGTCCCTGCCTGGACCCTGTGTCTGCCCGGGCCCTGTCCCTGCCCGGACCCTGTCCCTGCCCGGGCCCTGTGTCTGCCCGGGCCCTGTGTCTGCCCGGGCCCTGTGTCTGCCCGGACCCTGTCCCTGTCCCTGCCCGGGCCCTGTGTCTGCCCGGGCCCTGTGTCTGCCCGGGCCCTGTCCAGGCTGAGGCAGTGATGCCCTCGGGTTCTTGCTGGATCTGAGGTCTTGGCTGAGCCCGGCCAGGCACAGCCCCGCCCGGAGGCCCGCAGTCCTGGGAAGGAGCTTCTTGCGATCCATCTTGCTTGGCCTCCATGAATTTTAAAAAGCAGCGCCCGGCGCTCCCCGCTCGGCGAGGCAGACGGCAGCTTCCACGGATCATATTTCTTCCCGTTTCCATACAATTATTTTAAATGGACAAGATAATGTGGACGTTCCTATTTAAAATGCATGCAGGTGGGGACGAGCTCCTGCTCCCACAGTTAACGCCGGCGGAGCCGAGGCTTCTGACAACAGAGTCGAGGGAAGTGTCTCGCTCTGACGGACGGCGGCCAGCAGCTGGTCTCTTCGATGAATAAGTAATTGGGCCCAAAATAGACAGCGGGGCCGTTACTCATCTCATTTCAGACGCTGCACATTTTATTGATTCTTAAGTACAAGGATTTTGCAATTTCACCAAAGGGCGACTTTCTTAATTAAAATGTGAGCTAACGGGAGGAGAGCCTCACAGCCCTGCCCGAGGCTCCGGCATGAATCTTCCTGGACTGCGGAGCTCCGTGCAGACCCGGGAGCCGGCCGGGCTCCGGGACGGGGGGGGACCAGCGGAGGCGGCGCCAGACGGGCCCGCAACCCGGGCCTGTGCCCTGACCGGGGATGGAGCCGTGACCTGGTTCCGAGGACGACGCTCAGCCCCTGAGCCAGGCCGGCAGAGACTTGGGAGGCAGGAGTGGGTCTGGCCCACCCTCCTCGGGGGCACCAGGCTCTCGCTGGCTGCGGGGGGGGCGGGGAGGGCAACCAGACTGAGGGACGGGCACTTCCTCTGTGGCGGCCATGCCCGGGTCAGCGGGGAGGCCGGCCGTGTCTCCGCGGGGTCACCGACTCGGCGATCGCACAAGTGCCACGGAGGCGCCAAACCTCCCCCTGGAGACAGCGTCAGGCCTTGGCCGCCCTCCCTCAGGCCACGCGATTTCCCCGCATCCGTTTGCCGCTCGGAAGGCGGCGAGGGACGGGGCACGTGCTCAGAACTGGACGGGACGGTCACCTACCCAGTGGGGGCGGCTCCCGTGCTGCGGCGTTCCGGCTGCCGGGGCGGTGCTGGTGCTGGTGCCGGTGCCGGTGCCACCGGAGGCGTCTGGGCTCACCGTGACCTGGAGAAGCTGCAGGGACGCTGGGCACGGCGGCTGCTCTCTTTGGTGAGCCCAACACAGACTCGGGCGACTGCTGGCCTTCCGGGGCTCGCCCCCTGCCCACCAGTGCCGAGGAGCGCCCGCACACGGCACCCGATCGGCACCAGTAACTCGGCTTCGGCCAGAGCGGGAGCGTCCCCGCCGACGCTGCTCCTGAAACAGCTCACACTGCCCCGCCTTCCAGCCCGCTGAGCCGCCCGCCACCCGGCCCGGCTCCGGGGCCCGCGGTGCCAACAGGAACCGGAGACGCCGATCCTCGGAGGGACTCATCCCTGCAGCTGACACGCTGTGGTGACGCAGCTCGCCGACCAGGCACAGCCGCCTCATCCCCGGAGCCGCATCGTAGAGCCGACGTGGAGGGGTCGGACAGCAAGCCGCTGGGCCAGGAGCTCCACCGGAGCCGCGCCCAGGCCCAGCGCAGCCCGGAGCGGGGGGGGCCCGGGCTGTGCACCGCGTTCTCGCTGAGGCTGAGCCATCTGTCCCGGGTGCGCGGACAGCAAATACCCTGTTTCCCCGAAAAGAAGACGGTGTCTTATACTAATTTGTGCTCCCAAGGAGGCGCTAGGCCTTATTTTCAGGGGTTGTCCTATTTTTCCATGAAGAAGAATACGGTACACATTGATTGTTAAATGAAAATAAAGGAAATTTATTACCTGTATACGGTACGGTAATATGGTAGTTGTCAACACAAACCAGACAAACTGAATCCTGCAGTATCAAGAATTTACTCATTTATTCAATGACAATCATGTCATCGTCTTCTGGAACATCATCATCACAATCCAATTCCTGAATTTCCTGGTGAATTTCTTGTGACTCCATTTCTTTCAGAATCAGTGGACCAAATCTCTCATGGTCAGCTGGGGGGGGGGGGGGCTTATTTTCAGGGGATGCCTTATATTTCACTCAAAAGGAAACCTGTAAATAGGTCTTATTTTCGGGGAAACACGGTGGCACAGCCGGCGGCTGACCCCCCACATGGTTCTCCCTGTTCTGGAGGGGGGAGGCCCGGACCTGGGGCCACGGGGCCGGTCCTCACGCCGCAGAGACGCAGCTGGCTGTCTCCTCGCCACAGGAGGGCGCTCTTCCACCCAGGACCCCACCCCGTGGCCTCATCCACGCTGGTCACCCCTAAGGCCCCTCCTTCCGGCACCTCCCACTGGGGGCAATATACACAGTTTTTAAAAAGTTGTGTCCACACCATGCTTTGTAACATAATTTTTTTTTTGGTTAAGATGTATCATGAGTACTTTTTCTTGTCATTAAAAAGAACCTCATAAACACCATTTTTTAAAAAACATTTTTTATTGATATCAGAGAGGTAGGAAAAGGAAGGGAGGGAGAGAAACATCAAGGATGAGAGAGAATCATGGATTGGCTGCCTCCTGCACGCCCCCTACTGGGGATGGCGCGCATAACCCAGGCATGTGCCCTTGACTGGAATCGAACCCAGGACCCTTCAGTCGGCAGGCCGATGCTCCATCTACCAAGCCAAACCAGCCAGGGCCATAAACACCATTTTTAAAAAATATACATTTTATTGATTTTTTACAGAGAGGAAGGGAGAGGGATAGAGAGTTAGAAACATCGATGAGAAAGAAACACCAATGCTGCTTCCTGCACACCCCCTCCTGGGGATGTGCCTGCAACCAAGCAAGGTACATGCCCTTGGCCGGAATCCAACCTGGGACCCTTCCGTCTATAGGCCGACGCTCTATCCACTGAGCCACACCAGCCAGGGCCATAAGCACCGTTTTCGATGGCTTAGGTAACGCCGCGCTGTTTGCTTACACCGCAGCGTGTAAACGCGGGGCACACACGTGGTCCGTGTTTCAGTCGTTAACAGAGGGATGGCCTCCGGGCTGTGGGCACGTGTTCCGGGGCCAAGCTCCCAGGTCTTTCCTCGGGGTCTACTTTAAAGGGAACCGGTTTGCTTGAACCCATGGTCGGCAAACCGCAGCTCTCCAGCCACAGGCGGCTCTCTGGCCCCTGGAGTGTGGCTCTTCCACAGAACACCACGGCCTGGGCGAGTCTATGCTGAAGAAGTGGCGTTAGAAGTTTAAGTTTAAAAAATGTGGCTCTCCGAAGAAATGTCAGTCGTTGTGCTGTTGACGTTTGGCTCTGTGGACTCATGGGTTTGCCGACCACTGGCTTATACTTGGAAGAAGCTCTGGATCCACGCTGGCAAATGACTTTCTGGAAAACCGACACGGACGTACGTTCCTGTCCGCGATGCCAGCACCCCCCCTCGGGGCTTCCAGCGTGATGTCCAGGGCTCCCCGCCCTCAGTTCTGCGTATTAATAACCGAGACGCAGCTCATCAGCATTTTAATTTGATTTAATTGGCTGGTTGGGATGACCTGCTGGTTCTGTTTGTGATTTGCTAAAACAGCATCACGTTCTTTGCCTGGTTTCCAGGCCCGGGAAATAACCTGTGAGGCCACAGAAACGTGTTTTCAACGTTAAGACTGTGAACTCCTTCTCGGATTCATAACCAGGGGTTTTCTGGTTACTTTTTTTTTTAAATATATTTTATTGATGTTTTACAGAGAGGAAGGGAGAGGGATAGAGAGCTAGAAATGTCAATGAGAGAGAAACATCGACCAGCTGCCTCCTGCACACCACTACCGGGGATGTGCCCGCAACCAAGGTACATGCCCTTGGCCGGAATCGAACCTGGACCTTTCTGTCCTCAGACCGATGCTCTATCCACTGAGCCAAACCGGTTTCGGCCACTTTTCTTTATATATATATATATATATATATATATATATATATATATATATATATATATATATATATGTAAATAATATATTTTATAGATTTTTTTACAGAGAGGAAGGGAGAGATGGAAAGTTAGAAACATCGATGAGAGAGAAACATCGATCAGCTGTCTCCTTCATGCCCCCTACTGGGGATGTGCCCGCAACCAAGGTACACGCCCTTGGCCGGAATCGAACCTGGGACCCTTTAGGCCGACACTCCATCCACTGAGCCACACCAGCCAGGGCTCTGGTTACCTTTCTATGTTCACGGCCACCGTTTGGCTGCGGGTGGGACCAGGTGTCTTTTGAAAAGGAACCAGTTCCTGTTTGTTAGTCAGCCAGTGGAGTTTCCCGGACTCGCACACAGACGGTTCACAGAGCCTGCCTCTCTGAGGTCGCACAGGCTCACTCAGCCGCGTTCCTGCTTCATGGACTGACTTCCGAGCGAAAGGCCATCTCCACTCGAGGCCAGAACCTCGCTACGAACGTGACGCCTTTTTCCGGAATTTTCCGCTTCCTCGCGGTTCCCGTCCTCCCTCTCCCATCGGGTGCCTCTGACCTTCCCTCCTCCTTCCCCTGTTCCCACGGGGACGAGCCCCCCAGCTGCTCCCCGCTGTGAGGGAACAAGCAGGCATCCTGTCCCTCCCCCTGCCTGCGACACGTGTGCCCACGGAGGGAGGGAGGGAGCGGGCCCAGGAGGTGAGGGCACCGGCCGGGTCGCAGGTTCGATCCCCATGACCCTCTCTCCCTCCTCGGTGCTGTCTCTCCCTCTCCCTCCCCCTTCCTCTCTGAAGCTGTAGAGTGCATTTGAACCAGAAGAACTGCCAGCAGGAGACCCATGGCTGCACGTTGGCCGTCTGCCGTGTGGCCCCTGCCCGGCCTCAGCCTGGGGTCAGAGAGAGGGTACCGCGAGGTTTAGGCTCAAGGTCAGGTTCAGTACAGAGCCTGGAGCACAGGGCTTCGTGGGCGGCTCTGGTTATGCGTCCGCGTCCCCGGTTCCCTGACTGCCTCACCTCAAGGTCAGGGAAACATGGACCCCCCCCCCCCACCCCCCTCCCCGCCAGGCCTGAGGTTTCCACGGAGACTTCATGGCGACCCGCCTCCCGCTGTTTTAAGTAACGGGAACGTGCGCTGTACCGTGTACAGTAACAGTTCAGTGCGGGGTGGTCCTTCCTGCGGCCACACGGCCCAGGCGGGTCAGCGTCGCTGTAATTGGCGCGTGGTCCCCGTCAGCACCCGCGGGCACACACCTCCCCCTCCCCGTGCGCTCCTCTTCCATCCCGTGCTCCATCCCGTGCTCCATCCCGTGCTCCATCCCGTGCTCCATCCCGTGTTCCATCCCGTGCTCCATCCCGTGCTCCATCCCGTGCTCCATGCCGTGCTCCATCCCGTGTTCCATCCCGTGCTCCATCCCGTGTTCCATGCCGTGCTCCATCCCGTGCTCCATCCCGTGTTCCCGACAACACGAGCTCTGGCTGCAGAGCCGCCCCCACCCGGTGCCACAGGCCGAGCTCCCGGACCATTCTGTTCCCGGTGTCACCCCGCACCCAGCCCTTCCCCGGGGGGCGTCTTGGCTTCTGTATGACCCCCCCCCCAGGATCCCCTCCTGCCCCACCTTTGGGGATCAGGAGCGCAAGTCAACTCACTGGGCACAGCACACAATTATGACTGCGCAGAGAGGGGGAGGGATGGAGGGAGGGAGGAGAGGAGAGAAGGAAGGGAGGGAGGGAAGGAAGAAAGGAGGGAGGGAGAAGGGAGGGAGGAGGCAAGGAACCAGGGAAGGAAGGAGGAACGGAAGGAAGGAGGGAAGGGACTATAGGAAGCCCAGGGCCTGGGGTTTTAGCTCAGAGAAAGGCCCCCCTGGATGGTGGGCGCCGAGAGCTGGGTGACATTCTGCGAACAGGAGTGAGGGTGCTGGGCACGGGTGCCCTGAGGCCCTGGGGAGAGCGTGGGTGTGCAGCGTCATGAGAGAGGGGTGAACCCGTGTGGTCAGAGTAGGGGGACAGGGCTCCCCAGCCTGGAGGGACACACGTGGTGCACAACAAAGGGCAGCAATGGATAAGGTGTGTGCTGCCGGGACGCCCCCCCCCCCCCCGCCCAGAGGAGAATCGTGGGCCGTGGCTCCGGCCGTGGGCGGGCAGGGGGGTCCGGGCGGAGGGCCAGTGGGACAGTCCTGGGAATGTTGGGGTCCGGGGGCGCCCCTTTCGGGAATGGCTGTGCAGCTGGACCGTGGTCTCTGGGGAGGGAGGGGGGGTGACGGGGCGGGACCTGAGGTGCCATTGAGGGTGTTTAACTCCCACTCCGTTTCTGAGGAGCCATTTCCTGCAGAGACACGAAGAATGCGAGGAGGAACTTGGCTTATTTTGGCAAATTGCCCCAATTTTCCCACAATCAGCCCCGCGCCGCCGGCCCCGACAGGACTATTTGGGCCACTCAAGGCCGGGGACTCGGACCTAATGGCGCTGTTTGCGTGGCCCCGGCCGCAGGCCAGGCCTGCTTTCGGAACGGGGACGGAGCGAGCCGGCATCTGAATCACCGCCGATCGGCCACGCCGATGGCCTGGCTGCACCATCGATCCGTCCACAGGGCAATTAACCCAGCGCGGACGCCCGTGGTTAACCATCCCGTCTCCCACGGAAACGTGGCCGCCGGTGTCCGAAGACGAGGGGCGACACCGAGAGAGGCCGTCCTGTGTGTCTTCAGGGTGGGGGTGGCCTCCCTGGTGGTCACTTTGCCACCAAAATGGGGGGCAGCCAGCTGGCAGCGCCCAGAGGCCAGGACCCCAGGCCGGGCTGCCCTGCAGGCCCCGGGGGTGGGGGTGGTAGGGATGGAGGGGCCTGGTGCGGCAGGAATGTAAATCCAGGAGCGACGGAGGGGGTCCTGCTTCCCCCCAAACTAGGTCAGGGCGAGGAAGCCGCCCCCACATCCCACCCCGGCCGCCCCATCAGCCCGGCGCCCTGGAAGGGGGTCACACCGAGTAGGTGCTCAGCGTGCGTTTGACAAACCGGATTCCATTCTCGGCGCCCCAGTCACTCCACGTCCCAGAGAAACAACAGACACTCCAGGGAGCGTCCGTGTGCAAAGCGCCCGGATGCGGGGACCCTGCAGGCCTCGGGCCCCGGTGTCTGCCCCTCCGCGAGGGCCCTCCAGGGGCTGGAGGAAGGGCTCGGTCTGTCAGAGGCAGCCACAGGCCCCTTGGCTCCGGGCCTCGGTTCAGAGCGAACGCAGGTCCTGGGGGCAGTGCCTCCGGCGGCACCGGCGATCGGTGGCCCCGGAGGGCCCAGGACGCCCCTCTCTCAGCTCCGCCACATCCACGGGCGTGTCCTGTCCGGGAGGGGGACGGCCACCACAGCCACAGCGCCCCGGAGCGGACTGTGACGGACGAGGACAGGGGACCACTGAGCTCTGGGGGCGAAATGCCTGGGCCATGCCCCCAGGAGGCCAGTGACAACCGGGGCCGCCCGGACCCAGGCTCTGAGCGCGGCGTGGGCGAGCAGAGGGTTAGGGTCCCACCCACTTCAGAGGTCGCTGCCCGAGGGCCCAGGGGGTGGCATCTGGAGCAGAACGAGGCGCTTCTGTCACCGGAACCTCTGTCCCTGGCTCCTGCGAGCGGAGGGTGCAGGCCACACCCTGGCGCCTGCAGTCCGCTCCCGGGATGGCCCCGGAGACACACAGACGTGGCCATCGGCAGGCGTGAGGAGCCCAGCCGGCCTGGCTCAGGGCTGAGCGTCGGCCTAGGGGCTTGGAGGTCAGGGTTCGATCCCCAGTCAGGGCCAGACTTCCGGCTCCCTCCCCAGTGTGGAGCGTGCAGGAGGCAGCCAATCAGGGATTCTCTCTCGTCATGGATGTTTCTATCTTTCTCCTTCTCCCTTCCTCTCTGAAATCAATTTTAAAAAAATAGTTTTTAAAAAAGAAGGGAGAGGGAGAGAGATGGAAACAGCCATGATGAGAGAGAATCATGAACGGGCTGCCTCCTGCACGCCCCACACTGGGGATCGAGCCCACAACCCGGGCCTGTGCCCTGACCTCCTGGCTCGTAGGTCGATGCTCAATCCCTGACTCGTTTACTTTAAAAACAAGGTAACTGTTTCTGCTGCGGGTCTGGGGCTCCGGAGGCCCAGGCGCTGAGCAGGAAGGACACTTCACTCCTGTCCTCGCTCCTGGCTGAGCGGGGGCCTGGCGGCCGTGCCTGCTCCGGGGAGCCAGGAGGGGGGACAGGAGGGGGGGCAGGAGGGGGGACAGGAGGGGGGGCAGGAGGGGGGGCAGGAGGGGGGACAGGAGGGGGGGCAGGAGGGGGGACAGGAGGGGGGACAGGAGGGGGGACAGGAGGGGGGGCAGGAGGGGGGGCAGGAGGGGGGACAGGAGGGGGGACAGGAGGGGGGACAGGAGGGGAGCCAGGAGGGGGGACAGGAGGGGGGACAGGAGGGGGGACAGGAGGGGGGGCAGGAGGGGGGACAGGAGGGGGGGCAGGAGGGGGGGACAGGAGGGGGGACAGGAGGGGAGGCAGGAGGGGGGACAGGAGGGGGGGCAGGAGGGGGGGCAGGAGGGGGGACAGGAGGGGGGGCAGGAGGGGGGGCAGGAGGGGGGACAGGACATGGTCACCGCCACACACACCCCCCCCCAAGCTCCGTCCAGCCGGCGCTCTGGGGCCTGGGGACCAGGGGCCGCGGAACATTCCAGATCCCCGAGCCCCCGGCGGGGGAAGCGGGGCGGGCGAGGCCCAGGGGCGGACCGGCGGGGCTCGGCTCCGCTCTCGGGGGGTCGGGGGGTCCCCCGAATCCACGGAAAGAGCTGCTCAGTCTCCCGCCGGATTGACCTGCCCACGGGGACTGGGAGGCCGCCGAGCCCGCGGTGCGGTTCCGGGGACGCCCCTTAGAGGGCGCCGCTCGCCCGGCTTTGGCGGCGCGGCCGGAGGCGGAGGCGGGGGACCCGCACCCGAACTCTCCCCGGACCCGCGGGCGGGCCTGTCCGGGCGCCGGCTGTTGGGGTGCAGCACCCCTGGAGTGGGGGGATCCGCTGTGGGTCCTCGCCCCACGCACTCTCCGGCCAGAGGGCGCCCCCCGGACCGGGACAGGAGACAGGCCCAGGCGGCCCCCGTCCCCGGGGCTGAGCGCCAGCCGCCGAGCGCCCTCCGGGGACCAGCTTTCCTGCCCGGCCCTCTCCGGGGCGGCGTCCGTGCTCAGAACCCGGGAGACTGTGCCGCACCCCCTGACACCCTTTGGGGGCGCTGTCCTCCCATCCCGGCCGCCAGCGTGGCTGGGGGTGCGGGCCGTGCACCCCCTCTCCCCCCCTCTCCCCCCGTCCTGCGCTGACCGCGCCGGAGCTGCCTGTCTTTGGAGAGAACGTGGCTTTGGGGTCCGGCAGCCAGGGGTGACCTTGGCCTGGTCTCCCCCGAGTCCGTGGCCACCGGCGAAACCCGAGGGGGACCCGCCTGCGGGGCCTCGGGCCGCGATGGTCCCATCAGGTCCCGCCCCGCTGTGCGGCCAGCGAGCCCCGCGAACGGAGAGGAACCGTCAGCAGGGCCTGGTGTTCACTTCTAGGCCCCAAAGAAACACGGGGCTCACTCCGGAGAGAAGCACCAAAGGCGCTCACAGAGTTTGGGGGGGGGTCCCCGAAACCCCGATGGGAAAATAGCCCCCATTTCCCAACTGGGCGCCAGAGCGGGGCCTGCGATAGGGACGCTCCGTCCCACGACAGAAGGCCCTGGCCGGGCCCTGGGGCTGAGCGGGACCCAGGGACCAGCAGGTCAGGGTTCGATTCCCCATCGGGGCTCCATCCCCAGTGGGAGGCGCGCAGGAGGCAGCCATCCTGATCCCCATCATCAATGTTTCTCTCTCCCTCTCCCTGGCATCAATGAAAATATTTAAAAAGAGAAGGCCTGGTGAGTGCGGGGCCCACAGGACCGCGGTGCGGGGCGCTCACAGCGGGTGAGGGGTGGCGGCCGGCGTGCCCTTCTCTCTGAGGGGAGAGCTGTTTCTAAGGAGGGGATCCCCCCCAAAGCAATGCTGATGGCTGGATCCGGAGCCTGGGCCCGGCCTCCCAGAGCTCTGTGCAGCCGGGCAGTGCTGTCTGCCCGCTGTCCCTCCGTCCGGGGGGGGGGGCATTCTGCAGGGCCCCGGAGGGTGAGCCGCCGCCCGGTGCCATCGCCCGTTAGAGGTTAGGGAACCCCCAGCGACAGCCGGAGCGGCTTCCGGGGAAACGTGCTGATTTGGGGTCGCCAGGCTTCCGGCCCCCGTGGCCGGAGGAGGGGAGCACCCTCCTCCCGCCGCTGTGGCCCCGCCGAGGGGCGCCCCAGGTCAGGGCGCAGAGATGCACCCCCACTCTCTCCGGGGAGGGGCAGATCTCCGGCGCCAGAGGCCAAGGCCCTGGGGCTACTGAGCCGCGGACACCGCGCTGGGACGCAGCCCCGTTCCCTTCCCATCCACTTAGGGGGGCCGGGACCCCACCCTCGGGCGGCGCGCCCTGGGCAGGCTCTGGGTGACCGCTGGGGCCGCCAGGCCGCCGGGGGGAGGAGAGCGCCGAGGTCCGGGGCCTGAGGCCGTGTCCTGCCGCGGGGCCCGCGCTGGTTCGCTCTCCGGCTCCTGGGGCGGCGGCCCTGCCAGGCCCCGGGGGCGGAGGCGGCAGCTGCGAACGAGGGTAACCCCGAGGTGACCCGCCGGGTCCGCCCCTTCCCCTCCCGCAGCCGGCGGCGGGGAGCGGGGCGGGGGGGGGGGGGGGGAGCGGGTCCCCGGGCTGGGGGGGTGTAAGCGGGACCCCGGGTTGGGGGGTGGAGGGAGGAAGCGGGTCCCCGGACTGCGGGGGGCGGGGGGGAGCGGGTCCCGGGGCTGGGGGGGTGTAAGCGGGTCCCTGGGTTGGGGGGTGGAGGGAGGAAGCGGGTCCCCGGGCTGGGGGGGGGGGGCGGAGGAGGGAGACGGGCTGGGCTCCGGGCGCGCCGCTGGGCTGTCAGTGCGCTCCCGGCCCAGGCGCCGCCGGCTGGGTCTCCGCTCCCGTCTCCTCCGCGCTCAGGCCGGGCTCCGGGCGCCTCTCCCGCGGAGCCGCTCTCCTTTGTGCGGACGGGCTGGTCCTCGCTGGCCGCCTAATTGGGCCCCATAAAGCCAAGAGCGTCGGCTCCCCGCCCGCAGCCAAAGCGCCAAACCCGGGAAGCGAGGAGGGGCGGCGGCCGGCGGGGTGCCTGCGCCCCTAATCCCATTTGCCATTGTGCGCGCCCAATCGCCGCCCGCCCCCCGCGCTTAACTCGGATGACATTTTGATTTCATCATTAGCATCCGGGCCGGACTGACGCAGCCCCGGACGGGGACCTGCTCCCGCCGCCGCCGCTGCCCCGGGAGCCGGAGCCGCCGCCGCGCTCCCCGGTGCCGCCGGCAGGGCCGCCCCGCCCCCGCCCCCCGGCGCCCGCCCATGTGAGCCCGCCCCGCCGGGCCACCCCGCCTCCGCCGCCGGCTCCGCGCCCCGAGTGGAGTTCCGTGTATGGTCTGATCTCCGGCCGCCGCCAGCCCGCCGGCCGCCCGCCGTCCCTCCGCGCGGGGCCCGGGGAGAGGGGACCGGGGACCATGCCGGAGCCCGGGCCGGACGCCCCCGGCGCCGCGAGCGCGCAGCCGCCGCCGCCGCCGCCCGCGCCCAAGGAGTCCCCGTTCTCCATCAAGAACCTGCTCAACGGGGACCACCCCCGCGCGCCCCCCAAGCCGCAGCCGCCCCCGCGGACGCTCTTCGCTCCGGCCTCGGTCGCCGCCGCCGCCGCCGCTGCCGCCAAGGGGGCCCTGGAGGGCGCGGCGGGCTTCGCGCTCTCGCAGGTGGGCGAGCTGGCCTTCCCCCGCCTGGAGATCCCGGCGCAGCGGTTCGCCCTGCCCGCGCACTACTTGGAGCGCCCCCCGGCCTGGTGGTACCCCTACACCCTGGCCCCCGCCGGCGGCCCCCTCCCGCGGCCTGAAGGTACCTACCGACCGCTCTTTCAACTTTCCGTCCCCGCGCGCCCACCGCCCTGCCCCGCTGCGGCGCCCTCAGCCCCAGGGGCCCCTCCCCGCACCTCCACCCGGGGTTTGCCAACTTCCCCCGGCCCCTGGCCCGCACCCCCCCCCCCCCCGGCCGTTCGGGCCGCCCACTGGGCTTCCCGGCCCGGGAGTCCAATCCCACTTGGTGAGAAGGTGGAGCCGGAGCCCGGGCGCAGCGCTTCCCGGGGACAGCGGCCTCCGGCGGGAACGGGGAGGCCTCGGAGGCCGGGGCGGGAGGAGAATGGGGCCGGGGACTTGGCCCGGATGGAGGGAGCGAGTCGGGTGGCCCCCAGACAGAGGCGAACCCCTCTGTGCGCCCCGGGGCGGGGGCGGGAGGGGGCGCCGGGGAAAGAGGACGCGTCGCCGGCCGCCGTCAGGGGCCCCGTCACCGGTCCTGGAGGGAAGGGGACCCCGGGGCGCTGCGCCCCGCTTCTGGCTCAGTCGGGCCGGAGCAGGCTGGCGGGCGGGAGGCCCTGAGGCCCGAGAAGCGGAGGCGGCGCGGGTCTCCCGGGGCCTCGCCGCCGCCGGTGTGCGCTCATCCCTCCGTGTGTCTCTCCCCGCAGCGTCGGAGAAGGCGCTCCTGCGGGACTCCTCGCCCGCCTCGGGCACCGACCGCGACTCCCCGGAGCCGCTGCTCAAGGCTGACGCCGACCCCAAGGAGCTGGACTCGCGCAGCCCGGACGAGATCGTCCTGGAGGAGAGCGACTCGGAGGAGGGCAGGAAGGAGGGCGCGGCGGCGGCCGGGGCGGCCGGGGCCGGCGCGGCGGAGGCGGCCGGGGCGCCCCCGGGCCCGGAGGACTGGAAGAAGGGCGCGGAGAGCCCCGACAAGAAGCCGGCCTGCCGCAAGAAGAAGACGCGCACGGTCTTCTCGCGCAGCCAGGTCTTCCAGCTCGAGTCCACCTTCGACCTGAAGCGCTACCTGAGCAGCTCGGAGCGCGCTGGCCTGGCCGCCTCTCTGCACCTCACCGAGACGCAGGTGAAGATCTGGTTCCAGAACCGCCGCAACAAGTGGAAGCGGCAGCTGGCGGCCGAGCTGGAGGCCGCCAACCTGAGCCACGCGGCCGCGCAGCGCATCGTGCGGGTGCCCATCCTCTACCACGAGAACTCGGCGGCCGAGGGCGCGGCGGCCGCGGCCGCGGGGGCCCCGGTGCCGGCCAGCCAGCCGCTGCTCACCTTCCCGCACCCCGTCTACTACTCGCACCCGGTGGTCTCCTCCGTGCCGCTGCTCCGGCCCGTCTGAGGCCCGGGAGAGGGGAGGCGGAGGGCGCGCCCGGCTCCCTCCCCGGCCCCGGAGGAGAGGAGACTGGGCCGGGCCTGGGGCGCCCAGACGCCCAGCGGCCTTCGGGAGCCGGCGCGGCCCGGCCTCCCCTCCCCCTGATGGTAGCGTTTTTTGTAAGTATTTGCAAGGCATTCTCGTGCAATTCACCCCCCACATGGATCTGAGGCGCTGCCCCTCTGCCTTTTGGTTTTCGGCTTCTGTGTTCAAGAGGACTGGAAGCAGGTCCGGAATATTCCAAACTATCCCCGCTGGAAGCTTTGGGGATGTGAGCAACCCCTCCCACCAAGTCTGCATCCCAGCGCTGCTGCTTTATTTTCATCGGTTTTATTTTCATCGGAGGAAAATAAACGCAAAAAGCGGGCCCCCCTCTAATTTATTCGTTCATAGAGAACTATTTTTCGGAAGGGGGGAGAGAGAGATTGGGGGGGAGAGAGAGAGGATTCGCATTGTAGTATTTTTATTTCTAGATTTCTGGGTGTGGTTCTGCCTCTCCTCGCCTCCCCCGCCCCACACACACACACACAAAAAACAGTTATCCTCCCCAATTTTCAAAACCTGAGCAGCCTCTTGTAAGAACCCCCCAACGGAGGCCGCCCTGCTTTCTCGCTTTCTCGAGAGGTCTGCCTCAGTTCCTCAAGGTCTGTCTGTCTCAATCCTTCATCTGCTCCGCTTTGCGCCCCAAGAATTATCTCAGTGTCTGGAGGGAGAAGACCAGACCGCCCCACAGCAGCCTCCTGGTGACGGACCGGCTCCGCCTCGGCCTGTGCGCAGCCTTATTTATTAGTGGCATTTATTTTTGGAGTTCCACTTGTCGGTAAATTATTCTTAATATTGCTGTTATTGTTTTACCCCCTCCCAGAGAGCGGTTTCCGTACGAGAAGTAACAACCTGTGGCTCGCACCCCCTCCCTCTCCCTCTGGGTCGGGCAGTAACAGCTGTGCTTCTGATCTGTGCAATACTGCGCGGCATTCCCCCAGAGCGCTGGCCTTCCTCCGGGAGAGGCGGGCGTCCCACTGTGTACTCTGGCCATTGCTTCAGGAAGAAACAATTCAGAAGGAGAAAGAGGCGGGGAGAGAGAGAGGAAAGAAGGACAGGCAGGTAGCAATGCTCAGAGAAGTTGAGACAGGAGACTGGAGCGCTTTAAGTGAAGGACAATCAATTTAGGAGAATTTTAACTTATTTGATAAATGTACAGATTTCTTGTAAAGTTCACCCTCCGCTCCGCAGGGCTCCTCGCTCTGCCGCCCCATCCGTGTCTGTCCCCCCACCCTCGGCTGCACCTGTCGTTCTGCGGTAGTTTGCCCCCAGCCCCCCCCCCCATCTCCCCACCTCCGTCTGGGTTCAGTCCCTTTTTAAGAAAAAGAGAAAAAGAAACAAAACATTGTTACACTCCATGTCGTGGTGAAACGGAACTCATTAAAGAGCAAAGCAAAGCGTCTGGTGTTGCCGCGTGTGTGACTGACTGCCCGGCCGAGCCGGTGTCTGGACGGTCCTCCCTGCCGGCGGGGCCGGCGGTGCGCGGAGTCTGGCCCGGGCGCGGCCGCTGCGTCCATCCGGGCGGCGGAGAGACAAAGGCGGCTGTGTTCCCGCCGCGGCCGCTGCTGCCGCGGCCCCTGCTTCCGCGGCCGCTCCCTCCGCAGCACCTCCCGCGGCACTGAAGGCCCGGGAGCAGGAGAGGAATGAGGGGCAGAAGGGCTAGAACCCGGCTTCTCTGGGCTGCGGGATGGGCGAGGCGGCGGCCAAGCCCTGAGGTGGCCTGGCCTCCGCTCCCGGGACGTGGTTCCTGCGGGAGCCGGGAGGTTCTGGGGGGACAGCCCTGGGCAGGGGCGGCGGGCCTGGAGCAGGTGGGCCGGGTGTGGGCAAAGGGGACGGGAATGGATTTAGGGTTTGGCTGCGGCTGCAGGCGGCTCCGGAAGTCCGGCTGGGAGAGGCCAGGCATCTGGGGAGGCCAAGGGCCAGGGCGGCCTCTGCAGTCGGTGAGGAACGGCGGCTCCTGGGCGGCGGGGGGGGGGGGGGGGGTGAATGGGGGTGCAGTCCACTTGCCGCTGCCCACCGGTCGCCGGCCTGGAGCGCGCCGCTCGCTGTTCCCACGCCGGCGGGGCGCGGGGGCGGGCGGCCGCTGGGAGCGCGGGTCCGCGGCAGAAGCAGGCTCTCCGGCGCCCCTCGCCCCGCGGCGGCTTCCTGCCTGAGCGCAGCAGCTGCAGCCCAGCTCCCGGCAGCGCGTCCTTGGAGCCGGGAACCAGCAGGGGATGCGGACCGCGGAGACCGGGCCTGCGGAGCGCTCACGCGGGGCGCCTCCGCCGGGGAAAGCCTGTGCGCTACGGCCCCTCTCCCAGCGCCGGGCTCCTCCAGCGCAGCCCGCACAAACGGTTCAGCGTCCGGCCTCGTCTCCCGCTGATGGCAAGCTGCCCCCGATAAATGGGCATGAGTATTTATGGCCAAATTTCAGCCTGGACCACAGCGAAGGCAGACCTCCCTTTATTTCCCTCTAGTTTGGAATAAAAGCGGGGGCATGTGTCGTAAATGAAAAATAAACAGACATTCGGGGTCAAAATGCGGCGATCCCTGTGTTACCTGCAAACAGAGCAATGCCCGGGGCTGTTGGCAATACTCACCGCGGGCCAGTCCCGCGGCAGCTCATTAAAAGCAATGTTGCAACAGCAAACAGGTCCTCAGGTTTTACAGCCCGGACACCGATGCTATCAAGCGCCAAGAAAAGACTTTATTTGTGTTTGGATTTGAGAAAACGGTTCTTGACTGACCCAGTCTTTACAAAGTCGAGAAATAACTGGTTCTTCACACGCTCCGTTTATCCTCCTTTCCCTCTGCAAGCGGAGGCCCGCGTCTCCCAGATCCCCGGGGCGGCCTGGGGGAAGGGGGGTCGCCCCACCTCCCGGGGCTGCCGGCTGCTGGGGCCTAGAAGCCCGCCCTCCCCTCTGGTCAGGTGGGGCTGGCATTTCTCAGGGAGCAGAAGGGGGGGGGGCGGGGGACAGTCAGAGCAGCCCAGCCACCTCGCGCTCCCTCCATCAGAGGCCCGGCTGCCATCTCTCCGCCGGTTGATGTCAGGAGAAGCCAAGAGCGCGCTGGCTGAGCTGCCGCATCTGGGCAGTGAGCCGGGGTCACCTTTCCCCACACCCAACGTCCGGTCCCCTCCCACCCCCTCCCGGCTGCTGCCTCTCCCAGGGATGGTGGGGGTGCGGGAACCGCTCACTCGAGGGGACTCTGGGGGAGTGAGGTGCCCCCACCCACCTGCTCCGGGCGGTCCAAGGAGGGAAGCCAGGGGGTCAGTACCCCCGCCCCCCACAATGCACCTCATTCCTGATTCATCCTTTTAGCTTCCCTCCCCTCAGAGCCGGGCCCAGCTTCCTCTCCTCCAGCCCCAGCCTCGAGTTCTTCCCTCCAGGCACCACTCATCTTCAAGTCCGTGCCAATGACCCGCTGCCCAGCCAGAGCCCTCCTGCCCCGGACAGCAGGCCGGACAGGCGCTGCAGCGCACGGCTAGCCCTCCCGACAGACCGCCTGCCTCTGTGTGCTCAGCTCCCAGCCGCCCCGTGTGCTCAGCACCAGCCTCATCCACGCCTCGCGCACCTCTTCCAGGGCCGGAAAAGCCTGCGGGAAGGACGGGCTGAGGAGCCAGGCGCTGCTCCAGGCCTGAACTCCTCCCGCAGGCGCCTCCTGCTCCCCTTGCCCCAGCCGCCTGGGACACCAGAGGAGCTGCCCGCAGCCCGGGGGAGCCCCACACTCCTCCGCCAGGCCAGGGCCTCGCTGGGAGCCGGTCCCCACAGCGGCTCTGCGGCCCTGGGAGACCGCGGAGCCGGGGCTCCAGCTGTTTCTGTTGGCAACACAGATGTATTTCTTTTATTTGGTGGTAAACAGAGCGAGTGTGTGTACATCAAACACAGCGAGGCAGATATACCCAGCCCCGCCAGGCGCTCACTCTCAGCCGGGACGGCCCCTTGCCACTCCGGGCACCGCTGCCCCAGCCGGTGGCCCCGTGCGGGCCGCAGCGCCTCCTCTCCTGGCTCCCGGCGCGCTGGAGGGCCCGGCGCGCGACCGAGGAGGCCCGCAGGTCGGTGCGGGCTGCTTTCTCCTCTGCGGGCGCGTGCGGGCCGCCGAGGGCCTGGGCGCGGGGTGGGAGAGGGAACAAGGGGGCCCTGACGGCTGCGGGCCGCCTGGGCCGGGCACGCGCTCCTGCTTCCGCCCCTTTGTGCTCCGGGCGCCTGGACTTCCCGGAGGAGCCCCGGAGCCCCAGAGGCCGCAGGCTGCCGCCGGCCGTCCGCCCCGAAGGCTCCCCGTGGCTCCACCTCCCCGGTGGTCACGCCCCGCGGCCTGGAGGCCTGTCCAGGGGCCGGTCCTCAGCGCCCCAAACAGACTCGGCAGCGCCGCTAGGAAAGACCTTTCTTAGGGTCACCCCGACGGCGCCAGAGTGCACGACCCGGGAGCCCCACGGACACCCCCGTCTGGGGTCCAGAACGCAGCCGGGCAACCCCCGGGGGGCCCTCGGGGTCCGACGGAGGCCATCCGCCGGCTCCTCCTCCTGGCTCCCGCCCACTCTGCCCCGCCCTGCGCGGCCCGCAGACCCTCCCGGCTTTGGGGTCTGTGCACACGCCTCCGGGAGCGCGCGCCTGTGTGTGCGCCCGTGTGCGCGCGCTCCCGGCGGGGTGAGTGGTGGAGGGGGCCCTCACCCCGGGCGCAGTGAGGCGCCGGTGGCGGAAGGACAGAATGGCCTGGTGGGAACTAGGCCGCTGCACTTTGAAGCCGCCTTGGCCCGAGTCCTGAGTGAGGCCAGAGCCACAACCAAGGGGCTCACTTCTCCGCCTGGGGTTCCTCCCACCTGGGCCTCCAGGTGCTGGAGCAGCTCATGGGCTCAGAGCAACCCCCCAGACGTGAGACAAGGACGGCGGGTCGCGTGCCTCCTCCGAGGGCTGAGCTGCCTCCCTCTGCCGCCGCAGCTATAGGCCATGCACTTCGGGGGTGAAATTCCCCAAATCTGTGTGGCCCGGGTTCCCAAAGGATCCCTTCCGGTGGTTGCGGTGGATGGAGGGAGGGAGAAAGGGGTGGGGGTGGGGACAAGTGTCCAGCCGGCGAGTGGGAGCGTGCCCGGAGCGCCCGTGCCCCCATCACGTGGCCAGAGCCCCCCCATCACGTGGCCGGAGCCAGAGGGGTACTCACCTGGCGGGCCTGGCCCAGGCGCCAACGTCCTAAGAAACAGCAAGAATCCCCTTCCCTCCTGAGCTTCCCGCCCCCCCCCCCCCCCCCCCCGTGACGGAGTGCACGCATCAGATTTTCATCAAAGTTCTATTAAGTGAAACATAGGTTGCAGGGCACCCTTTGATTGAAACAGTTTAAATTTTAATTGTGTTTTTAATTTGACATATAGTTGCAGAAAGGAATGACACTGCGTCGCCAAGGGGCGGTCGATTTTCTTAATTTCTCCCAGAGGAATTGATGAGTCTATCAGGGCCACTAGATTGGAAACCCATTAAGGCTCTCTGGTTAGGCTGTTAATTGGAACTTGATGGATGGGGGGTGGGGGCGGGGTGCCGGGGCTCGGCCGCTCCTGATCCAATCTTCGGGACTTTCTGTTTTCCAATAAATTACAGAATTCATTTTCCAGCCGCAGATTACATAAATTGTCCACCTCTGGGCCCTCTTTCCCAAAGAGGGAGCCCCCCCCGCCCCCAGAGCCCATTGCGAGATGTCATTTGCACCAAAGAACGAACAGCACAGGCCCTTGAATGAAAATCGAAACATAATCAACGTTTATACTTAGAAAATTTATTGAGATCATTTTCTCTGGTATTTCCTTATTTTAAAGTTTGGACGCGCCATATATCATAATCCACCGGCGAAGGGGGGGGGGGTTCAGACTGTGTTTAATATTTATCGAAGCTTGATTCCAAGATCAAACTTGTTTATGACTTCATCTGTCATTTCCCCGCGAGCCTTCTCCGCTATTACCTCTCAGCCGGCCCAGGGCCCGCTGCCGAGCGCGGAGGATCAATTTTTATTAGCGGCCTCCGCGCGTGTGCTTCGGGCCGGGTTAACACTGAGCAGCGGCCTAATCTCCAGGCCACGCTGGAAGCGTCCTTCTGGCCTGGGAAAGTTTGTCCTTCCTCCCAACCCCTCAGCATCATTCCTCCGGGGAGCGGTCCACCCGGCCCCCTTCCAGAGGAGCAGCGGCTGGGGACGGAGTGGAGCTGGGAGGGACCCGCTCCCCGGAGGAGAGGAGGCTGGGTGGGGGTGGGGTGGGGGGGGGGTCGCAGGCGGCTCTGTGGTGAAGGATGGCGCACGCAGGATGGAGACCTGGTGGCTGAGCCCTGGAACACGTACTGAGATCCTTTATGGAGGAGCCTGGAGCCGGGGCAGGCTCCTGGCGGTGTGCTTTGCAGCTGCGCGGGCCCCTGCGCGCTCCGTGGAGTCTGGGGGGCCCTCGGATGCCCCAGGGAGGGCGGGAAGGTCGCGTCTTGGCCCCCAGCGCGTGCGTGTGACTGCGGGCGGTGCACAGGGGGGAGGCCTCCAGGGGACTAGTTGAGGGGGGCAGAGCAGAGGCCAGGGGGTCGGAGCCAGAGGTCTCTCCAGTCTCCGCCTGCATCCCTGACTCCACTCTGCGCCCTGTTTGGTGTGGAGGCGTGTGCGTGTGCGTGAGCATGTGCGTGTGCATGTGTGCGTGTGTGTAACGGTTGTGCAAGTGCGTGCCAGTTGCTCAAAGCAGGAGCCTCCGACGAAGGGTGTGGGGTGTGGAGTGGAGGAGGCTGCATGGGGCCGGCGGGAGCGCTGGGTGGACCAGATCGGCCCTGCGAGTGGGCGTGGCCAGCAGGCCGGTAGCGGCGGATGGCTCCTTTCGTGGGGCGGGGCCTGTGCAGGGTGAGAGGCCCTGGGTCTCCAGGGCGGTTGTTTCCCAGATAGAGTCTCCTGTCGCCTAGTGCTTCTCCCAGGCCCACCCCACAGGCCTGGCCACCCCGCCCCTAGCCCTTGACCCCACCCACAGATCCACCCCCACGTCCGGAGAGGGGAGGGTCTTCGTTTCCTTCGCAGCCATCCCCTAAGCCCAAAGCCAGGGGCCTGGTCTTCACAGCGGAGCCACCTTGAACTTGAGGCTGCTCACTCTGCTGTTTGGAGCCCGTTTCCCGCCCTGACATCGGGGCAGGGCCTGAAGCTGGGTTTGCTGTGAGGGTCCAAGGGCCAGAGAACAGGATGTTCCCCGTGCGCGCCTGGTCCCGCACCAGGTCTCCACCCGCGCAGAGGGGCCAGCCCCCCTACCCCCTCTCCCAGCCCTCTTCCCAGTGCGGGGCGCCCAGTGAGGGTGCTGTGGCCCGCAGAGAGGCCGCGGGCGGGTGAGGAAGTCGGGTGCTCCTTGAGGACCCTCTCCTCCACCCCCAGCAGGTGGGAGCGGGTGAGGGTCCCGCCCCGCGGCCCCGGAGCCTGCGCACTGTGGCCGAGCCGAGGAGGCCACGCAAATTGTGTTCCTGCGCCGGGTCCTTCCGGGTTAATGAGCTGACAGCGTGATGAAAGCTGACCATTTGTAATGTGTCTCCGCCCGCCGCCGCGCCCCGAAGAGGTTAATGGGTGACCGAGGCCGGCACCTGCCCCTCGCTGGCCTCTGGGCCAGGCGCACAGCCTGCCCCCGCCCTCGCCGGCCCGCGCCCGGCTGCGCAGAGACTCCTAATCAATTAGCCCATTAACCAGCCCCGGAGGAGCCGAGGAGGGAGAGGCCCGCCGCCGCCGGCCGCAGCGCTCCCTCCCCGCGGCTAACGGTGCCGGGAGCGCCGGGCTTCCAAAGGGCGCGGGGGGCGCGGAGGGAGCTCGCGGTCAGGGCCCCAGGGCCTCAGGGCCTGGGTTCGGGCAGGGACTGACCCGGAGCTGCGTTTGGGGACCCAGGGGGTAGGGCTTCGGGGTCGGTGGGAGGCGAGGCCGCAGACGGGAGGTGGGGGTGCCTGAGCTGGGGGCCTCGCCTCACCTTAGAAGCTTCAGTAGACACCGCGCCCAGGCCGCCTCTGCCTCAGGCCGGCCGTCCTGGGTCCGGGAACAGCTGACCTGGGGGTGTGAGCGGCGAGAGCCAGGCCTCCCTCCGGGGGCTGTGAGGAGCCAGGCCTCCAAGTGCCTACTGGGTGCCCAGCCAGGAGTGGGCACTGCGGCCTCCGGGCTTCCTGGAGGTAGGCGTTGCTCCCTCACTTTTCAGAGGAGAAGACCAAGGCCCAGGAAGTTTAAGGTCCCTGGTAAGGCCTCCCAGGCCAGAGGGAAGCGGCTTTGCCCAATTCCAACACCACGTCCCCTCCGCCCCTCCCCGCCCGCCCCTCTCCTTCCCCGGAGCCCAGCGCTGTTTGGGCCAGCAGTCCCGCCTCCTCCGATATTTGCAAAGAGGGAGAAAACAGCCAGAGCAAAACGGACCAGATGGGTGTGGCCCAGCCAGCCAAGGTCCGCAGAGTTCCTACTGTGCGCTCCCGGTGCCCCTAGGAGAGCTCCTACTGTGCGCTCCCCAGGGCGTTTCCGTTCCCACTCCAGGTGACCCCCGAAACAAGAGGGGAGCGCGCTAACGAGGGGTTCACTTTCCATCCGAGGCCAGGAACCCCCGGGTGGGACTGGATTGTCCGAGTCCTCGCAGCGCCAACTGCCCACGGGGCGCTGGGATGGACCCGGGGTCTCTGGAAACAGGATCCAGGGCTCCGCCCCTGCCGGGCCCACCCTCCCGGACGGCCCCGCGGTGCCAGGGGCCTGGGAGGGGGGTGGGGCCTCCGGAGGAGAAAGGGCAGCGGGAACGGCTCCAGGCTTCACAGCTGAGCTCCCGGGAGCGCCGCAGCTCCCAGGCGCAGACTCCGCCCCCTCCCCCTCCCCCTCCCCCCAGGGGCGCGGGGGTCTGGGGGCTCCCAGCCTGCTGGCTCCGGACGCGGAGGCTGGGGAGGGTCGTGGAGCAGCCCGCGCTGGCTCTCCGGGGGGCGCGGACCCGTCGCCTGCGGGGGGAGTCGGGCCTGGCCAGACCGGACTTACGCGCAGTCGCCGCCCCTGGAGGAGGCGCGGCCCCCAGAGGAGGCGCGTCCCGCGGGTCCGGTCCAGCCGCACGGAGGCCGGGGCCTGTCCGGAGGGATGCGGCGCTCGGGCCCGGGAGCCCCGGCTGGACCCCGCAGTGCCCGCCCGGCTGTGGGCGCGCCGCGGGGAGCACCGGCGCGGCGGGCCCGGTCTCGGCTTTTTGAAAATGTCCGGGGCCGCTCGGCGGCGCTGCGATTGGCCGCGTCCCGCGGACCGCTATGCAAATGAGCCGCCGCCCGCCGCGGGCCCGGAGCGCCGCGGGCAGAGCGGGGGCGTCCGCGCCGGGGCCGGGCGGGCCACCCAGAGCCCGCGGGCAGGGACCCCGCGCCGCGTCCCGGGCCCGCGTCCCCCGCGCGCAGGGCCGCCCGCCAGCCTCGCGCCCCCTCCTCCTGACCCCCTCCCGCCCCTCCCCCGCCGCCTTCCCGCACCACCTTCCCGCCGACCGTCTCTAAAGGGCGTTCTCGTTTCCTCCGGTTTCTTATGAACCAGGATGGGCAGCAAGGAAGATGCGGGCAAGAGGTGCCCGGCGGCCGGCGGCGGCGTCTCCAGCTTCTCCATCCAGTCCATCCTGGGCGGGGGCCCCTCCGAGGCCCCGCGGGAGCCGGCCGGCTGGCCCGCCAGGACGCGCAGCCTGTCCGTGTCCTCGGAGGAGGAGGAGCCGGACGATGGCTGGAAGGCGCCCGCCTGCTTCTGCCCCGACCCGCGCGGCCCCACGGAGCCGGGCGCCCGGCGCCACGCCCCCATCCCCTTCCCCGGCCTGGGTAAGGACCGCCGCCCGGCCGCCGCGCTCCGGGGGAGGGACCTGTGCTTTGCGGCGGCCCCGCTGGCCGGAGCCCTGGCCGCCCGGGGTCCCGGGTCCGAGGGGAGAAGGCGCGCGCGCTGGGCCCCACGGGCGCTGGGGAGGGACCCCGGCGCGGGGCGGGCGCGGGGGGCCGGGCGGAGGGAGAGGGACCGGGCGGGCAGGGTGCCGGCCCTCGCTGGCCCCGGAGCGCGTGGACACTCGGCCACCCCGGGTCTGAGAGCGGCCGCTCGCCGCCGCGGTCCCTCCGCTCATTGTCTCGTCCCCTCTCCTCCCACCCTGGCGGGCAGGAGCCCGGTCGCACGTTGACAATAGCTCCTTTCAGGGGCCGTTCCCGTTCACGGCAGCGGACAGGCAGCCCCGCTTAGTCCTCAGCGATCCCCGGACAAACGGCCATGACGCGGCGCCGCCCCATAAAGCGGGGAGCCCCCCGGCCCATTCCTTCCGGGCAGAGCCGCCTCCGCGCGGCCCCGCTCCCCGCCCGCGCTCCCCTCTCCGGGAACCGGCGTGCAGAGCCCGGGCTGGCAGCGGGTCCCTGGAGTTTCTTAGAGGCCCGGCGCGGGCCCGGGGCTGCGGGCGCCGGCCAGAGGGAGGGGGCGGCGGCCGGCGCCGGGGGTGCCCGAGGCGCCCCGTCCCCACGGCCTCCCTGTCTGTTTCCCCCCCAGGCGCCCCCAAGGCCGGCGGCGGCGCGGGCCCGGCCGGCTCGCCGCACCTGCCCTTCCTCCCGCCGCACCCGGACTGTAAGGAGGAGGAGCGGCTGCGGCCCGCGGGCTCGCCGTCGCCGGGCCCCGAGCGGCCGCGGGAGGGCGGCGCGGAGCGGCCGGCGGGCGCCGCCAAGAAGAAGACGCGCACGGTCTTCTCGCGCAGCCAGGTCTACCAGCTCGAGTCCACCTTCGACCTGAAGCGCTACCTGAGCAGCGCCGAGCGCGCCGGCCTGGCCGCCTCCCTGCAGCTCACCGAGACGCAGGTGAAGACGTGGTTCCAGAACCGCCGCAACAAGTGGAAGCGCCAGCTCTCGGCCGAGCTGGAGGCCGCCAACATGGCCCACGCGTCGGCGCAGACTCTGGTGGGGCTGCCGCTGGTGCTCCGGGACAGCTCGCTGCTCCGCGTGCCCGTGCCGCGCTCGCTGGCCTTCCCCGCGCCGCTCTATTACCCCGGCGGCGGCAGCCTGCCCGCCCTGCCGCTCTACGGCCTGTACAACAAGCTGGACTACTGACCGCGCGTCCATGCGCCCGGCCCCGCGCCCCCGGCACCCCCGGTGCTCCGGCCCCGCGCCCCAGCCCGCGGGGAGCCCCCAGCACGACCCCAGGGCGGCTCCAGCTCCCGAGCGGGCGGCGAGCGGCCAGAAACACCGAGAAATACACCGTGTGTATTCCTTACCTCCTGTTTATGGCCTCTGCCCCCCTCTCTCCTGTGGATCGTTTGGGGGACTTATGGGTCCGCCTCGGGCCAGACCCGCTTCTGCCCCAAACGAACCGGGAGGCTGGACACCCCGCGGGAAGGGGTGTCCTCCTGGGGCGGTGGGAAAGGTGGCCGGGCCAGCGGGATCGGTGGGGAGAAGCCAACCAGACAAACAGGGAAACACCAGCCCGGCCTCCGCGTCCTCCGCCTCCGCACACACGTCCCTGCGCCCAGTCCGCCACGGCCCGGCGCCTCCGACCGTGACCTCCGCGCCGCCTTTCCGTTTCCCTCGTCCTGAGGAGGGGCGGGGGCGAAGGGTGAGGTTTCAGATCTGTACATATTTTTAAAGAAAAGGAAATAAACCACTTTAAGCATCCTCGCTGGCTGTGGTGGCTGCTGGCACGTGGAGGGGTTCCCGCTTGGGGTGGAGGGGTTGGAGTGGGGTAGAAGAAGGCTGACCGGCCGGGTGAGGGCGGGGCCGGGGTCAGGGGTTAAGGGTCGGGACGCTAGCTGGCAGCACGTGAGCTGGATGGCACCCGTTCCACTCCCCGAATCCAGTTCGAAACCGGTGCGGAGAGGGACACGGCGGGGTGGACACCGGAGGGAGAGAGCGCCTTCCCGGCACCGGTCGCCTGGGCTCCGCAGCACCGGGGCGGCGCGCGGCTCGGTGCGCCCTGGACCCGGGCGCCTCTCCGGGACGCAGGGCAGGCGGGGGCGCGGCCAGGACCGGGTCCCAAGCCCCTTCACCGCCCCCAGCCCGCGGCCAGGCCATCCCCGGCGGGTGGCCCAGCGGGGCGCTCCGTGCGGCGCGGGGAGCAGGCGCTTGGGCGGTGGCGGAGGGGGGGTCTGCGCTGGACCCCAGGAGAGGGGGCGCGGGGTGCCGGGGCGGGGGGGGGGCACCTCTCTGGCTGTTTCGCTGTCGGGTGTCCGCATTGTGTGCGGCTGAATAATGGGGTCGCGGTCAGCGCGCGGCTGCTCGGGTGGAGGAAAGCCGGGGAGGCCTGGGCGCCCGCGGACCTCCGGCCCCAAGGGCGAGGGTTGTGCCCTGGAGGAGGGCGCGGTGCCCAGGGAACAGCGCGGGAGCCGCATGCAAATCTCTCCCAGGGCGGATCGCGGCCACCTGTTCCTGCTAAAACGGTTCCTGGTCTGAAGAGGAAGCCTGAGTTTAGGGGTGGCTGGTGTTTGGTGTCACGTGAAACGAGCTCCAGACGGGGGTGTGGGGTGGGGGAGTGGGGGAAACGGGGACCCCCTTAGCAGGTGCAAAGGTGCGGGGAGCTCACGTTGTGGAAGCGATTTCCTGTCTAGGAAGGCAGCATGTGCACGGAATACTTGCAACCCCCCCCCCCCCAACCACCACCACCACAACAGGCTGTTTCTTGTCCAGATTGAGGTCCTATTTTTTCCTTCTCACATGAGATTTCATAAAAACCACAATTTATTTCGAGGCGACACCGGAAGGACGGTACCCAAGAACACCTCTGCCAATCCTGAGTCCGTTCAGGTGCATCCATTTCATTTCAATTGAGTCCAATTCAATAAGCAGTTACTGGCCCTGCTGCTGGCTGAGAACTATGCTAAATGTGGGGTATTCGGAGGGAGAGAACAGTGACACTGGTCCATTTCCTCCTGATGTATTTGGTACACATATTTTTATTTACTGACAGAGAGAGAGAAAGAGAGAGAGAGAGGAGAGAGAGGGAGGTGGGTTTGTCGTTCCACTTACAGATGCGTCCGTTGGTGGATGCTGGTGTGTGCCCTGACCAGAGCTGGAGCGGAAACCTCCGGTGTCTGAGGAAGATGCTCTGACCAGCGGACTGCCCGGCCAGGGCTGGTACACGTATTTTATTTCAAGGACCTCCTCCCTTCCCCGATGGCCCACTTTAAATTCTCCCTTTCCTCTGAATGTGCTGGTGGAGCATTTCATGCAGAAATAACCGATTTGCTTTCCAGGGGCCTCTCGCACAGGAAGAGCCGGTCCACATCGCTGTTGTCTGCAGGCCCGCAGGTTATCCTTCTCTGGGGTGATGGCTTTAAAAGTGTGGGTTTCTCTCACAGCAAGTGGTTTCCTCTGGCCACTGGGTTCATTGAATGGCCAAGTTGCCCTTCGGATTTTAGGGGCGACCCCTTTACAGATTGTCATGTGGTGGGTATTCACTTTCTTACCAACCTGGAGATTAGCAGACAGCAGGGTCCAACAGTCATTAGTTTCTAGGAATTCCTCTCTCTTACCGGTACACACACACACACACACACACACACACACACAGCCTTGCATTTGGATTTAAAATGTTGTCCAAGACTCCATCTTGGCCAGATCTCCTAGCTCATGACCATCAATTCATTTGAATAATCAGCCAAATCACCAGCCTCCTTTCGGGGTCTAAACTGGATTTAAAAGATTGACGTTTCTCAAAACTCAAATGGAGTCTGGTTGCAACTGCATGCCCAGAGGGACCTGAATCATACGCCCAGTAGATAATGAAATACACTTAGATTTTATTAGTGGGTAATTCATGCTCAGAATCTCCAAGCACTAATATAATTAAATAAGCGATGGGGAGAAGGAACTAAATAAAATTATTTGGGTATAAAATTATTTAGCTAACGTTAGGATGGAGTCAAGGCACTGTATTTTAAAATTCTTAACCTAGCCATTAACTTGTTGAAAGAGAAGAGATAGAGAAGCCAGTGTGAGGGCTGGTGAGGAGGGAGGGCAAGAATCTGACCTCTGAGCAGAGGTATTACTCTACAGTGGGGAGAAGAGTGGTGGTTTCTGAGCTTATTGTATCTAGAATTAGAAAAGGAATTGCACCCGAGTCAGCTTGAGTGAATGCGTAAAGACCAAACTCTTTCCCTCTATCAATGCACCTTAAAAGTCACTTTAACCTCAACAATTTCCTCTCACTTTATACTAAGTTACATAATCACATGAGATTTTTTTCCCCCACAAAAGGAAGTGAAAAAGAGGTTATAGCATGGGTCAGCTTGAACAATTTCAGTGTTTTTGGTATTTAAGAGTAACTGAGTCACAGCATTCTAGTTACAAATTAAGTATTGCTTTTCTTTCACGGAGATCAAATTATTTCTTATTACAGAGGCAACCTTCTTGATTATTCTATTTGTGGAGGATTCTAGAAACTGAAAATAGAGCAAACTGAGCTCAAAATTCTGGGCGTGGGTGGAGTGGGTAGAGAAGCTTAGAGCTGGCATTTTAAGACCCTTTTTAAATGTATGTCTAAAAAAGAAGCTTTTGAACTTTAACACATTGCAAATTATCTGTTCGCCAGTCTGTCCACCCCTCTGGACAGGGAGTTCCTCCAGAGCAAGGACGGTCTGATTAATGCATCTTCCCAGCCCCTCACCAAGCCTGGCACACAGTAGGCACTCAAATGTTTGTGGAAGGATGCAATGGAGAGATAAAGCATAGTATAAATATGTATGAGTTTCTATTAGATCAACAGGAAATGAGAGACGCTGGTTCATAGGTGGAAACTCCAGGAAAATGAGAAAAAAAACTCAGGGCAAAATAACGCAATTCATTAGAGTAAATATTTCCTTCTCTATTCCAATTTTTGGTTAACTTCATGAGTGTATGTATGTCCAGTGAAAGGGAGAATAATTTAGCTCTATAGAAATAATGACCAAAATGGGGTTCTTGTGTCTGCGAAATTAACTCAGATGAAGAGGGAGCTATGCTTCGAACCCCAAAGAGCATCTTTCCCTCCTGGTTAGTATTTATAGGACTGGAAGGACGTCGGTCCCAGGGAGACTCCATCTCCCAGCGTGCCGCACACGTGTCTGAGAAGGCGTAAACCCTGTCTTGGCGCGATGCTCCTTGGGAGTTGTAGTTTTCACTCGGTCAGCACTAGCTGGGAGGCGCCTCACCTTAGCTGTACCGCGAGACCACGTGATCGGAAAAGCCGCGTTTGCCTTTGAGCCGGAAGAGGATGACTGGTTGACCGACGCCCGAGCAGGCCAATCGTCTGCCTAGACTGAGACGTTGGCGTTTGAAATCAGCCAATGGCAGGCGAGCACCGGAGCTTCCTCCCCGCCTACTCGGTCCAGCCCGCGAGAGCTGGGAGCGCGGCGAGGCGCGGGGCGGCCCAGTGGATTCCGCGGGGAAGTCAAGGTAGCGGGCCGGGCGGCGGGGCGCACCGGGCTCCCCGGGCGCGGGGCTGCTGGGCCGTCCGCGGGAGCCCGCTCCGCTCCCTCCCCTCCTTTCCTTTCAGGAGAGGCGGGCCGCAGGCCCCGGGGGAGGGGCCGGGCGCGAGCCCGCGGCGGGGCGGGTGCAGGGCCCCGCGGGGCTGGAGTCGGGGTGCGGGGACGGGCCGGGGGCTGGGGGCGGCGGGGGGAGGGGAGTCCCGACGGTGGGCGCGCAGGCTCTGCGCAGGCGCCGCGGCCTGACCCGGTCCCCGTCCCCGTCCCCCGTCCCCCGTCCCCCGTCTCCCGTCTTCAGCCCCCCAGCCCCCGACCCCGTCCCCCGTCCCCAGCCCCCGTCCCCGTCCCCGATCTCCCGTCCCCCGTCTCCAGCCCCCCAGCTCCCAGCCCCCGTCCCCCGTCCCCCGTCCCCGTCCCCCATCCCCCGCCCCCCATCCCCCGCCCCTGTCCCCCGTCTCCAACCCCCAGCCCCCGTCCCCCGTCCCCGTCCCCCATCCCCCGCCCCTGTCCCCGGTCTCCAGCCCCCAGCCCCCAGCCCCCGTCCCCCGTCCCCGTCCCCAGCCCTGTTCCCGTACCCCGTCCCGGGCCTCTGACCCGCGCTCGCCCCGCAGATGACCGGCTCTAATGAGTTCAAGCTGAACCAGCCGCCCGAGGACGGCATCTCCTCGGTGAAGTTCAGCCCCAACACCTCGCAGTTCCTGCTCGTGTCGTCCTGGGACACGTCGGTGCGGCTCTACGATGTGCCGGCCAACTCGCTGCGGCTCAAGTACCAGCACTCGGGCGCCGTCCTGGACTGCGCCTTCTACGTACGTGTCCGCCCCGCGGCCCCTCCGGCCGGCAGGGCGCTCCCCGCCGGGGTCACTGGCCTGGTCCCCCGCACCTGCCTTGGCGGTGGGCCGTGCAGGCAGGGCGGTGCCCCCTAGCTCCCCGTCCGCGGTGCGCTTTGTCCTGGCCACTTGGCTGCTTTACTTTGTGAGCTGTGTGTGTGTGCGCTGAGAGAGTGAAGGCCCATGTCGGTCACTCTGAGCATAATCTGATCAGCCGGCGGGGGTTTGCAAACCATCTCTAAAGCTCTGTTTCCAATGACCGGAACCTTTATTTTGTAGGACCCAACGCATGCCTGGAGTGGGGGATTAGACAACCAATTGAAAATGCACGATTTGAACACGGACCAAGGTAACCTGCCTTTTGTGCGCGAGGCGGGAGTGCTCGGGTGTGAGTGCCGCTCAGGAGGGGGAGGCGGGATTGCCGATTCCTCGGGGGCTCAGGCCCAGGCCCTGTGCTTACACTTAGGACTTTGTGTTAAGTGATCGGACTAAGTTACCCATCAGCACTTGGTGTGTGCGCTTCCTCAGGAGGCCCGTCCTGAGCCCCATCTCCCCGCGTGCACCGGGCACCTGGGCCTCAGAGAGGACAGGCTGATGTTTCAGTTCTCCTGTCAGAAGCCGGTTTAATTTAGTTGGAGGGAGGGTAGGTTTTAAAAAGTCTAATGTTCTGAAATAAAACAGCTCGGGACTGTTAATCCTGCTGGGTCTTGACTCAGCAGAGAGCAGGCTTCAGCAGCTGGCCCTCCTGCTGTCTCGCGGTTAACCTGCTCAGGGGCCAGAGAGAGGTGGGGCCGGGCACACAGAGCTCCAGGCAGAGCTTTTATCGTGTTTTGCTTTTGGGGGTTGGTGTGTACACATGCATCCGACAGAGATGTATTTGAAGGAGACGCCCGCCCAGGTGGGACCGGATGAGTGGTTGGGCAGTGAAAGGATGGGCAGAGGAGGGGCACAATACTGTGCCAGAAAAAGGAACCCAGGAGAAGAGGTTTCTGCAGAAAAGCCACTCGGCATTGTCTCTGGCAGCTGCTCATGTTTGGTTGTGCTGGCCGGCGGCTTATTCCACAGAGGAAGTTAGTTTGCAGGTTTAGGTCCTGTTTGCTTAAAAGCAGGAAAAATCACTGAAAAACAAACTTAAAAATGCTTTCGATGCTGGAAACCATAATTAAGGGAATTAGTTGTTTATTCTCTGTACTTCATTGCCCAACCTGGTAAGCTTTTTGTCTTTTTTAGATGATAAATATTTTTAAACAAGTAGCTTTCCTGTTTGAGGATCAGGATCAATTCCTGTTCTTTATTGTGTGCTGAGCACAGATGCCGGCAATAGCAGACACTCAGTAGATGCTAATTGAATGAATGAATGGGACAGTGAAGAGTTGAAATTGAAAGGAAAGAAATGGTTTTGGGAATTTGACCCATCATGCAAACCAAATGAATTAATCATAAGATTCCATGCTTTCTTCATCTCCAGATCTCAGATAATGTTAGCACTTTAATAAGATTTTTATTGCATTGGCTGAATTTGGTAAGTTTTATTTAGGTCCAAAAGACAAGTTACCCACTCATGTCTTCATTCAGCATGCGTTTCTTGAGCACCTGCCATATGTCAGAGCTAGACACTGTCATAGCTGCAGACTGAACAAGGTTCCTCCTTAAAGGAATCCAGGATCGGGTGAAGACCATAGATGTGCTCTCGGTTTAAGTGACCTGAAGCTCAGGCAGCCTCTGGGACCAGACTGCTGGACGGCGGGCAGGGCGGGGGACGTGGACTCCCCTGCTCACTGGGGGACCTGGGCGGCAGGCGCAGTAACACCAGCGTGCGCTCTGCTTTTCCTGTAGAGAACCTGGTGGGAACGCATGATGCCCCGATCAGGTGTGTGGAGTACTGCCCGGAGGTCAACGTGATGGTCACCGGGAGCTGGGACCAGACGGTGAAGCTGTGGGACCCCAGGACGCCCTGCAACGCCGGCACCTTCTCTCAGCCCGAAAAGGTAGGCTCGGCTCAGCCGCTGCGGCTGCGGCCGCGGCCTCGGGATTGGTGCTGGGAGGACTGCGAATTGGCTGCAGAGCTGGAGGCTGCACAGGTGCATGTTACAAACCCAAATGCAGAGATACTGAGATGCTGAGGGAGATTTATTTTGCTCCACGTTTTCCTGTCTGTGTCCTGTTTGTCCTGGAGAGCAGCAGCCTAAGTGACAAATGTCGGTGCTGCTAGTGCTTCTACCTCAGGCCTGAGATTTCGAGCAGGCGTTTAGCCAAGACGGCTCAGACCAAAGTGGGGGGGTTGGGGGGGAGGGTCAGGGGTAGGGGTAGGGTGCATCTCTCATTTGCTCAGGCCTGAGGCCTCACGGGTGTTACTGTTGGCGTTGTGGATTTAGTGCGCACCCTGGCCTCTGTCCCTGGCTCCTGCCGGTTATTTATTCATTCACGTTTGACACAGACAGGCGTTGTCTGAAGGCTCTGGTGAACCAGCGCCTTAAAACCGAGCCCCTGTGTCTTATTCTAACCTCTTGATCTGTACAGCGAAAGGGGGATGGAGCATTCTGGCCGCAGCCTCATCAATGTGAGCAAGTGGTAGTTAATTTTAAAGATGGATTGGCTGAGCAGGGCAGAGGTATCCTTCACTTAGTCTATTTCTCAGTGTAAACACTCCTCAGCTCCTGGCGCGTCGTTATATACTGGAGTGCATCCAAAGAGCCATTATTTTTGTCACTTCAGAGTCGAATCTACAACCTGGCAAGACCTTTGTTCAGAATGAAATAATTGCATTGTTTCTAGTTTTGATATATGGTTGCATGTAACATGTTAAGAGCTGTGATAAATTGCTGACAGAATATCATGTAATGGACAGCCACACTGAATCAAGCTGCTTATTGGTTCGGCGAGGTTCATTATGTCAGTTTTTTTAATACTTCCTTTGATAGATGTATAGACCTCGTCAGTAGCCTGACAGTGGCTTCCCGTGATTGATGATCGGAGGGAGTAGAAAGCACGGCTAGACTCTGTGTCACCTGTATAAAGATTTAAGATAAAATTCCCGGTCCGATTGTCCTGTTATAAAGTGATTTCTTTCTGGGTTCTGTGTTTTCTAAGTTGGGTGCTCTATGTGACGTAGGTTAATTTCTATTTTCTACAAACAGTTTGTTTTCTGAATGAACTATGGTTTTTTTTAAGTATGTCTGTATGTAAGTATATCTATATTAAATAAACTGTTTGAATCTTTTTAATTCCTTATTTTTCCCTTGGTCAGAGTAGTTGTTGAATTTTAAGGCCAGATTGTGGTAATATTGGGTTTTTGCATTGTTAACCCTAACTTGTTTTTATTTTTATTTTTTTGACCTTTGGTATGTAGTTAACGTATTAGTGATGATTAACCATGTGGCTTAATGTGTTAAAGGGATGTCTCACCATGATACAGGCCTATCATTTTGTAAAATGACTCTTCAGGTGTTAAAATATTACATCAGGTTAGAGTTGCTAAAAAATAATTTAGAGCTGCTCATTAATGGAGAAATAATCAGAACAACTTTGAAGTCTAGATTATCAAAAGCTTTAACATGGTCAGGAAAATACACTTTGCCACCATTTTCAAGAATTTTCTATCTTGACTTGATTTCCGAATACGTATTTGAAAGGAACACTTAAATCCTTGCGTGTATTTGTTATTTATCTTGAAGGAATTTCTGTGGAAGGTGTTTTACTGTTGAAAAGGGGCTCCAGGAGGGAAAATACTTGGATGGAGAAAGGCCTTTTAGGCTTTTCCTAAAGACGAGCTCTGTCTGCGGTGGGCTCTGCCCTCGGCTCAGGGTGAGCTCTGCCTTCGGCTCAGGGTGGGCTTTGCCGGGTGCGCTCTGAGTTCACGTGCCGCCCCCACCGAGCGTAGCCGAGTCGGCGCGGTGCCCGCCCTCCTCCCCGGGACAGCCCTCCCGGTGGTGTGACAGCGGGAGGCCGGGAGAGGGCTTGTTCCAGAGGCTCCCAGAACAATCCCTGAAAAGCCAGAGCCCTGGAGAGGCGTCCACATTGTTTTCTGGCTTATTGTCTCCTTTTTGACTGTTTTTACACTTTAACGTCGTCACCGAGTGAAACAGGCTGGAAAGGTTGTTTAAAAATTTAATTTGTCTTAGTAATGAGAATTCCTCAAAAGCGATTTTGGAATTAATTAGAATGTACATTATAAAATAAGGAATTAATATATACTTGGTCAAGCATGAGGAATATCCTGGGTCTATCATTTTGTATGGGTTAGCTGGTTTGTGTAATGAAAATGGTATGCAAAGTTTGGGAACCTGGTCAGTTACCGTTTCTATGGTTGTAGGGTTGGTGGGCTTCTCTTGGGGCAGATGTTATTTCTGGGCCCGGAGCTGACTGTGCGTGGGTCTCCCGAAGGTGTACACGCTGTCGGTGTCCGGGGACCGGCTGATCGTGGGCACGGCCGGCCGCCGCGTGCTCGTGTGGGACCTGCGCAACATGGGCTACGTGCAGCAGCGCCGCGAGTCCAGCCTCAAGTACCAGACGCGCTGCATCCGGGCCTTCCCCAATAAGCAGGTGCGCCCCCCTCCCCGCCTCCGGGGTCTGTAAATAACGGTCTGCCTTTTAAAAACGTTGTCCTTTCTCTGGAGCAGAGATTTAGAATTGTTAGGTGGGTTTCTGACATCCTTTGTTAGAAGGGAGCGTGTTGACCCGCTTTTAGAGCTGACCTTGACGTTCAGGGAGGCTGTCCGATAGGATCTTCAGATTCCTTGCTGATCCTGGTTCAGGAGGCTTGACAGACACATAGTCAAGGAGAGCCTTATGTCACTTTCACGCCACGGGATTCAAATTTGAATTGAAATGAAGGGTGTGGGATTGGCTGTTCTCTCTCCGTTTCTCTTTTTGTAACTGAGCTCTTCTGTGAGGTAGCAGCAGGCCTGGGATTTTACAAGCGGCCCCTGCGTGGAAGGCGGTGCCCTCTGACACTTGCTCATGCAGGGTCAGCCGTCATCGCCGCGCTAACGAGCTGGCTGTGCTGCTGTGCGGTGGGAGCCGCTGCCTGCAGCCCCAGAGGGCGGTGTGGCCGCGGAGGCGCAGGGGGACGTGTCTGCAGACAGCAGACAGCAGACAGCAGCTGCGGAGACAGGGATGTCGGCGCTTCTCGGCTCCTGCAGCTGGAAGGCAGGGCTTCGAACGGGCTCACATTTTTTCCTTCAAAATACTGTCAATCTCCATTGAAAACGAGGAGTTGCAGTTTTCAGACTTGAGAAATTTAGCTACATGATCAAAATATGCTTGCATTTTAAATATTTTTATGTCATCTAACATTTTGTCAGAGTATTTCTCCAGTTTATAATGGAAGTTTAACTAAAAGTAAGATTTGACTGATTTTCTTATCTCCATAAGTAGGTTTTCAATAGTAATCTCTTATACCTTGAAGAATTAAAGAAATAGATGTTACGTTTTTCTTGTCTTTCACTTTGACATAAAAAATAAGTGATGATAGTCTCACTTTTTAATAAAACCAAGTCTTGGGTTCTGGACATTTTGGGACAGTTGTCACTCTTAGTGTAGCCTGAGCATTTGCTACTGCCCGGCCTGCTTTCTGGAATCCTCTCTCTGGGGTGGGATGGGGAGTGCCTGGCCCGCCCGCGGCTTCACCGGCCCGGCTCCGGCTCCCTCGGCAGGGCTACGTGCTGAGCTCCATTGAGGGCCGCGTGGCGGTGGAGTACTTGGACCCCAGCCCCGAGGTGCAGAAGAAGAAGTACGCCTTCAAGTGCCACCGGCTGAAGGAGAACAACATCGAGCACATCTACCCGGTCAACGCCATTTCCTTCCACAACATCCACAACACGTTCGCCACAGGTACGCCGCCGGGCCCGGAGGCTGGCGCGGAGCAGGGCGTGTGGAGGAGGTGCTCCCGTGTGTTGGAGGGAGCGGAGCTGGCAGGGCTTCTTGGGGGAAGTGAATCCCTGATCTTAAAAGGAGCCAGCGGTGCCGATGGTGGTGGTTTCTGTATCTGCCTTAAGGATCGTTCTGACTTTTCCAAATCACTTGCAGGTGGCTCTGACGGGTTTGTAAACATCTGGGACCCGTTCAATAAAAAGCGGCTGTGCCAGTTCCACCGGTACCCCACCAGCATCGCGTCGCTCGCCTTCAGCAGCGACGGGACCACGCTGGCAATAGCGTCCTCCTACATGTACGAGATGGACGACACGGAGCACCCCGAGGACGGCATCTTCATCCGCCAAGTGACCGACGCAGAGACAAAGCCCAAGTGAGCGTCTTCACCTGTGTTTGAGCCTGCGCTTGGCTCACCCCGGCTTATTAATTTTTCTGGAGCCATGAATAGCGCGGTTGATGCCTGCCTGATAGTCCGGCGGGCTGTGGGCGGGAGCTGATCTTATCTTGTGCTCCAAGCTTTCAATATCCGCGGGTTGATAGACGTCTGATGGATAAGATGGTGCCTGGTTGTTCTGCGGGGAGAATGTCAAACCCTCGTTCTTCTTGACTAGGCCCAGTTATTGGGTCTCGGGAGTTATTGCCAGCTCATTGCTGGGAAATTAAGTTGAGGAATTCAAGAATTATTTAAGCAAATTCTATTTAAGATATGTAAGACTCTGAACTGCCAAAAGCGTTCCCCTCCACGGAGGTTGTCTCTGTGACATCTACACAAAGGGAACGGCTGGGTCATTGGGAACGCAGAGCGGGACCGCCCTGCCCGGGCAGCGGGTCTTAGTGCCGACCGACAGATCTCCCGGCCGGGCTGACGGGACTGGTGACCGGGGTCGGGACCGGCAGGCAGAGCTCTTTCCTCGGTGCCCTGCACAGCCGGGGCAGCTGATGCCCAGGCGCTGGGCCCCGGGCCCTCCCGGTCTCGTCCTGTCCCTCCCTCTGCGCCCAGGCCCTGCAGGAAGGCCGCGGGGAGGTGCTCAGGGCCCTTTCTGAGGGGAAACGGTGCGGAATGGGCTGAGGCCCTGTGAGGCCGAGGAGGAAATACTGGCGATCGGTACTCTCACCGGCGGGACCTGAGAGGCGGGCGCGGGGAGCCTAGTAAAGCTGTGCTCCCACCTGCGTGCTCTCTGTCCCCCCATCCCCCCGTCTCTCCCATCTCCTGTCCTGGCCGGCCATTCTGACCTCGTGCTGTTCTGTTCTCTTTTGAGCTTGTAGGCCCCCATGTACTTGACAAGATTCCATTTGCTTAGTGCCATGTTGCTGATGATAAAACAATTCCTACTCTAATGGTGGATTTATTACTATTAACCCAGAAACCGGAGAAAACATTAATTTTAATATTATAGGAACCTAAACATAAGGGATAAGAGGTTTTTATTGATTTTGTTCTGTAAACAAACACTTTTCTTAAGCGCATGGGCTGGCTTGATGGTTTGCTGCGTTAAAGGTATTCGGCAAACGAAATTGGAGCGTGACTGCGCTTTTGAGAGTCCGTTTGACCTTGCTGGTTTGTGTCCGCGGTGGGAGTGCGCGTGTGGGCAGAAATGGAGGCAGTAAAACCCTGTGCATTGTGTTCGGGGCTGAAATGGAGGAGGGCGGGCTCCGCAGCCCTTTCCTGCCGCTGATGGCCGCATTCTCGGGCCTCAGACTGCCCACGAGGAGGTTAATCTTCAATTAAACAGCATTTCCTCCTCCGCCCATTCTTCTCAGAGCAGATGGTCCATCATTTCCTGGGCTGTTAAACAGAGCGAGGGTAAGGTTGGACTCTGGGGACTCAGCTAGCTTTCAATCTTATTAGGGTGCAGAAGGAAACTAATAAGAAAACCTCCTAACATCATTTTGTGACTGTAAACAATTATTTATTAGCAAACAATTGATCCCAGAAGGGCGCATTGTTTGAGTCAGTAATGAGCTGAGAAAAGACAGGGCCTGTCTGTGTATTTGGAAAAATAATTGTAACGTAATTGCAGTACATTTAGACAGGCATCTATTTGGACCTGTTTCTCTCTCTAAATGAGTTTGGGGAACATTAATGAGGTTTACATATTTTCTGACATTTATATAGTTCCATGTCCATTTCAGTTTTCCAGCCGCTGGTCATTACGGTTAAAAAGGAAAAATGGCCGTGAGACTGCGATCCGTTTCAGTGTGCTGCCCGCAGCAGAGCACGCACCGGGGGCCTGTGCTCGGCGCTTCCCGGCCCTTTGTGCCGACTGCACGGCTCGCTTCAGAGGTGGTGCGGGCTGGGCCCAGACCGAGTGTGTGTGGTCCGTGATGGTGTGAGAAATGGTTCGGATGCAGAGTATTTCGGGGAAAACTTCGCTGGTCTGAGCCCGTCTTTTGAACCGTCTTTTCTCATTGCAGGTCCACCTAGCCGCCTGGCCCGTGGCTTCCCTCCTGCGGAAGCTGCTTTCCTCCCGGCGCACCGTTGTGGCCCCCGAGGGAGCGCGGGGCTCTGTCCGCCCTGCCGGCCCTCGGCCCGGGCGGGAGGCCTGTCCCAGCCCTCTCCCCACAGCCCGGCGCCTTTTCTGAGCAGCTTGAGCTCCTTTTGTAAAATAACCTGTTGTGTCGCTGTCCAATAGTCCAATAAAGCCGAGAGGCAGACCCTCCCGCCTGGGATGGTCGTACGTGTGGGTGATTGATGTGCTTCATTCTCAGAGGAAGAGCTCCTGCATCGGGCCTGCTGGGCGGACCGGTCCCTCAGGCCGGGCTCCTCCGCTCCTCCCTCCGTCCGCTCCTCCCTCCTGTCCACTCCTCCCTCCCTCCGCTCCTCCCTCCCGTCCACTCCTCCCTCCGTCCGCTCCTCCCTCCGTCCGTTCCTCCCTCCCGTCCACTCCTCCCTCCGTCCTGCCCGTGCTGCTGCCGGAGGCGGCCTGGGCCTGGGAAGGGCTGCTGGGGTCCTGCCCTCCCTCAGCCTCCAGCTCCTCAGCCGGCCCCTGAGCCGATGCAGCCCTGCAGGGGGGCCTCTCCTGGAAGCGCCGGTGCACAGAGCTCAGAGCTCGGGGGTTGGACCGGTGACAGGCCGTCTGGGATCCGTCACCCCGGCGTCACCGGGAAGCCCCGGAATGTCCCTGATGTCACGGATATGGGTCTGCAGTGTGACCACAGGCTCGTGGGCCAGCACAGAGCACGGGTGAAATGGCTGAGTGACTGCAGTGGGAGGACGTGGCTGGAGGAGAGCCGTGGGCCCGCTTCCCGGGTGGGGCCATGTCCTCTGTCTCGAAGCAAATGACCTCCTGAGTGTCCCTGCCGCCTCGTCACAGCCCCTCCCAGGTGGTCTGTCTGGCTGGTAGCCTCCTGGTCCCCAGTGGCCCACACGTCACATCCTAGTGCTTCCAGGGCCTTCTCGTCCCCGTTTCTCTCTGTTTGGGTGTCACTTGGGTTTACTTGTTCTTTTACTGCAATCCACCGCCTCCCTCCTGCAACCTCAGGCACCAGCGTCCTGCCGGGCCTGACTCCCCCGGGCAGCTCCAGGGCGGACGGGCCGCCGGGCGAGGGGACGCGGCCGTCTCGCCAGACCTTCCTCTGTGAGGCACGACCAGCAGGTTCTCACGGCTCCCGCCCACACGGCATTCCCGGGAGCCCCGGCCAGCTCGGCGCCGGCATTAACCGGTCGTGTGGGCTGAGACTGAGGAGCAGTCGCCAAACGTAACCATCCTTCCCACCAAGAGGGCTGGGAACGTGAGGCCCCAGGTCAGCCAACTGCCCGAGCACCAAATCCGTCACACGACGGTGTCACATGCCAGCCACACTGCCATCGTCGGTGGTCACCACTGCCAGCCCAGCGCCCTGACCCAGCTGGAGGCCCAACAAGAAGCACTTCATCCAACGAACTTGTAACGAGGTGGAACACAAATCCACGTGTGTGTGTCTCTCTCTCTCTCTAAAATAAGGAGACAAATAAACAGTGGGAGAACGTTCCTCCCGCATTGAGTGCATAAAGCAGGACCCTTCCACAGAGCCCAAGCTCTATAAAAGCCTACGTAACTGCCCTGCCAGGTGGGCTCAGTGCACAGAGCGCCGGCCTGCAGACAGGTCCCGGGTTCGATCCTGGTCAAGGGCATGTACCTTGGTTGCAGGCTTCTCCCCAGCCAGGGGCCTGGTGAGAGCTGATAGAGGAGGCAACCCATCGATGTGTTTCTCTCACATCAATGTTTATCTTCTCTCCCACTCCCCCTTAAAATCAATGGGAAAATATCCTCAGGTGAGGATTAAAAAAATCAAAACCCTCTCCACTAGCCAACCCTGTGCTGCTCAGCAGTGACCACAGGTGAGCGGGCACCTGCTGCCTCTCCAACAGCTGTCAGCAGCCTGCCCACGTGACCTGGCACCTGCCCACGTGACCTGGCACCTGCCCATGTGACCTGGCACCTGCCCACGTGACCTGGCTCGCACACTTGGAAGTCCGTGCTCCGAAGGAGGGGACACGAGGCGCCTTCGCGGCCGGAGGAGCTGCCTCCACCGGGCCGGTGCTTCTCCGGGCGCCGCGGGACGGGCGCGCTGGGCCTCGCCCCCAGCGGAGGCCACGGGGGCTTCTCCCTCTCCGGCCGCGGTCCCGTCAGCGCTCCGGGAGGCCGGGCCGCCGCCCCTCCGGGGGTCACCTCGGAGACCGGCTCAGCTGCGGCTCTCACACACCCTCAGCCTTTGGGCTGTGGGCCTCTTCCCGAGAAGCCGGTTCATCCTCAGTCACATGACAGCCATCATACCGCAACCTGCTGGCCATGTGATCGCGGTTCACCGGCGCAGTATCCCCGGAGACGTGAACCGTAACGTGAAGCATTCTCGTTATTAAGCATTCTTGAAACCACATTTCCCAGCATCCCCGCTGCCTGTGGTCCCGGGTTAGAGTCTGCCCAGGAGGAATGCATGCAGGCTGAGGGAACCAGGCTCGCTGGGGTCTGTGGGCATCAGGGCAGGGGATGGACGGCAGACCGGGTGCTCAGGGTCCCTGCCTGTCCCTGCCCCCTGCTGACCTGCACCCAGCAGGTCTTCCAGGCCCTGGGCCCTGATGCCCAGCCGGAGCGCAAGGCCCACCTGCAGGTGCCACGTGCCAGGTGCCAGGCTGCAGACCCCGCCAGCAGCTGTGCAGAGGCCTCTGGCTCCCCCTGGCCGGCCTCTGATTGACTGTGGACCCTCCAGCCCCCTCCTGGGCCTCCACGCCCCTCCCCAGCCCCTCACACGACCACAGGCAGTTGGATTTCTATTAAAAAAGCCCTATTTCCTGGCCGTGTCTCCGTTCCCTGCCTGGACCCTGCCTGACACTAGCAGAGAATTAGAAGCAAGTGTGAAGTCTCTCTTCAAAGGAGCTTTTATTCTCCTAAAGCCTCTCGCTCTCCAGGTTCTTGTTAAGGGCAAGTGCTTAGAGGTGGCGGAGGTGCTAAAACCGCGGGACTGGTTGCTGTGGTCTCCAGAGCATAATGAGATGCCCTTCTCAGAAAGGTGACCCTCAGACGACCCTCGGGTCCCCTGCCGGGGGTGGGGGTGGGGTGCTTACCCAGGCAGGACCAGGTTCTGAAAGCTCCTGAGAGACTGCATGTTTATGTTTGTCCTTCCTCCCTCTCCCTCCTCCCATCCCCCCATTCACTCATCCACCCATTTACCCATCCCTCCAGCCATCCCTCTTCCCTCCTTCCATCCACCCATTCACTCATCCACCCATTTACCCATCCCTCCAGCCATCCATCCAACCATCTTTCCCTCCCTCCCTCCCTTCCTCCCTCCCTCCCTCCCTCCCTCCCTCCCTCCGTTCCTTCTCCATCCATCATCCAACCACCCCTCTCCTTATCCATTCTCCACATTCTGATCCTCACATTCCTGAGTGACCTGCTCTGTGGCAGACCTGCCAGGTTTAAATCAGGTGTTACAGCTCACTGTGGGACTTGGGGCTGTTACTTAACTTCTGAGCCTGCGTCCTCGGTCTTTGTGTGGGATAACAATGGCCTGTTTCGTAGGGTGGGCTGCTGTAGGGCTAGATGAGATGGCAGGGATGACGTGGCCAGCGCCAGCCTGTGCTATAGGATTACCCCTCACCATGCTCATTGCTGAGGTTGTTTTTTTCCCAACCATATATGTGTGTGTGTGTGTATATATATATATATATATATATATATATATATATATAAATATATAGGCTAATATGCTAAGTGTCTAACTGTCTGACCAGTTGCTATGATGCACACTGTCCACCAAGGGGCAGACTCTCAACACAGGAGCTGCTGTGACGTGCACAGAGAAACTGCACCATGGACCTGATGCCCACAAAGCAACACTCGGCTTCTCCCAAATGGGACACAGGCACCACCACCACCCCAGAGCGACAGCCCACCAAATCCCAGCCAATGCTGCCGAGACTCCATGGCACAAAATGCAGCCCACAGCCCAGCCCAGCCCTCAAACAGTCGCGGTGGGCACTGAGCAATGATATCACGTAGCAACACCTGGCTTCCTCTCCCTAGCAACAGCCAAGCTCCTTGCAGTTTCTTCAGCCCAGGAACAGACTTGCTTTATAGCCAGGTGCAAACATTTCACACTTTAACCAAATGTCTGTGAAGTGCTTTCCCGTGCCTCATCTCATTTGATCCTCACAGAAGTCCTGGAGTAGATAGATAGGAGACTCGGTGGAATCCTATTTTCTTTTCATTAGCTGGAAAATGGAGATTTAGAAATTTAGAAACTTGACCCGACTGAAAAGAAGTAAGAGATGGTGGACCTTGAGAATGACTTCAGGTTTTCTCACTGCGCAGAATATAGTCAAACATGGCTGCAGTCAAATATTTTACCCTTTGTTTTCCCTGCGTGATCTACAATAATCATCTGCTTCATGCTGATACTTACTGCTGTGCTGCTGACAATTACCTGAAGGAGAAATTGGGGTTCTTCCCTGGGCTGGAAAAAGTTTAGCTACATCAGAAAGCAGGTCTAATAGAGCAAGATTATCTTTATATGTAAAAGGCTAAGTTGACTTGCGCAATCGCAACACACGTGTGTTTCCATCTGTCATTGTTGATGGTGAATTTGGTTGACATTTCTATTAGAAAGGGCGAATAGCAATATTAAAATATTTCTTCTAATTAATTTCTTTTCAATGTGCACGAGTCCCTGCACCGGGCCACCAGCTGAGACATAATTGATGTACAACTCGTCCTTCACGTGACCCTGTGTCTCTCAGAAGCTGACGGCTTGCTGGGGTGGGGCAGGCCCAGGAGCCAGCAGCGCGCCCGGGGCTGGAGGAAGGACACAGAGCGAGCAGGTGTCCGCCTGGCCAGTCGACTCCGTGCGGGGCAGGGAGGGGCAGGCGATCTGACACTGACACTTGACAAAGACTGAAAGTGGAGGGGCCGGAGACGGGTCCCCATCCAAGCCCTCGGCTCCTGAGCAGCTAGCCCAGTGGTCGGCAAACTCATCAGTCAGCAGATCCAAACATCAACAGCACAACGGTTGACATTTCTACTGAGAGCCACATTTTTAAAACTTAAACTTCTTCTAACGCCACTTCTTCAACACAGACTCGCCCAGGCCGTGGTGTTTTGTGGAAGAGCCACTCTCAAGGGGCCAAAGAGCTGCCTGTGGCTCACGAGCCGCAGTTTGCCGACCGCGGACGACCCTGGCCCTAGACGGTCACTGCCCCGAGGCCCGGGCAGCGGGGACGCAGGCCTGGGCCGCGGTGATTGCTCTGAGAACACATGGCCGCCAGCTCCTGTGTGGGAGCGGGGAGCGGCCGGACCCCAGATCTCCCCTCCGTGTCCCCGTCCAGGCCGCGAGCGCCCTGAGCCTGGGGAAGGAAGACAATTAAAAAGGGGGTGATCTCCTGCCCACGTCCCCCCGCTTCATTTTCGTGATTGCGGCAGATGAGGGGCCATTTGGAGGCCCCGCGCGGAGGCACTGCGCCTCCTCTCAGCCCTTTCAACAGTTGTTTACGGCGTCCCCGCCTTTGTGCCTCCCGGAGCCTCTTTCTGTTTGGAGCCGGGCAGACGAGGCCTGGAATTATTCCATTAAAGAGGGGCAATTTTTGTAATGGGACTTAGAGTGCTTTGCAGAAGTGCAGGCAAGTTTCTTCAATATCCTGAGCATTATTCGCTCATTTAGTTAAATGATGTTTCTAATTCCCTGGTAATTACGCGTAATGAGGCATTTTTTCTCTTCTGGATGAGACTTTAGTCTAATATGAGATGGCGTATTTTTTCTTTCTCTCTTTCTTTCTTTTTTTTTGCCTCCATGGGGATAATTACCCCTTCCCAGGAAAAGCAGGTTTGTTGTTCAGAATGTAGCAAATTGCTGTATTTCCTGCCTTCCCGGCTGCCAGCAAATTATGAAATTAAGCTTCCGCGCGCATTAGCACCGTTTTGGAAAAAGCCCGAGACTGTTTCTCCTTTTCTCTTTCTTCGCTTTCTTTCTTTTTCTTTTCCTTTTTATTTTTTTTATTTTTTTTATTTTAAATCCATGTGCCGCCGTCCTCCGGGCTGTAGAGGCTATTATCCGCGGACGAGATGTTTTTCTGCCAATTCCGCGCATTCAGAGCGACGGAGCAGCAACACGGCTTTAATTTTCCTGGCGGAGGGCCAGCGTCGAATGTTCTTGCGAGCGTCTTTGTGTCGGTAATTATCGGCGCGAAGTTAAGCAAGACGCCCCTCTTCCCTCTGCGCCCCCCGCCCCACGTCCAATTACCTTTCCTTTGTTCAAGGCTGCCAATTAGATGCAAAGCAACCGCATTCGAACCGCACGAAGGTGGTGACACCTGCTATTAAGAGGCAAGAAATGCAGACTTATTGCCGTCGCTCTGCTTAACTCTCCGGCTGTTCAGAAGCAGATGCGGAGGGAGGGACAGGAGCGCCGAGAACGGGGGGCAGCGGCACCGCACGGGGTGTCCTGGACTCCATGATCCTCCCCGATGTTAAGACAAGTCCATGTGTGTGCATGCGTGAACACGCACGCACACGTGTCTGCACATGCATGTGGGCGTGTGCACGCATACATGCCTGTGCATGCATGTGTGTGTGTCTGCACACACAAGTGTGTGTATGTGTGCACGGCTCTGCTCTTCTGGGTTCTGTTTCTGAAGAAGGAACATATCTTGGGGTGGAAAGAGAAAGACAGGAAGAGCCTTGGCTGGGGGCCTGGGCTTGCGTTTCGGGGGACTCTCTCGGCCTGTCCCTCCCCTGGAAGGTGCTGGCTCCCAGCGGGCGGTCTCCAGGCTGTTTCCAAATGGGGCAGGTCCCCGTCATGAGAGGGCCCCGCGGCCCGGGTCCGGGTGGCTGTCCGTGAGCCTGGGCTCTCCTCTGCTCCACCCCCCTCCGGAGCGATGCTGGGCCGGGGCCTGGTGGTGCCCGTCCCTCGAGATACACGGTTCTCGGCCCCGCGACCCCAGCACCTGCCGCGGCACTGCTCCCGGGCGGGCCCCGTGCTCCTGACACGCCTCCCTCGGGCACACAGCTGGGCACGGCCCGCTCCTCCCGCTCCTCCCGCTCCGGAATGACCAGCCGGCACGGAGCACGCCCCATCGGCGGTTTTCACGAGAAGAACGGCTGTTTGGGCTAATTCTGTGAAAAAGGGAACTGCTGCCCGGCCGGCGTGGCTCCCCGGCTGAGCGTCCACCCAGGAGGTCAGAGTTCGATGCCCGGTTGGAGCACAGGCCCGGGTTGCGGGCTCCTCCCCAGTGTGGGGCGGGCGGGAGGCAGCGGATCGGTGATTCTCTCTCCTCAGTGATGTTTCTCTCCCTCCCTCCCTGAGATCAATAAACACGTATTAAACAAAGGGGGGAGCTGCTCAGGCACTGAGCTGTGAGTGACACGGACGGGATCCAGATCGAGCCGCTCCGTCCGCTGTGGCCCTGCAGGCCGTCTTGGGGGCTTCTGGGTTTCACTTTGGAGGGACCGCCGCCCCAGGCTCTGAGCGGGCCGTGCGGATGGGACCCTCGGCCCGGAGCCTGTGCCGGGAGGAGAGGTTCATGGTGAGAACAGGAGCTGGCGGAGGATCCATGTGGCACTGAGTGGGAGACGCGGAGCCACTGGCCGCCGGCGACCGGGATGCTGCCGCACGCTCTGCAGACTCGGCTGGAGTTCCTGTCACCGCAGCAACCACTGAGCTACCTGCCGAGACGTGTCATCCAGGCAGGAGGCCCCCGCCACCCCCCTCCCTGGGTTCAGGGCCGGGGCCAGGGGTCGGGAGCAGCTCGGACGTTCCTCTGAGCGCAGGCATCAGCCCAGATCGGAGTGTTTAGGCCACAGGGCTATAAATAACGTGCGTTCTCATTGACGGGTGAGCCGCTGCGTTTAGCACAATAATTAGTTATTTGATTACTTTTGTTTTCGCCTCGAGTAGAGGACAATTGACAAATGTGAATACCTCGGAGACGGATGGGGCGCTGTAGACTAACTTTACTTATTACAAAACGCAGTTTTATTAATATGAATCGACAGTAATTAATTTGCTGGTGTTGATGTTAATAATTGCGTGTAATTTATGAAATATTCATGCTGGAGCAGAGTCAAGTCATGCTCAGGCTCCCGGCTTACTTGTTAAGCACGCTGGGTATTTCACCAAAGCCTTTCCCAGTCAGGCCTTCGTGTCTCAGTGGTTTGACATCCCAGGAAAGAACAACAAATATGTTGTTATTGATTCAGAGAGGAAAGGACTGGGAGAGAGAAACATCAACGACGAGAGAGAATAGAAGCACCCATGATGAGAGAGAATCACGGACCGGCTGCCTCCTGCGCGCCCCCTACTGGGATGGAGCCCGCAACCCCGGCCTGTGCCCTGATGGGGAATCGAACCCTGACCTCCTGGTGCCTGGGCCGACGCTCAACCACTGAGCCACACGGCCGGTCATAATAACAAGAACTTTCCTTGCGTGGCGCCTTCACATGCCTGTGTTTGCAGTTCTTAGCGTGGCTTTGAGCATCCGGGGACGCCGGGCCTGCCCGTTCGGGACCGCGTGGCCCTGGGCACGCAGCAGAGCGCGTTCCGGACCCTCCTCCCGCGGCCCAGCCCCTCGGCTCTGAGCTGGAGGGTCAGTGGCAGGACTCTGCCCCGAGTCCCCCGCTCCCCAATCCAGGGCCGCAGAGGGAAATCTAATTTTGCTTTTATTTCAATTTCTTTTCCCTGAAAGGAAGTACGCACTGTCCCCTCCTAATTCGGTTTGGTCCCCTCCTTCTAGAAAAGGATTGCAATTACAGACGCACAATTGAATTGCGCTAATGGGACCCGCCCGGGGGCTGTGCCGTGGCCGGCTCCGGCCGGAGGACCCTCCCCGGGCGGGAGCCGCAGGCGGGCGGAGGGCAGCTGTGCCAGGGTCAGGAGAGGCCGCGGTGGGGCTGGGAACGCGCCCCCCCCCCCGCCCGAAGTCCCTGCTCAGCCCCTGGCTCCCAGGCTGACTGGGCACGAGGCCCGTCCCGCACGGAGAAGCCGGAGTTCGGGGTCACCCTCCCCTCGTCTTTGTCTTGAGAGTCTTCATCCCTTTGGGATGCGGCCGGTCTCACTCTGCACCGGCCTCGAGGGGGGCCTAGCGCTGGCTCCGGGACCCTGCTGAGCCTCTGGCCGCGGTGCTGTCTCCCCCGCAGCATCCTCAGGGCTCAGCGGGGCCTGCCTGAGCACCTGGTCCGGCCCGGAGCCAAGGCCAAGGCCAGGGCCAGGGCCAGGGCCTAGCGTTAGCATGGTCTTGTCCCCACCCACACCTTCCCGCCTTCCCTGGGGCGACAGAGAGCCGGGCTCCCTCCGGAGGGGGCAGAGGAGCCAGGCCCGGGTCTCCCGACCGACCCCACGGAGCCCGGGCCCCGGTCAGAGCGCTTGGCCAGTTAGAAACCCACGTCCATGGGGAGCTCAGGGTGGAAAGGACCCCACATTCTCATCCTGGCGGGGAAATGCTCACTGGCCATACGGATGTGTCAGTGACTGCGTCCTCCAGCCTGGCCGTGACCGGCTCCCGCTCCCTGAGGAGCCTGTCTTCGGGCGCTGCCTCCACCACCCGCCAATCGTGGGGGCACACAGGCTGGCCTCTCAGGGCTGGCAGAGCACGGTGGTCGGGGGAGGTTGCTGGGAGGACAAGGATGAGAAAGTTCCGTGTTTCCCGAAAATAAGACCTAGTGCATGGAAAGATAAGACATCCCCCGAAAATAAGACCTAGTGCATGGAAAGATAAGACATCCCCTGAAAATAAGACCTAGTGCATGGAAAGATAAGACATCCCCCGAAAATAAGACCTAGTGCATGGAAAGATAAGACATCCCCTGAAAATAAGACCTAGTGCATGGAAAGATAAGACATCCCCCGAAAATAAGACCTAGTGCATGGAAAGATAAGACATCCCCTGAAAATAAGACCTAGTGCATGGAAAGATAAGACATCCCCTGAAAATAAGACCTAGTGCATGGAAAGATAAGACATCCCCCGAAAATAAGACCTAGTGCATGGAAAGATAAGACATCCCCTGAAAATAAGACCTAGTGCATGGAAAGATAAGACATCCCCCGAAAATAAGACCTAGTGCATGGAAAGATAAGACATCCCCCGAAAATAAGACCTAGCACAACTTTGGGAGAAAAAATCACTATAAGACACTGTCTTATTTTCGGGGAAACGGTACTACCCAGAGCTGAGGACTCTGAGGGGAGGCCGAGGAGGACCTCCCCACACTGTGCCGTCTGTCGGGGCAGGAATACCGGTGGGGCTGTTGGGTGGGGGGGTGGCTTAGGGTCTCCGGCGGCTGCTGGGGCTGGAGCACACACCCCGAGGTTCATGTAGGCAGGAGGCCTCTGCGTCTCACCAGGCGGGGCTCCCTCGGGGCTGCCTGAGCATCCCCCCCGCATGGCTGCCGGCGGCCCTGGGAGAGCGGGCGAGAAGCACGCCCTGCGTGGCCGGCCGAGGTCCCGCCATTTCTGTGTGCCCGCGGTGTCCCGGGGCAGCCTCTGCACCGAGGAGGGGCCACACAGGAGGCACACCCCGGGCAAGGGCCGCCGGACCCTCTGGAGGCTGGCCCCCGCCCCTCAGTGCCTCAGCTGTGCTGGCAGTGCCTCCCTGAGAGCAGGAGGGAGAGCCCGGGGGAGGGCTGGGCGGGGATGGGGGGAGTTAGGGGCTCAGGCCCCACCCGCAGGAGGAGGTGGCTGGACTGCTATTTCTCCAGATTTGAAGACTTCCTCCCGAGGAGAATGGACAGGAGCCCATCATGTGTGGAAACATGTTTTGAGTCATGTGCTAAAGACATTTTTATTAGAATCCATTTCCCTCCCCCCTTGTTGTGGCCGCTAGAAACAGTAAAGCTGTGTGTGTGGCTGCCTCGGCCCGGCGCCCGGGACTGGTGTCTTGTCTGCTCAGAACTCCTGCTGTCTGACTGCGCGCCATGCACACAGTAGGCATCAGGGAGTGTGAAGAGGGGCTGGGGGAACAGGGACTCCAGGGTCTCTGCGGTAAACCTGGGTTCAAGTCCTGGCTCAGTTCTCCAGGCTCTGAGAGCAGATTCCACATCTGGGGTTTGGGGGGTACCGGGGCACTCTCTGCTCCTCTCTCTGCTCCTCTCTCTGCTCCTCTCTCTGCTCCTCTCTCTCTGCTCCTCTCTCTGCTCCTCTCTCTGCTCCTCTCTCTGCTCCTCTCTCTCTGCTCCTCTCTCTCTGCTCCTCTCTCTGCTTCTCTCTCTGCTCCTCTCTCTGCTCCTCTCTCTGCTCCTCTCTCTCTGCTCCTCTCTCTCTGCTCCTCTCTCTGCTCAGTTCAGGTGAGATGCAGGTGCAGCCAGACATGGCGCTGATGGGCAGACCCTGTGCTGATGGGCGGGCCCTGCAGGTGCTGATGGGCAGACCCTGTAGATGCTGACGGGCAGTTGGCTATCAGGCTCTCAGTATAAATGCATGTCCTCTGCAGGCCACAGGCACCTGGGGGCGGGTGGGGAGAGGCTGAGGAGCAGAGGGCTTGGTTTTCTGACGGTTCTGTTCCCGGGCCCGCTGTGGCCTAGTTTTGACCTGATGAAGGGGCTGAGAGCAGACCGCCTGCACAGCAGTGTCCACCCCTTGGTGCATCCTGGGTGACAGCCTGGAGGAGGCGCTCCTGACGGGAGTCTGGGCCCGGGCAGCCCACCCCAGGCTCCCTCCGGGGGCTGCCTCCCTCCCCTGAGACCCAGCTCTGGGCCCCGCACCCACCTCTGCCCAGGGGACCGCAGACAAACAAGGATCGATGTTATCAGGACCAGGGTCTTACCCTTAATTAAAACGCGCCATGGCAACGGTGAGCGGCTGAGCGGCCAGGCTGCGGTGCCCACGCGCGGCCCTTTGTCCCGGCTCCCGGGCGGGCGGCTGCCCCGGCCTTTGTGAGGGCCTTTGTCCGAGGCTCCGGGCAGGAACGTGGGGTGCCGGGGGGGGGGGGCGCCTTCGCCTCTGCAGCCATTGTCCTCCAGGCTGGGGGGGCGCTGACCTGCGGGCAGGCCTGGCCGCTGACGTGGCCGAGGGGCAGGTCTGAGCAGACAGCCCGGCCTCAGACACGGCTGGGCGGACACCGTTAGCCAGGCCGGACCGCCGTCAGGGGGACTCGGGGGCGTGGGCAGCAGGGGCGGTGGAAGCAGAGACCCCGGGAGGAGGTCCCTGAGCTCGGCCGAGTTGGGGGAGAGGAGAGGTGGGGGCGGAGGCACGGGCATGGAGGGGAGGCAGGTCTGCACCGGCCCGGCCCTCGGGGCAGGAGGCAGGCCCGTGAGGTGCCGCCCAAGCCGGGGAGTTACGTGGCGCGGGCGCTGGGGCCTGGCGGGGCTGAGCAGGTCCGTGGCCCCGCGCTGGGAGCCGGTGGAACTGGGAGAGCCGGGCCGTGGAGCTGCTGCCTGCAGAGCGGAGGGTGGACGGGCAGGGAGGGCACAGCTGTGGGTGCCGCGGTCACACACCTGGGGGGGCGCTGCTCAGCCAGGCAGAGGCTGCTCAGCCCAGAGGCTGGGCCTGGGGCGGGGGCGGGGGGCTGAGACCCGGGACTTTTAAACCCACAGACACGGAGCTCTGGTTTAAGGCCCACAGACGGCGACCTTCAGTCATTACACAGCGTGAGCTCCCAGCACCCCCTCCCCCATCTTCTCCAGGCGCCAGGGAGGAGGGGCTATCAATAAACAATAATTAATCTATGGGCTGCTGCATCGGAGCCAAGTGGGGGCGCTGTAAGGACCCCGGCCGCTCCGCTGCCTGCTGAGGCTGAGGACCGGGGATGAGTGAAGCCGCCCCAGGCCAGAAGGCGGGAGGGAGCAGGGCCCACCCGCTGCTCCTGCCCCGCACGCGGCCACCGGAGCCGTCCGGCCCGCAGTCCAGGCCTTGGAGACGAGCTCGCAGCCGTCGGGCGGGAGCTGCTCTCCCGGAGGAGGCGGGACTGGCAGGTGCTCAGAGCCCTCTCTGCACCGGCCCCGCCCCGGCCAGGACGCAGTGTCCACGGGGGGAGCAGAGAGCGGGCGGGTGGCGGCCGGCTGCCTCCGCGCCCCGAGGCCGCAGGCTCCCCGGCTCCCGGCGGGACCAGCGTGGAAACCCACGCACAGGAGCAGCCGTGTCGGTAAGGGCCTGTTTGGAATGGAAATCCGCTGAGCGCGCCCACGTGCAGGGCTCCTCCAGGGCCGCTGAGGCCTCTGCCGCCTCTCGCCACTGCCGCCCGCTGACGGGCAAAGCCTCAGAGGCCACGCCGCCCCCTCAGCTCTCCTCCCCGCCCTCCCCATCCCCGTCCTCCCCGCCCTCCTGTCCTCCCCGTCCTCCGTCCTCCTGTCCTCCGTCCTCCCCGTCCTCCGTCCTCCGTCCTCCCCGTCCTCCGTCCTCCCCGTCCTCCGTCCTCCCCGTCCTCCGTCCTCCCCGTCCTCCCCGTCCCCGTCCTCCGTCCTCCGTCCTCCGTCCTCCCCGTCCTCCGTCCTCCCCGTCCTCCCCGTCCTCCCCGTCCTCCGTCCTCCGTCCTCCCCGTCCTCCGTCCTCCCCGTCCTCCCCGTCCTCCGTCCTCCGTCCTCCGTCCTCCGTCCTCCGTCCTCCGTCCTCCCCGTCCTCCGTCCTCCCCGTCCTCCCCGTCCTCCGTCCTCCGTCCTCCGTCCTCCCCGTCCTCCGTCCTCCGTCCTCCCCGTCCTCCGTCCTCCGTCCTCTGTCCTCCGTCCTCCCCGTCCTCCCCGTCCTCCCCGTCCTCCCCGTCCTCCGTCCTCCGTCCTCCGTCCTCCCCGTCCTCCCCGGTCCTCTCCGTCCTCCCCGGTCCTCCCCGTCCTCCGTCCTCCCCGTCCTCCGTCCTCCCCGTCCTCCCCGTCCTCCGTCCTCCCCGTCCTCCGTCCTCCGTCCTCCGTCCTCCGTCCTCCCCGTCCTCCGTCCTCCCCGTCCTCCCCGTCCTCCGTCCTCCCCGTCCTCCGTCCTCCGTCCTCCGTCCTCCCCGTCCTCCCCGGTCCTCTCCGTCCTCCCCGGTCCTCCCCGTCCTCCGTCCTCCCCGTCCTCCGTCCTCCCCGTCCTCCCCGTCCTCCGTCCTCCCCGTCCTCCGTCCTCCGTCCTCCCCGTCCTCCGTCCTCCGTCCTCTGTCCTCCGTCCTCCCCGTCCTCCCCGTCCTCCCCGTCCTCCCCGTCCTCCGTCCTCCGTCCTCCGTCCTCCCCGTCCTCCGTCCTCCCCGTCCTCCCCGTCCTCCGTCCTCCCCGTCCTCCGTCCTCCGTCCTCCGTCCTCCGTCCTCCCCGTCCTCCGTCCTCCCCGTCCTCCGTCCTCCGTCCTCCCCGTCCTCCCCGTCCTCCCCGTCCTCCGTCCTCCGTCCTCCGTCCTCCCCGTCCTCCCCGTCCTCCGTCCCCCCCGTCCTCCCCGTCCTCCGTCCTCCGTCCTCCGTCCTCCCCGTCCTCCGTCCTCCGTCCTCCGTCCTCCCCGTCCTCCCCGTCCTCCCCGTCCTCCGTCCTCCGTCCTCCCCGTCCTCCGTCCTCCGTCCTCCCCGTCCTCCCCGTCCTCCGTCCTCCGTCCTCCGTCCTCCCCGTCCTCCGTCCTCCGTCCTCCCCGTCCTCCGTCCTCCCCGTCCTCCGTCCTCCCCGTCCTCCCCGTCCTCCCCGTCCTCCCCGTCCTCCGTCCTCCGTCCTCCGTCCTCCGTCCTCCCCGTCCTCCGTCCTCCCCGTCCTCCCCGTCCTCCCCGTCCTCCGTCCTCCGTCCTCCCCGTCCTCCGTCCTCCCCGTCCTCCCCGTCCTCCGTCCTCCGTCCTCCGTCCTCCGTCCTCCGTCCTCCGTCCTCCCCGTCCTCCGTCCTCCCCGTCCTCCCCGTCCTCCGTCCTCCGTCCTCCGTCCTCCCCGTCCTCCGTCCTCCGTCCTCCCCGTCCTCCGTCCTCCGTCCTCTGTCCTCCGTCCTCCCCGTCCTCCCCGTCCTCCCCGTCCTCCCCGTCCTCCGTCCTCCGTCCTCCGTCCTCCCCGTCCTCCCCGGTCCTCTCCGTCCTCCCCGGTCCTCCCCGTCCTCCGTCCTCCCCGTCCTCCGTCCTCCCCGTCCTCCGTCCTCCGTCCTCCCCGTCCTCCGTCCTCCGTCCTCTGTCCTCCGTCCTCCCCGTCCTCCCCGTCCTCCCCGTCCTCCCCGTCCTCCGTCCTCCGTCCTCCGTCCTCCCCGTCCTCCGTCCTCCCCGTCCTCCCCGTCCTCCGTCCTCCCCGTCCTCCGTCCTCCGTCCTCCGTCCTCCGTCCTCCCCGTCCTCCGTCCTCCCCGTCCTCCGTCCTCCGTCCTCCCCGTCCTCCCCGTCCTCCCCGTCCTCCGTCCTCCGTCCTCCGTCCTCCCCGTCCTCCCCGTCCTCCCCGTCCTCCCCGTCCTCCGTCCTCCGTCCTCCGTCCTCCCCGTCCTCCCCGTCCTCCGTCCCCCCGTCCTCCCCGTCCTCCGTCCTCCGTCCTCCGTCCTCCCCGTCCTCCGTCCTCCGTCCTCCGTCCTCCGTCCTCCCCGTCCTCCGTCCTCCCCGTCCTCCGTCCTCCCCGTCCTCCCCGTCCTCCCCGTCCTCCCCGTCCTCCGTCCTCCCCGTCCTCCGTCCTCCGTCCTCCCCGCTCCCCGTCCTCCCCGTCCTCCCCGTCCTCCCCGTCCTCCCCGTCCTCCCCGTCCTCCCCGTCCTCCCCGTCCTCCGTCCTCCGTCCTCCCCGTCCTCCCCGTCCTCCCCGTCCTCCCCGTCCTCCGTCCTCCGTCCTCCCCGTCCTCCGTCCTCCCGTCCTCCGTCCTCCGTCCTCCCCGTCCTCCGTCCTCCGTCCTCCGTCCTCCCCGTCCTCCCCGTCCTCCGTCCTCCCCGTCCTCCGTCCTCCGTCCTCCGTCCTCCGTCCTCCCCGTCCTCCGTCCTCCCCGTCCTCCCCGTCCTCCGTCCTCCCCGTCCTCCGTCCTCCCCGTCCTCCGTCCTCCCCGTCCTCCGTCCTCCGTCCTCCGTCCTCCCGTCCTCCGTCCTCCGTCCTCCCCGTCCTCCGTCCTCCCCGTCCTCCGTCCTCCGTCCTCCGTCCTCCCCGTCCTCCGTCCTCCGTCCTCCGTCCTCCCCGTCCTCCCCGTCCTCCGTCCTCCCGTCCTCCGTCCTCCGTCCTCCCCGTCCTCCGTCCTCCGTCCTCCGTCCTCCCGTCCTCCGTCCTCCGTCCTCCCCGTCCTCCGTCCTCCCCGTCCTCCGTCCTCCCCGTCCTCCCCGTCCTCCGTCCTCCCCGTCCTCCCCGTCCTCCGTCCTCCCCGTCCTCCGTCCTCCGTCCTCCGTCCTCCGTCCTCCGTCCTCCCCGTCCTCCGTCCTCCCCGTCCTCCGTCCTCCGTCCTCCCCGCCCTCCGTCCTCCGTCCTCCGTCCTCCGTCCTCCGTCCTCCCCGTCCTCCGTCCTCCCCGTCCTCCGTCCTCCGTCCTCCGTCCTCCGTCCTCCGTCCTCCCCGTCCTCCGTCCTCCCCGTCCTCCGTCCTCCGTCCTCCCCGTCCTCCCCGTCCTCCGTCCTCCCCGTCCTCCCCGTCCTCCCCGTCCTCCGTCCTCCCCGTCCTCCCCGTCCTCCGTCCTCCGTCCTCCCCGTCCTCCGTCCTCCCCGTCCTCCGTCCTCCCCGTCCTCCGTCCTCCGTCCTCCCCGTCCTCCGTCCTCCGTCCTCCCCGTCCTCCGTCCTCCGTCCTCCCCGTCCTCCCCGTCCTCCCCGTCCTCCCCGTCCTCCGTCCTCCGTCCTCCCCGTCCTCCGTCCTCCCCGTCCTCCCCGTCCTCCGTCCTCCGTCCTCCGTCCTCCGTCCTCCGTCCTCCCCGTCCTCCGTCCTCCGTCCTCCGTCCTCCGTCCTCCGTCCTCCGTCCTCCCCGTCCTCCCCGTCCTCCCCGTCCTCCCCGTCCTCCCTGGTCCTCCCTGTCCTCCCCGGTCCTCCCTGGTCCAGGCGCGGCCAGGCCAGTCGCAGGCTCCAGTGGAGACAGAGACGCCGACAGTTTGTGCACTCTGTTCTACACGCTGAAGGTGTGCATATAAGCATCACACACACACACACACACACACACTAGCATGTACACACACTCTCACACACCAGCATATACACATATGCTCTCACACACACACATATGCTCTCACACACACACACATGCTCTCACACACACGCACATACCAGCATGTACACTTCACTCTCACACATACATGCACACACACACACTCTCACACACTGGCATGTCCGCTGCATACACTGAGGAGTGCCCCCCCCCCGCCCCCACAGTGAGATCACTGACTCTCAGGAACGTCTTCCAGCTCCCGTTTCCCGTCCCCTAGGTGTCCGGGGCGCCCTCCCCTCCGCTAATGGACATCGATTGCCGCTAATGGCCGTGTAACGGCCTGTGGCCCGGCCCATTGTGCTGCCCGGTGAGGAGGCACGGCCCCACGGCCGCTCTCTGGCCTGCCGGCCGAGGAGTCCCATGCTCAGACCCCGGAGTCAGACGGGCCTGGGGCGCCCCGTAAACCGGCTGAGGACAGCGCGTGGCCGTGCTCGGCAGGCGGCGAGGCCCCGAGGGCCCGGACCACGTGCCAGGCTGCCGGCTCCGCGGAGGAGGCCCGCTTCACGTGCCCGTTTTCCGGGGAGACACGGCGCTCCGTGTGCCAGGCCGCACCCGCCGGGTGTGGGCGTGTGGAACCGCTCCCCGGCGGTCAGCGGGGCCGCGTAGACACTGCGTTGGCGGTGACACGGGGGGCGGGGAGGGGGGTGTTTGCTGCCGGCCACGGGGACACACAGTTCGATCCCAGTGCGGCCGCCGCCGTGTAAATCCCGGGGCCGCTCCGTCCACCACAAACAGCCTCACGCTGGCGATGGCCTCGGAGGAGACGGAGCGGCTTCCGATGGTCTAATGAGCGGCAGACCAGGCCTCTCGCCGAGAGCCATCGGCGCCGGCTTATCCGTGTGGACATCGCTCCGAGGCCGTCTGTCTGTCTGCCGCCTCCGCGGGGTGCGGCCGCTCACTCAGGGAGACGGTCTGGGCTCCGCCCCGGCGGGAGGGATGGCAGCGGCTCCCAGACCAGGAGGGCGCGGGGGCCCGGGGGCCCGGGCGGCGGGCAGCGGCTGGCGGCGGCGGGGGTCGCGTTCCCCGCTGACTGCGTGCCGACCCTCCGCGGCCCCGGCTCTGTTTGCCCATGGTCTCCACCCGGCCGGAGAGGTAGTTCAACAGGAAACGCAATGTGTCGCAGCCGCGAGTTGGCTCCATGGACGGGCTATTGTGTCCGGGCGAGGAGGTGAGGGAGGGCGTTTTGATGGAATTGGCGGCCAAGGCTGCCTCTCCCATTGTCTGCGGCCGCACCGCCTCCCTGCCCTCCGGGTGGGTCCCCCCTCTCCTCTCTGCGGGGAGCAGGGAGGGGACCGGCGCTGCGGGTGCGGGTGCGGGTGCCTGGGAGCCGTGGGGACATCTTTTTGTTTTTAAATTGGGTGCAGGAGGCAGTAGCTCAAACCTGTCCATTCCCCTCAGCTTCACATGCGCAGTGTGATTAGCCCTGGCCAGGTGGCTCAGCGGGTAGAGCACCTGCCTGTGGACTGAAGGGTCCCGGGTTCGATGCCGGTCAAGGGCATGTACCTTGGTTGTGGGCACATCCCCTCTAGTGGGTGTGCAGGAGGCAGCTGATCGATGTCTCTCTCTCATTGATGTTTCTAATTCTCTATCCCTTTCCCTTCCTCTCTGTAAAAAATCAATAAAAAATATTTTAAAAATAAAATAAAATAAAAATCAGTGGAAACAATACTTTCGGGTGAGGATAAGAAAATTTTAATCCTCACCCGAGGGTATGTTCTGATTGATTGATTGAGAGAGAGACACATCGAATATGAGAGCCCCCCCACATGCATCCCAGTGGGGGTCAAAGCCACAGCCCGGCCAGGTGCCCTGACCAGGATTGAACTGTGACCTCCTGGCTCATAGGCCAAGGCTCCACCACTGAGCCCCAGGGCCCGGCTCCCAGTACTCTCTTCAGCGGGGAAGGCAGCCGGAGACGGAACACTGTCATCCAGGCGTCTGGGCGGGACCTGCCTGGGCCGGCCGGGCGACCCCTCCTGGCATCGCACCTCGCGGGGCGGGACCGGGTCGGCTTCACTCGCCCCGCGGGGCGCTCGGCTGCCGGAAGCCTCAGGGAATGCCGCCGGCAGCGGGGCTCGCCCCGGGGGAGGGCCGCCTCCTGCCTCGGGGTCCCGCCTGTGGGAGCGGGGCCTTAGGACCGAACGGCCCCGCTGACGATGCAGAATTCGCCAGCTCCCCTGAGCTGAGCCCCTCCCACAGGCCGCGTGGCCAGTCTCTCACCCATCAATTCGTTCCCAAACCAGTGGGATGGCGGCTGGTCCCGGTCTGAGTGACCCCGGTCTGTGTGACCCCGGTCTGAGTGACCCCGGTCTGAGTGACCCCGGTCTGACTGACCCCGGTCTGACTGACCCCGGTCTGAGTGACCCCGGCCTGAGTGACCCCGGTCTGAGTGACCCCGGTCTGTGTGACCCCATCTGTGTGACCCCGGTCTGAGTGACCCCGATCTGAGTGACCCCGGTCTGAGTGACCCCGGTCTGAGTGACCCCGGTATGACTGACCCCGGTCTGTGTGACCCTGGCCTGAGTGACCCCGGTCTGAGTGACCCCGGCCTGAGTGACCCCGGTCTGAGTGACCCCGGTCTGAGTGACCCCAGCCTGAGTGACCCCGGTCTGAGTGACCCCGGCCTGAGTGACCCCGGTCTGAGTGACCCCAGTCTGTGTGACCCCATCTGTGTGACCCCGGTCTGAGTGACCCCGGGCATGTGTGACCTTGGTCTGTGTGACCCCGGTCTGAGTGACCCCAGTCTGAGTGACCCCGGTCTGTGTGACCCCATCTGTGTGACCCCGGTCTGAGTGACCCCGGGCATGTGTGACCCCGGTCTGTGTGACCCCATCTGTGTGACCCCGGTCTGAGTGACCCCGGTCTGTGTGACCCCGGTCTGAGTGACCCTGTCTGTGTGACCCCGGTCTGTGTGACCCCGGTCTGACTGACCCCGGTCTGAGTGACCCCGGTCTGAGTGACCCCGGTCTGAGTGACCCCGGTCTGTCTGTCTCCAATAGGCGGGTTCACACACGGTCATGGTCTTTCTCGCGTGTGACCGGGTCCTGGGACGCGAGCAGGGCGGGCTCAGGCCCGAAGCGGGCTCAGGGGTGGAGCGCCGACCTAGGAACCAGGAGGTCAGGGTTCGATTCCCAGTCAGGGCACAGGCCCGGGGTGTGGGCTCCATCCCCTGTAGGGGGCGTGCGGAAGGCAGCCGGTCCGTGATTCTCTCCCTTCCTCTCTGAAACCAATAAAAACACATTAAAGTAAAAGTGCTGGCCCAGGAGAGCGCTCTATCTTCCTGGAAAAGGAATTAATTACTTTATTTGCTTTTTGCAAGGCAGCTGTCTTTACTTCTGCAGACTGCCTGGAGCTCGAGTGCCCCGCCCTCCGTGTGGGAGCAAGTCTGTGGGAGTCCCACCAGCCACGTAGCCATGAGCCACCAGCCACATGCCGTGTCCCACCAGCCACGTGGCCGTGTCCCACGTGGAACAGACGTTAGGAACAGTTGGGCCTCGCAGGAGTTAGCCAGCGTCCTGCTGGCACACAGGCGTCTGTCTGGGCAGCAACCGGCCTGCTTGGAGCCAAGGGGCTGTGGGTCCGGCCGAGGTGCACGGTTGCCCTTGATGATGAGGGGAGAGGTGGGGACGTCGGGGCAGCGTGGTGGTTAGACCCAGACTCAGACACGTCCGGGCACGGCCGCCCGGGACGAGGCTGTGCTATGGTGCTCGGCCGAGACAGATGAGAATGTGTGATCCTCTCTTGCCATTGATGTTTCCCTCTCTCTCTCTCTCTCTCTCTCTCTCTCTCTCTCTCTCTCTGGAATCATTTTAAAAGCAGGATGTATATATGAAATTTCCTGACCTTGTGGAGGAATTGCAGCAATTGGGGCAGAGGAAAGGGGGTGAGGGAAGAGAGCTGGAATGGGGGATGTGAGTGTAAAAGCATGCATTATCCCCCCGCCCCAATCCGAGCTCCCGTGGCCTCCCCTCTCCTCTCTCCTGACCTCGGGGTGAGGGAGATACTGACCTCATTGTCCTGTGGGTTTGCAGCGGGTCCCGTGGGGGGACAGAGTGTGGACGCTCATTCACCCCCTCCCCCGTCACTTCTGTGTGTCCCGCCCCCGGGCACCGGGCCCAGGCGACTTCCTGCAATTAGTGGTCACGGTCGGCTGAGCAGAACGAGGGCCGCGACCCCTCTGCTTTGAAGGTCGTGTTACCTGTGAGCGCGCTCCTGGGAAGGGCTCCTGGGAGGACATCCCTCCAGGAATTCGATGCTCCCTTTCCTGTGTTTCCCAGCCCGTCCACTGCCCGCGTCCCCACACCCCTCTCTGTCCTCCCCTTCGTGCGCCCCCCCCCCCGCCCCCCCACACGTCCGACGCAGCCACGACCTCACTGTCTCAGAACCTGGTCTCCCCGGGGTGCACTCAGCGGGGCCCGCCTGCTCCGAGGGATCCCTCTCTCTCCTCTTCCGGGTCCTCCGGCTCCTGGAAGCCACCCCATTCCTGTCCACTGCACTGGTCACAACAAGCCAACAAGAGGCCGGTCCGCTCACGGCTGCGGGGGGGGGGGGGGGGGGGGGCGGAGACAGCCGCCCTCGGGGCGTTCTGGAACTGTGCTGGGGCTTTGCTGGGGATTCCCAGGCAGCAGACAAGCAGGAGATACTCTCCAGGAAAGACTTCTTCGTCCTGAACGCCTGGTCCTAATTCTGCAGTTAAGGCCGTGGTCGGCAAACTGCGGCTCGAGAGCCACGTGCCCCTGGAGCGTGGCTCTTCCACAAAAGACCACGGGCGGGCGCGCAGGGACAGTGCGATTGAGACTTCGTGGCCCATGCGCAGAAGTCGGTTTTCGGCTCTCAGAAGAGATTTCAATCGTTGTGCTGTTGCCACCTGGCTCTGTGGACTGATGAGTTTGCCGACCACTGGGTTAAGGGCCCCAAAATGGCCAGAAGACTCACCCCCAGGTCCGGGAGCATCCTCACGCCGCCACGACCACAGCGACGCCCGATAACGCAGCGCCACCTACGGGCGGGCGAGCAGAGCCACACGTTCTGCCCCCGCGGCCAGCTTTTGAGAGGAGCCCATGGGACTCTTTTCGTTCTTTTCATCCTCCTTGGAGTTAAACAGCCTCTGAGTGCCAGCCGGTGCTTTTGTTATGTGACGTGGAGAATTCTCGGACGGAAGTGACATCTGAATTTCTTTTCTTTTTTTAAAGGTATATTTTTATTGCTGTCAGAGAGGAAGGAAGAGGGAGAGAGAGAGAACCGTCCATGACGAGAGAATCATGGATCAGCGGCCTCCTGCAAGCCCCACACCAGGGATTGAGCTGGCAACCAGGTCTGTGCCCTGACGGGAATTGAACCCGGGGCTCTTTATTCCACAGGCCGACACTCTATCCACTGAGCAAAACTGGCTAGGGCAACGTATGACCTTTTCAAAACGTGCCTTTATTTCTTCATTTCCGAGATTTTTTTTTTTTTTTTTTTTTTAATATTTTGTATTGATTTCAGAGAGGAAGGGAGAGGGAGAGAGAGACAGAAACACCCATGATGAGAGAGAATCATGGATCGGGTGCCTCCTGCACGCCCCCTACAGGGAACCAAGCCCCAGGCCGGGGCCTGTGCCCGACCGGGAATCAAACCGCGACCTCCTGGTTCTCAGGTTGACGCTCAGCCGCCGAGCCCCGCTGGCCAGCTGCACAGCCTGCTCCTCCTCCCGCTCCTCGCCTCCCTCTCTCCTCTCACGCTCTCCCCTGGAGGCGGCTCCGGGAGAACCCCGAGACCAGGGTGGGCGGAAACAGCGCCCTCACCCTGGGGAGGAAGGGCGGGGCTCCTCTGGAAAAGGCACCCCTTTTCCCCGGAGAAACCAGAGAAAACAAACCCACTGCCTCTGCGAGAGAGGAGAGGCCTCCCTCTGACAATCGCTCTGTCTATAGATTCCCGAGCAAACACACACAAAGCGCAGGCCACGGTCCCTCTCATGAAGCACAGACCGTCTTCTCCTGCCACAGCCCCGTGACCGCTCTCCCTCTCCGCCGGTGCCCAGCCCGGATCTCAGCCGCCGCTGCCGGCTGCCCGGGCCGATTCTGGGAAGAAATCAGCCGGCCGGCCGCGGACCTGGCCAAACCCGGGCCGAGCACAGAGCGGCTCCGGGGCTGGCAGCGGGCGGCACGCCGGTTAACATCTGCCATCCCGGCTCCGCTCACGCCGTTCGTTATTCCAAGGGTAAAAAAGGATGTTTCGCTTAATTTTTCCGGATCTTCCCGGGTCCCTGCAGCTTAACGCCGCGATTTGTCTAAGTGATGGTGATCGCCGGGCGGCGGCCTCGTTAGCTGTGAAAGGAGCGCGGTGCGGCGGCCGGAACCGGCCGGCGGCGGCGGGCACCGGAGAGAATAATTACCGCAGTAATCAGTGTAATTCACCATAATGGCCGCGCTGAGTTTCACACCATAGCTCCGAGCACTTACGTTTAATGAAGGTAGTTTGTGCTTGTTTACTAAAAAGGTTTTTAGCAGAAAATCGATAATGTAACTTCAGTGTTTCTAATTGCAAATGCAATTATTTTTTTTTTTTTAAAGCCGCGGCTCAATGAGGATTTTGCGGGGAAAATTGAGGTGTGTGAGTGCCCGGGCGCGCGGCTAATTAGTCTACCTGTGCATTAGCGCCCGCCTTCTCTCTATTCATCACGGCGCGCGCATTAAATGGATCAGCCGTCCGCGCTGCGGCTAGCTAATGGCGTGGACATGGAGCCTTCCCGGACGCTCAGGCCGGTGACAGCCCGTCAGCGGGAACCAGGCTTTCCCGGGAGGGGGGTCAGAGGTCATCCCGCAGACCCCACAGCGGCGGGGCGCCCCGTCCGGCAGAGCCAGGGGCAGGGGTCCACCGTGGGGTGACAGGTGCTCGCTCCCTTGGGGTCACTTCGGTGTGCCCCGTCCCAAGCCTGAGAGCCACGCCTGGGGGCCGGTGCCCTTCTCCCGGGGAAAAGCTTTTTTTTAAAAAAAATATTTCTTTATTGATTGCAGAGAGGAAGGGAGAAGGAGAGAGAGAGAGTTAGAAACATCAATGGTGAGAGAGAGTCATTGATCGGCTGCCTCCTGCACGCCTCCCTGCTGGGGATTGGGCACGTGCCCTTGGCTGGAATCGAACCTGGGACCTTTCAGTCCACAGGCGGATGCTCTATCCACTGAGCCACACTGGGCCTAGTGAGGAGGGGCCTGCAGGCCTGAGCCCAGGGCTCTCTCATCCCAGCCTCCCTGACGTGACCGGGGGCAGCTGGCACCTCGCCCGGGTCACGGCCCGGCTGCCTGTGCTGCGGAGACTGCCCCCCCCTCCAGGGGGTCCCTCGGAACCCAGGGCCTGGGCACCCGTCCTGGGCTGTGGACCGGCTCCGAGGCCTGTTCTTCTTCCCGCCCTGGGGCCTTCGCCGTGCTGGGCCGGGAAGGGCCATGTGACCGGGAGGTGGAGGGCTTTGGGGCCGAGCGTGGAACCCGCAGGGAAGGGCCCCGCGTTGGCGCCAGAGCCCTCCTCTGGGCTCCGGAAGCCGCTGGGACGCCGGCGGCGTGGCTGGCGGATTGGGCGTCGGCCGTGCACCGGGAGGTCCCGGGTTCGATGCTGGTTCGATGCCGGGTCGGGGCCCAGGCCCAGGGGGTGGGCTCGGTCCCCGGTGGGGGACGTTGGGAGGCAGCCGATGGATGTCTCTCCCTGGATCGATGTCGCTCTCTAGAGTTTCTGTCTCTCCCTCTTAAAAAAGCAGGGCCAATAGAGATACATTAAAAACAAAAAAAGCTATTGGGCGGCCTGCTTCCTTCCTCCCTGTGGCACGTGGTGGGGGTACAGCCAGGGCCCGCCGGCCGGGTCCCCTTCTGGGCCCGGGGAGGCAGACCGCCTGCACCGTGAGACCACCGGGTGCAGAGAAACTCTGGGTGGGAGCGATGACGTCACTCTCAGCCGGAGGAGGGGGGGCGGGGACCCCAGGAAGCATCGAGGCGCAGAGCACACCTTGTAAGGAGAAAGGAACAGCGGCGCCGGCCGCCCTGGGTGCCTCGAGTCTGCGTCACTGCGGTGGACGCGGCCCTCGCTCCCCACAAACAGCAGCTCGCCGATCCCGCAATCAGGCCGCCATTATCCTAACGGCGGCTGCTGCCGCTCTCGGCGCGGACCGTGCGGTGGCTCTGAGCTGCCGTCCTTCCTTTTGAAGTCGGGGGCCTCCCGCTCCGGGCTGTGAGGCGCCAGGCGGGAGCCGCGTCCCCCGACGGGAGAGCCGAGCCCAGAGGCTGGCATGTCGGAGGCTCACGTGACTCGCCAGCAGCTCCTGCAGCCCCTCCAGAGACCCTGTGCTTCCTGCTTGTTCCCCTTCGTGGCGACGGGGCGGCTCTGACAGCGGGCGCAGGCCTGGCCCCCGGCACCGTGGGCGTCGGCATGACCTGGCTCTGAGGGCGTGCGTGCTGGGCACGGGCTCGGGGCTCTGGCACACGCAGGGCTGTGGCTCGCAGCCTGTGTGCGACCACTCAGGAATCCGCTTTTTCCCCGTTTCTTTCATTTCCGGGCGGACGTGGCTGGAGGGAAGAGGGTTTACGAGCAGGTGCCTCTCCGGGGACCTGCCGGGGCAGCGCAAAGGCTGCAGCTGGGTCTCCAGGCAGCGATGGTGCCTCAAGTGGGCAGTGATTGTGCTGAGAGTGGGCAGGGTGGAGCCTCAAGTGGGCAGGGCAGTGTGGAGAGTGGGCAGGGTGGTGCGAGTGGGCAGGCAACACAGGATCTGAGAAGGACGGTGTGACCGAATGGTCTCCGAAAAGCCAACTGCCCGGCTGGGTCAACCAGCTGGCTCCTGCGTGGACCTGAAGGTGTGGGCATCTGAGGCCACAGTCACTGGCGAAGGTGGGTGCCTCCTTCGGCGTTTGGGCGCAGCTGCCACGTGGACAGACGTCAGGGGATCAAAGACGCAGGCGAGACGCCCGAGTGCCCAGGGCGTCTACAGGTGCAGACGAAGCTCCCAGCAGCCATGCCAGGGAGCCGGCCGGGGAGCAGCTCAGGGCGGGGGCGGCACGGGCACCGGCTCCCCGATTCGGCAGCCCCTCCCTCAGAGCCCCCCGCCCCGCCCGTCTCATTCGTCTGCCCCCCTTCCCCGCACGGGCCCGCAGCCGCCGCGTGCCAGCCGGCGTGACAGATGACGTGCTCGGCACGACGCCAGGAGCGGTCCGCCGCTGCATATTTATCGATCGCCAGATTCCGATAATCTGACGCCCGTCACGCTGACAGCCCGGCGCGGGGTCAGCTCGCGGGGCTAACGAGCTGCTGGCGAGATGGATGTGCTCTCCGCGCGCCCCCTTGCCAGCGGCCGGCGGGCGCCTCCCGGCGGGCAGACGCTCGGGGACCTTTTCTGTAAAAAATACAAAGAGTTGACGTTCACGTGAAGCAAAGCCCGGAGCCACGGAGCACCCGCGTTTTCACACGAAAATCTCATTACGGGCGGGCGCTGCGCCCGAAGCTCCATCCTGGCCGTGGGCGCCCGGGTCTGAGGGCGGGACGGATCCGCCCGGAGGACCGGAGGACCGGAGGGAGGCGGGCGCCTGGGGATGACGCCGCCAACAGGGCTTCTGGGCTCCAAGCTCCTCGGCCGCAGCTGGCACGGGCGCAGCTCCCCGAGAAGAGAGAGTGGGGAGCAGCGTTAGCAAAGAGGACCCCGTGCCACGAGGCTGCAGGCGGACGAGTGACACGGGACAGGCGAGGCAGGGTCCCAGCCGAACCCGGAGCCCTTCGAAAGCCCCTTGCGGGCTCATCTGTCTGTCCATCCTCCCGTCCGTCCTGCCCGAGGGCCACCGGATGGCTCTCCCGGGGGGTCCGTCCGTGGAACCGTGGGCATTTACCGGGCACAGCCTCACTGCGCAGCCGTGAGACGTGCGGGCCAGGGCAGGGTTTGAGAACGGGCTGCATGCCTGGCTGGGCCGCTGAGAACTTGGGCTCTTTGAGAAAGCAGAGGGCTCTTGGTTTGGTGCCGCATCTTACAAAGGAGCTGCAGGCCAGTGGTGGGCAAACTGCGGCTCGCGAGCCGCATGCAGCCTGTGGCCCCTTGAGTTTTTAGTAAAGGTCAGTGTAGGAGGACCCCAATTAAGTTAATACCAGTGCACCTACCTATATAGCTTAAGTTTAAAAAATGTGGCTCTCAAAAGAGATTTCAGTCGTTGTCCTGTTTACATTTGGCTCTGGTGACTGATGAGTTTGCCGACCACCGGGCTAGGCGACGGGCTTCTTCACATCCACACGCCTGTCCCGGCTCTAGCCCAGCATGGACACCCACAGGGATGGGATTGCGGTACTGGGATGCTTCTTTCCAGAACTTTCTCCACCACGAATCCCCGTGGCCAGCGCCAGCGTGGAAGAGCCTTAATCCATCACGATGCTTCTAGGCACAAACGCGGGAGACCGCCGGCCGGCATGGCTCAGGGTTGAGTGTTGACCTGTGATCCGAAAGGTCACGGTTTGGCTCCGGGCGGGGCACAGGCCCCAGTTGTGGGCTCGGTCCCCTGTAGGGGCTGTGCAGGAGGCCATGGTTCTCTCTCCTCGTTGATGTTTCTACCTCTCCTTCGCCCTCCCTTCCTCGCTGAGATCAATTAAAAAAGAAGAAAAGAAAGAAGAGAATTATGTACGAGAGACGCAAGTGAAAGCCACCCTGGGCAGTTTTAATTTAGGCAAATTACTATGGGGGAGTGGTTACTATGGCAACAGTGGACAATATGGTGTTTATGTTGCTATTGAGCGGCCTCGGGCTTCACTGGAACCCGGGGAAGATGTCAGGGCGCGGAGGGCAGCCTCATGGCGGTCCCTCTTCTCGGAGGGCTCGTGTTCATGGCCTCGGCCTCTGGGACGCGGACAGCCGAGGGCGGGTGTGTGTCCACATTTCCCACCTGAGCCGCCCCCGTGAAAGCCGGGGTGTGTGTGTGTGTGTGTGTGTGTGTGTATGTGTGTGTGGAAGTCGGGACCTGATCGTCTGAGGTGCAAAAGCTTCTCCTCGCATGTGAAAACCAACATTCCCCTCTGACCACGCTGAGATGTGAGCGGTACAGAATGGGGGACACTGCCAAAACCGGTGTGGCTCAGTGGTAGAGCATCGGTCTGCGGACTGAAAGGCCCCGGGTTTGATTCCGGTCAAGGGCATGTACATTGGTTGGGGGCACATCCCCGGTAGGGGGTGTGCAAGAGGCAGCTGGTCGATGTTTCTCTCTCATCGACGTTTCTAGCTATCTATCTCTCTCCCTTTCTCTCTGTAAAAAAATCAATAAAATATATTAAAAAAAAAAAAGAAAAGAAAAAGAAAAAAAAGAATGGGGGACACCTGTGTGCGGGCGCCCCTCTTCCCCGGGGGGAGGGGCAGGGCTGCGGCGGCCATTTCTGCATGGGCGGCTGAGCAGAGACAGGACTGCCCCCCTCAGCTCCCCTCAGGGAGCCCGGAGAGGGTGTGCCCGAAGAAGGTGAGCTCGGAGAGGGTGAGCCCGGAGAGGGTGAGCCCGGAGAGGGTGCGCCCGGAGAGGGTGCGCCCAGAGAGAGAGGGTGAGCCCGGAGAGGGTGAGCCTGGAGAGAGAGGGTGAGCCCGGAGAGGGTGCGCCCAGACCTGAGCAGGGAGGCGTTCGTGGTCTCGGCCACAGGTGCTGCCTGCGCTCTGTGAGGCGGGTCCGGGCCAAAGACGCCAGCTCAGGGTTTCTGTGAGCCCGGCCCGTGTGGCTCAGCGGGTGAGCGTCGACCTATGAACCAGGAGGTCTCGCCTGGGTTGTCACTCGATCCCCAGTGGGGGGCGTGCAGGAGGCAGCCTGCCAATGATTCTCTCTCATCATTGATGTTTCTATCTCTCTCCTGTCCTCTCGGAAATCAATTAAAAATAGTTTTATATATAAAAGGCTAAGTGACCAACCATCTGTCCATTCACCTGAGCGACCAACCGGCTGGTACATATGATGTGCACTGGCAACTTAAAAATGAATGTCGACTTGTGCCTGCAGGATGCATATAAAGCTCTCGCTGGCGCCAATCGCACGTGTGTGTTTCCATCTGTCACTGTCGATCGGGAATGTGGTCATTTTTGTTGACATTCTAAAGCTGGAAGGTGGCGGCGTCGCTGACAGTATGTGTCTGGAGACCAGCTATGGGCACAGCGCCCCTCTGAGGCCGAAAGAAGCCGGCGGGGTGGACAGAATGTATCTGAAGGCCAACTGTTGTTTTTATGTCGTGTCTTTGTTGTTATTGCTTATTTATTAACCGATTTATGTGTTATTTTCATACACATCTCACTAATTTTCTTTCGTCTCTGACACTTCTATTATAGAGAAATGGCGAACAGCAATATTATACTACTTCTTCTAATCCATTTCCTTCCGATGTGCACGAGTCCGTGCACGGGGCCGCTGGTGTGTCTGTAAGAGATTGCTGAGATTTCACGAGTGGCAGGTGTTGGTGTGTCCTGGGCACCGGCAGGAAGCAGGGAGTGTGGTGGGGAGGTAGATCCTGGTACGCACTTGGCTGGGGTTGGGGCGCCCCATCTTCGGGGGGCCCCGGACTTGGTCCGAGAGCTGCCTCTTGTCAGGGGTTGGAAAGCCCTGTGGCCCTCAGTTCCCTGGTTCCTGGGACGAGGCCGGAGGGGGCCTCCCTGGCCGGCTCAGGGCCAGACCCCGTGTCTGCTGTGCCAGGAACCCCTCAGATTCCCACAGCCCCCGTCCGGGCGGCTAAAACGCCATCACCTCCGTGGGCAGTGTTCTGTGTTCCGTTCCTGTGCGGTGACCACGCACTGCCCGTGGCCAGCTCCCCTCCGCCGCCCCGTGGGAGGGAAGGTGAGTGAATTTAAATGAAATTCCCCCCAAAGCCATCGCGGTGGGCGTCGGGAGCGGAGGCAGAAACTGGGGCCGCCGACGAGATGAGGCCCCCACTCTGCCGGATGGCGCCTCCCGGTGCCCGGCAGGAGCGGCACGGAGGCCGGGTGGGCAGCGCCGGGGCGACGGCTGGCAACTGCATTCACCCGGCTCTTTTAACTGCGGGCGGAAGCCCCTGTGACACGCGGGACCCACCGGGCGCCACATGAAGGCTCTGCCATTTTTAAAAATATATGTATATCAGTTATTTTTTTACAGAGAGAAAGGGAGAGGGATAGAGAGCTAGAAACATCGACGAGAGAGAAACATCGATCAGCTGCCTCCTGCACACCCCCCACCAGAGGTGTGCCCGCCACCAAGGTCCATGCCCCTGACTGGAATCGAACCCGGGTCCCTTCAGTCCACAGGCCGACGCTCTATCCACTGAACCACACCGGATTCGGCCGTTCCTGCCATTTTGGGCTTTGCATCGCTTACTGAACCCGTCAGCTGTCGGTGTGAGCCGGGGCTGAGCAAAGTGCCCGTAACACCGGGGCCCTCTGCCCACGCCCTCCCCTCCAGGCCCACCGCCGATGGAGGGCTTTTAATCTCACATTCTGGCCCCCACCCACCGCAGGCGATACACAAAGGGCCCCCTCGGCGGGTCGGCCGTGCGGCCCCCCCGCCCGGCTCCCGGAGCCTCGCACAAAGAGTGCCGGGCCCGCGACTCGTTGGCGGGCTGTGGAGCGGGGGTTTAATAGCAGGTATTCCTGCGCTGCGGTAATTAAGGACCTTTGTCAATAAGACGGGATGGATGGCCACACTTGGCTGTAATCAGCGGGCTCCGGAGGGCCGGGAGTGAGGGGGCAGGCAATCATCCCGTGAATAACGGCCCCCCTCCGCCCCCGCCCGCGCCGGAATAATAATTCCCGGCAGCGAAAGTGCAGGAATAAAAGTACTTACCCTCCAGCCGGTGATTTTTTTGGGACTTTTTATTTACTCTGCTGAGCTTTCCCGTTGCTCGGGGCTGCGTGTGATGGAGCATTGTTTAACCGGCAGCGGGGGCGGGGGCGGGGGCGGGGGCGGGGGCGGGGGCGGGGGCGGGAGGGAGGAATGCTAGCCAGGTGGCGGCCGCCCCGCCGGACGGTGGACAGCGTGCGGCGGATCAATTATTTCTCCGCGATAAAAAAAAGAAAAAGAATAAAGAATAAAGAATAAAGAAAAGGGAAAAAGGAGAAGAAAAGGAACAACACAAAACCAAGTGTCTCGTGAAGAGGCGCGGGGCCCCAGGCGCGTCCCTGCTCGGAGTCATTCAGCCTAAATGGGCCGCGGGCGGCGGCGGGAAGTGAACTCGGGGCGCCTTGGCCCCCGCCTCCTCCCTAATGCACCGATAAATGGCCCGGCGAGGGGGGCGGCGGGAGGGGCCGGGGCCGGCGGCCGCGATTCAAAGGGACCTTCAAGGTGTGTGCCCGCGGTAATTGGAGAGGACACGCCGCGGCCCTGCCTTTTACCGGCTCTAACAAGCGCGAGGCTTTCAATGATGCTGAGTGCCAGCTCTTTATCCGCCTCTCCCTCTCGCGCGCGGCTCCGGCCACTCTGCCGCCGCTAATGCCGGAAAACTTCTCCCTTTAATCATCCGGGCGGCGGCCAGCCCGCGCCTCTCCCGCGGCAATTACGGCGGCGGAGAGGGAGCCATGCGGCCCCAGCGGGGACGTGACAGGGGACTGGTGTCAGGGAGGACTGGGGGTCGGTTTTAAAAAATATGTATATATTTTTTATTTATTTCAGAGAGGAAGGGAGAGGGCGAAGGAGAGAGAAGCATCCGTGATGAGAGAGAATCACGGACCGGCTGCCTCCTGCACACCACCCCCCCCCCCCCACCGGGGATGGAGCCCACACCCCGGGCCTGTGTCCCGACCGGGAATCAGAGGTGGACGCTCAGCCCTGAGCCCCGCCGGCCAGGCCTGGGCCCTTCCATGTCTCTCCTCCTCCCCCTCGCCCTCCTCCCCCTCTCTCTCCCCCTCCCCCTCCCCCCCCTCCTTCTCCTTCCCTCCCCCCTTCTCCTCCTCCTCCTCCCCCTCCTCCTCCCTCTCCTTCCTTTCCTTCCTTCGTGGATCCCACGGCCGGAGTCTCCATAAAAGGGCCGACGGTGCCGCTGGGAGACGGGGCTTCATTTTTTCCTCCAGAAAAATGGCAGCGGTTTCCTGTAGCGAGTGCCCGGCTCGCCTCTCTAAAAGGGTTTTATTACCGAGCGCCCGGGGCCCTCGCGTCCGACATCCGTCTTCCGGCCGGGCGGGGACAGGGCGGCCCGGTGTCTGCGGATCTCGGCGGTTAGTGGCCGCGGCCGGTGTCCTCTCCCCCGTGGGGGCCCTCGGGGCCTCCTCGAACGCCTGAGCCTTGTGGTCCGAGGGGTTTGTGCCCCGACCCTCAGCGCGGCGATGGTCTCAGAGACCCTGCGGTTTCCCAGGCCGCCTCCCGCAGGGCGCCTCCCGCAGGCGCTCCGAGGAGAGCCACGCCAGGACACCTGCCCCTGTGCCCGGCCCCAGGGCACTCCGAGGGCCGCCAGCTGAGCGCTCTCCTGGGCCGGGCTGGCCGGAGGGTCCTGCCTCCGTGCTGTGACTGGGCGGCGCCCCCCGAGGCCTCTGGCCAGCTCGGGATGGGCCTCTGGAGACGGCAAACCCCCTTGGGATGGGGGACAGAGCGCAGGTGGAAGGGCCCGTGTGCCCCAGGGAAGCCGCCCGAGGAGGGCCCCCGCCAGCCTTCCGGCTCCCCGAGGTTCCAGCCCCTTCTCGCTGCGGCGGGTCCTCACGCGGGCGGCCCTGGTTCTGCCGGGACATCGTCCCCGGAGAGAGCACCTGCCGAGGGAGGGCGGGGGGAGTGTGTCCTCGAGAATCACGGAGACTCGCCCGGCCGGCGGGGGGGCTCCGCGGTGAGCATCGCCCTGTGAGCCAGGAGGTCACGCTGGTTCCGGTCAGGGCACAGCCCGGGCTGCCGGCTCCGCCCCTGTGAGGGGAGGGCAGGAGGCAGCCGGTCCGTGATTCTCTCTCATCGTTGTTGCTTCTTTCTTTTTCCTTCTTTGGTTAATCCTCATCTGAGGATATTTTCCTGGTGATCTTTCAGGGAGAGGGAAAGGCCGAGAGAAACATCAATGTGAGAGAAACACGTTGATTGGTTGCCTCCTGCATGCGCCCTGACCAGGGCCCCGGCCTGGGGAGGTCCGTGCCCTCGACCAGAATCGAACCCAAGGCTCTTTGGTCTGCAGGCCGACGCTCTACCCACTGGACAACACTGGCCAGGGCCAATTTGATGTTTCCATCTCCCTCTCCCCGGCCCTCTCCCTCTCCCTCTGAAATCAGTAAAAACACATTTTAAAAACCATTGCTCCTGGGCTGAGACAGAAGGCGGCCAGTCCCCACCCCACCAGCCTCCCCGTGAGCGGCACCCGGGAAAGGCATTGCCGAGCAGGTGGGATTTAAAATGAACGTGAAACCAGCAGCCGCCTCGGCGAGGCGTCAGCCTCCGCTCCGCTTCAGGCCTGTCCCTGCGGCTCCAGCCCCATCTCCTTTGTCCCCGAGCTCCGCCTCGCCGCCGCCGCCGCCGCTGCCGCCGCCGCCGCCGCCGAGCTGAGTGAGGGCGCCACACGGGCCTGGCCCGGGGCAGATGTCAGCACAACATCATTTCCCCGGGAGCGGGCGGGCGCGGCCGGGCCCCGGACACTCTGTCTGAAGCTGCTCAGCGAGGACGCTGAGATTGAAAGGGTCTGAGGTTTAAAGTGGCTGCACATCCCTGTCTGCCGATTGTCCGGGGCACGTGGGCCGGGAGAGGCCGAGGGGCAAGTTAGCGACGGAGCGGCCGGTGCCGTTGTCGCCGGCTCCTCGGCGGCCGCAGTCCGCGCCCGAGGCCTGGATTCCGACACCGGGCGTCACGCGGAGGGAGGCCCTGGGCGTCGGAGACGGGGTCGGGCGCCAGGCTGCCTCCCTCACTGCTGCGTGCGGGCCTCAGCCTCCCCGTCTGGGGAGGGGCTGAGGGGGTGAGTGTTCTCAGGTGCGTTTTGCAGGAATAAGGAGGTTCGGCGTCAGCGTGGGCTGAGGGGTCCCGGGCGGAGGAGCGAAGGGAGCACGCAGGGCAGTCTGGGGCCACGGGTCTCCGGCTTCGAAACAGGGGCTCCCGTCCGGCCCGCCCTCCCGCCAGGAGGGCACTGCCCCCTCACAGACACGCCGTGCGGACCGCCGCGCCCTGGGCAGCGACCGCCGGGGTGTCTCCGGACTCGGACTTGGGTTCAGACACGGAGCTCCCCGGGAGGTCCCTCCGAACGGCCCGGAGGCCGGAGCTTCCGTGCCCCCTCCCTGACCCACGTCTTTCCAGGAAAAGAAATATCCGTGGGCTGTGCCGGTTATCATTTATTTTAAAGACTTTTAAATTGACTTTGAGAGAGAGAGGAAGGGCGAGGGAGAGAGGGAAACGTGGATGTGAGAGCAAAACATTGACTCATTGCACCTCATCCTGCCTAATGGAGGGGATATGCTGACTGACCATCACTCTGTCACAAAGGTGGCTGCACCCACAGCTGAGGCCAGGTTCCCATCAGGAGCCTTAAGGAGCAGTCAGCAGGGACCTGAGGCTACGCCCGCCCCTGCCTGGCGGGACTTGACGGGGGACCTGAGGCTACACACCCCCACCCAGTGGGGCTTGATGGGGGACCTCAAAGTGCACCCCCAGTGCTGGGTCAGGGAACTCAGGCTGCACCCCCACCCAGCGGGGCTTGACAGAGGACCTGAGGCTACACCCCCCCACCTGGCAGGGCTTGACGGGGGACCTCAGGCCAGGCCCCCTGTCCTGGCGCTGGACCAGGCGGCCTGAGTCTGCGCTCCCTGACCGTCCGGGCTTGACAAGGGTGTGATTTTGAGGTGCATGTGGGTGGGCGGGGACTTGACTCTGGGTCCCCCTTTCAATGTGCACGAATTCCAGCGCCGGGCACTGGTGTTAGCGGGAGAGCAGGTGCTCAGCGGCCGGGCACTGGTGTTAGTGGGAGAGCAGGCGTCAGCGGCCGGGCACTGGTGTTAGTGGGAGAGCAGGCGTCAGCGGCCGGGCACTGGTGTTAGCGGGAGAGCAGGTGCTCAGCGGCCGGGCACTGGTATTAGCGGGAGAGCAGGCGTCAGCGGCCGGGCACGGGTGTTAGCGGGAGAGCAGGCGTCAGCGGCCGGGCACTGGTGTTAGCGGGAGAGCAGGTGCTCAGCGGCCGGGCACTGGTGTTAGTGGGAGAGCAGACGTTAGCGGCCGGGCACTGGTGTTAGTGGGAGAGCAGGCGTCAGCGGCCGGGCACTGGTATTAGCGGGAGAGCAGGCGTCAGCGGCCGGGCACTGGTGTTAGCGGGAGAGCAGGCGTCAGCGGCCGGGCCAGCACCACGGCCCCCAGTGATGGAGCCACTCGCTCCATTCCTTCCCCATCAGGGGCTCAGGCCTCTCCTCCCTGTGGCTCCCGCGGTGGGGTGCAGGGAGGGAGGTAACATTAGCCTGCGCCCCATTTCTAACGACGTCTCCGCGGACGCCGGCGGCTGGTAAACCCTCCCGGCGGCCGGCGGCATCTGACCCGGCTGCACCGGCAGCAGACACCGCCCCCGCGAGGCCGGCGGCCGCGGGCCCGGAGCGGAGGCCTCCCCGTCTCACCGCACGGCCAGCCTTCCTCCCGGGGCATCCGTGGTTTCTAGAAGGACGGGCTTCTCCCGCACAACCACAGCCTCATGTGGACGCCCGCGAGGGGTGTCAGTCAGCGGAGGGGTGTCAGTCAGCGGAGGGGTGTCAGACCCCAACGCTCGGCGGCTCCTCAGCGCACGTTCCCGTCTGTCCCTCCGTCCGTCTTTCCCTCCGTCCGTCCGTCTCTCTGTCCATCCGTCCGTCCCTCCGTCCATCTGTCCCTCTGTCTGTCCGTCCCTCCGTCCGTCTGTCCCTCTGTCTGTCCCTCCGTCCATCTGTCCCTCTGTCTGTCTGTCCCACTGTCCGTCTGTCCCTCCATCCGTCTGTCCCTCTGTCTGTGGTCAGGGACCGGCTCCCTCAGGCCGGCGGAGGACTGGCCGGTCAGGAAAGGAGGTGGGAGCCGTGCTGGGTGGCTGGGAGGCACTGCCCTCAGGGCCGGCCTGATTGGGGGGGGGGAGTCAGCCCAGGGCTGAATGTACGTTTTTGGGCAAATCCTGGGACCTCTGCGGAGCCCTGATCACCTTTTCATCGAGTTTACCCCAGTGCACGTCTCGCCCAGAAGCCACGGACACACCGGAGTCAGGCCGGCTGCCCACAGACTGTCCTGCCCAGTGGTCCCCCTGCTTCCGGTGTCCGCTCTCCTGTCTGGTGCTATTGGTGTCTGTCCCCTCGAGGGGCTCTCCAACCTGTTTGGGGCAAGAACATGTCATAGGGTGTTTGGTTCTCTCTCTCTCTCTCTCATTCCTTCTCTCTTGCTCTCCTCTCTTCTCTCTCTCTCTCTTTCTCTCATTCCTTCTCTCTCTCTCCTCTCTCTCATTCCTTCTCTCTCTCTCCTCTCCTCTCTCTCTCCTCTTCTCTCTCTCTCTCTCTCTCTCTCTCTCTCTCTCTCTCTCTCTCTCTCTCTCTCTCTCTCTCCAGGCTGCGGGATGGGGCCCGCTCTGGGCGAGCGCGGGTCTGCCCGTCCCCTCGGCGGTGTCCACCATGACGCCCGCCGGCTGGGACACGGCCGCTGCTTGGTGCCCTCCCGCTGCCCGTCCCCTCAGGAAGGATGAGACGCTCGCACCAGGACGCTCTGTTCTAATGACAAGGATATAACAAGGCCAGGAAACGGCTGGCATCAATCTCCACTTACCCGTGGCAGGCCCGCAATGAAGATGAGGGATAGTGGGAGCTTAACCCGCACTCATTACGCTCCTAATTGCATTCTGTGGTCCTGGTTCCCGCGCCGACGGGCCCCTGTCAGTCAGGCTGAGAGAGACGGACAGCCCGGTCTCCGCTCCCCGTGACGTCTGCGGGGCCCTGCTGGAAGGTTCCATTCCGGCCGTGGGCACGGACCTCGTTGCAGGCTCCTCCCCGGCCTGGGCCCGGGTTGGGGCGTGTGCGGGAGGCTGTGTTTCTCTCACATCGATGCTTCTCTCTGGCTCCCCCTCGTTCCCGCTCTCTCTGAAAATCAGTGAAAAGCATCCTCACCTGAGGATGAACAAAAACACAAAAAGCTCGGGGGCAGGAGGAGTCACGGTCACCTCTCCCCGTCTCTCTCCGTCTCCTGGACTGAGTTTCCCGACGGCTCAGGCCCAGTGCCAGGAACCGGCCACGCTGCTGCCGGCGGGACCTGTTGCGGTTCTGATTGGTTTTTAGACGTAACAACTCGGTTTGAAAATAAGTCCAGCCCCCACTGCGTGGCTCAGGGGCTGAGCATTGACCTAGGAACTAGAAGGTCAGGGTTCTATTCCTGGTCAGGGCACAGGCCGGGGATGTGGGCTCGGTCCCCAGTCGGGGGCGTGCAGGCGGTAGCCCAGCCATGATTCTCTCTCCTAACGGATGTTTCTCCCTGTCCCTGTCCCTCTCCCTGTCCCTCTCCCTCTCCCTTCCTTCCTGAAATCAATAACAAAATATTTTTAAAAATTAAAATAAATCCACAGCCACAGACAAGGCTGAGATCGGAAGGGCGAACACGGATAAAGCTGGAAAAAGAAGGTGGACATTTGCCTTAGACTCGCGAGGAAGTGGGAGCAGCCCCAAGGGAGGCTGCAGAGCTTTGCTCGAACCCGCAGCCGCGCACACAGCCGTCCGTCCGTCCGTCCGGCTGTCCCCTCGCCGGCCTGAGTCAGCTCGCCGCTCGCCGCGGGCCTGGAGGGGAGCGGCCTTCACAGCCGTCCTTTTAACGGCCGTGGAAGATGCGGCTCGGATGAGTGAAGTCTTCTGTCAGAGAGCCGTCTGTCTGCGGCCTTCGTCTGGGGATATATTTACCTCCCGCGTCATCGGACAGCGAGCCCGTGGGCGGGGAGCGTTCGGGAGCCGAGAGCCGCGCTCTCCCGGCCAAGGGCACCGGCTCCGGCCAAGGGCACCGGCTCCCGGCCAAGGGCACCGGCTCCCGGCACTGTCTCGTTGCCGGGCAAAGCCGCGGCGGAGCGGAGTCTCGCCGGGTCCGCCGTCCCGGTTGCACAGAAAATGCTTCGCGATCAGAGGAGCCGCCCACAGAGGACTCGGCCGCGGACGGCTCGCCGGGAGGACGCGGCCGGGCCTCGGGGAGCCGCCCAGACGCCACGGGGTCCCTGTGGGGAGAGAGGTCAGCGGCGTCCGGAAGGAGAGCCCGAGCCGCTGGGAACCCGGCCCGGTGCCACTGGGGGGCCTGGCCCAGGCGTTGCCGCTGGTCTGCTGTGTGGCCATCCATCCCGAGCTCCAGTTTCTTATTTGTGAAATCACGGTGAAGCCCTGGCCGGTGGAGAGAGCCTCGGGTCCCGGGTTCGATTCCAGGCAGAGCACACTCAGGTTGCAGGCTCGATCCCCAGTGGGAGGCATGCAGGGGGCACTGGTCCATGATTCTCTCATCGTGGATGTTTCTCTCTCTCCCTCTCCCTTCCTCTCTGACATCAATAAAATTATATTAAAATTGTTTTAAAAAAAACAAAGGGAAGGTGGGTTTCTGCCTTGTGGAGCTCATTTCAGTCCAAACGGGATGATGTCTGTCGGAGTCTTCGCACAGCGCTGGGCACACAGACACCTCCGTCACCCTCCTTCCCTCCTTCCTCCTCTCACCCCACCTGGAGCAGTGTGCAAACGGTGGAAAGAGCCAAATAAAAGTAGTGTTTGTGTGAGAGAGTGAGTGTGAGTATGAGTGTGTGTGTGAGTCTGTGTGTGTGTGTGTGTGTGTGAGTGTGTGAGTGTGTGAGTGTGTGTGAGAGTGTGTGTGTGAGTATGAGTGTGTGTGAGTGTGTGAGTGTGTGAGTATGAGTGTGTGTGTGAGTGTGTGTGTGAGTGTGTGTGTGAGTGTGTATGTGTCTGTGTGTGTGAGTGTGTGTGTGAGTATGTGAGTGTGTGAATGTGTAAGTGTGTGTATGTGAGTGTGTGTGTGAATGTGTGAGTGTGTGTATGTGAGTGTGTGTGTGAATGTGTGAGTGTGTGTGTGTGAGTCTGTGTGTGAGTCTGTGTGTGTTAGTATATGTGAATGTGTGTGTATGTGAGTGTGTGTGTGTGTGAGTCTGTGTGTGTGTGTGAGTGCATGTGAGTCTCTGTGTGTGTATCTGTGTGTGTGTGAGTGTGTGAGTGTGTGTGTGAGTGTGTGAGTGTGAGTGTGTGCGTGAGTGTGTGTGTGAGTGTGAGTGTGTGTGTGAGTGTGAGTGTGTGTGAGTGTGTGTGTGAGTGTGTGTGTGAGTGTGTGAGTGTGTGTGAGTGTGTGAGTGTGTGTGTGTGTGTGAGTGTGTGAGTGTGTGTGTGAGTGTGAGTGTGTGAGTGAGTGTGTGTGAGTGTGTGTGTGAGTGTGTGTGTGAGTGTGTGAGTGTGTGTGTGTGTGAGTGTGTGTGTGTGTGTGTGTGAGTGTGTGAGTGTGTGTGTGAGTGTGAGTGTGTGAGTGTGTATGTGAGTGTGTGTGTGTGTGTGTGAGTGTGTGAGTGACGGGGAGCACCTGCTCCTCATCGGCAAGCGGCCCCAGAGGCCGGGCAGAGCCGCGGGAAAGCTGCTGCGTCTGATGGTCCTCCTGCCTCTGAGGCCGCCCAGACGGTCTCCTCCCCGCCGTCTGGGATGTGGCCGATGAGGCTGGTGCTGGGATTCGGGAAGAGCGTAGATCAGCGAGTGGATGGCAGCGGATTCCCACGATTCCCCGGGTGTGAGCACAGCGCGGGGCCTGGGTGGACGTTCAAGTCCCTTTCGGGTCCCGGGGGATTCCGGAGCGCGGCCGCGGGCCCGGAGCTCAGCAGACGTCCCTCCGCGCCCGAGGGCGGACCAGCGATCAGGGTGGGAAAAGCGGGAGACGGTGCAGAGAACTCACAGCCGGGAGGCCTCTTCACGGACCAGAAACGGGCCCAGCCCCGCCGGCGAGGGGGCTCAGTGGTTGAGCAGTGACCTATGACCCAGGAGGTCAGGGTTCGATTCCCAGTCAAGGGCACAGGCCCAGGTTGTGGGCTCCATCCCCAGTGGGGGGCGTGCAGGAGGCAGATGATCGATGATTCTCGCTCCTCATGGATGTCTCTCTCCCTCTCCCTTCCTCTGCAATCAGTAAAAATATATTTAAAAAAGCAGAGAAATGGGGCCAAATGGGCGCCGAGGGCAGGCGGTTTCTGACGTGCAAACGTGGCGAAGGCGGCCCTGGCCTTCCCTCGCCCGCCTCCCGGCTCCCAGCGGCTGTGGGCGGCTCCGAGGCCTCTGCAGGGCGGGCGGCGCCCGGCTGTGAGCCCGCGGCCGCAGAAAACCAAATGTTCCCGAAGAGCCGCCAGATGTGCCTCCTCATGGCGTCGCCAGCGGATTCGGACGCGGAGAATGGGACTGGGAACGGGGATGGCTACACCACATCCCTGCGCGCCGAGCCCCCATCGCGGGGCTGCGCTCCAACAAACGTGACTGGGCAGCGGCAATAACTGCTCGTCACGTTTACACAACAGTAACGAGGCGGCGGGCGGGAGACAGCTGCCCGCGCCCCGCGCCCCGCGCCCCGCGCCCCGCGCCCCGCACCCGGCCGCCGTCGAGCAGCACGGGGCGCCGGGAGCCGGGACAGCGGGTGGGGCGCGAGGCCGAGGCGGCCTCCGGACGGGACAGCAGCCCTGTAACCCTCCCGCCCTGTAACCCTCCCCGCCCTGTAACCCTCCCGCCCTGTAACCCTCACCACCCTGTAACCCTCCCCGCCCTATAACCCTCCCCGCCCTATAACCCTCCCGCCCTGTAACCCTCCCGCCCTATAACCCTCACCACCCTGTAACCCTCCCGCCCTATAACCCTCACCACCCTGTAACCCTCCCGCCCTATAACCCTCACCACCCTCTAACCCTCCCGCCCTGTAACCCTCCCGCCCTATAACCCTCACCGCCCTGTAACCCTCCCGCCCTGTAACCCTCACCACCCTGTAACCCTCCCGCCCTATAATCCTCACCACCCTGTAACCCTCCCCGCCCTATAACCCTCCCGCCCTATAACCCTCACCACCCTGTAACCCTCCCCGCCCTGTAACCCTCCCGCCCTCTAACCCTCCCCACCCTGTAACCCTCCCGCCCTGTAACCCTCCCCACCCTGTAACCCTCCCCACCCTGTAACCCTCCCCGCCCTCTAACCCTCCCCGCCCTATAACTCTCACCACCCTGTAACCCTCCCGCCCTGTAACCCTCCCGCCCTCTAACCCTCCCCACCCTATAACCCTCCCCGCCCTGTAACCCTCCCGCCCTGTAACCCTCCCGCCCTATAACCCTCCCCGCCCTGTAACCCTCCCGCCCTCTAACCCTCACCACCCTCTAACGCTCACCACGGAGCCACACCGGCCAGGCCGCTCCTCCTCTGAAAGAACAACAGCAAGATGTATAAGATGCTCTTTTCTTTCCGATGACAAGGCAGTAACACGCGGGGCCATCGGCCTGACCCCAATGGGGAGAGGCCCGGACACGCGGACTCAGCAGACGTGGCCGCCGCTCCGAGGAGAGGCGCCGGCCTGCGCTGCTTTCCTTCCAGCCTTCCTTCCGTGCGCGCTGTGTTCCAGGCGTGACGCCCGGGCCAGGGCTCCGCGGTGCCTCTGTCCGAGGGCGGTGAGTCCGAGCACGCGTGAGCCGGGAGAGCCGTTCTGTATTCCCTGAGCACACGCGAGGCCACGTGCCATCTGTCCACGTGGGGGGGCATGCGGACACAGGGGGGGGCATGTGGACACGTGGGGGGGCATGTGGATACAGGGGGCATGCGGACACAGGGGGGGGCATGTGGACACGTGGGGGGGCATGTGGACACGGGGGGGCATGTGGACACGGGGGGGGCATGTGGACACGGGGGGGGCATGTGGACACGTGGGGGGCATGTGGACACGGGGGGGCATGTGGACACGGGGGGGGCATGTGGACACGGGGGGGCATGCGGACACGGGGGGGCATGTGGACACGGGGGGGGCATGCGGACACGGGGGGGGCATGCGGACTCGGGGGGGCATGTGGACACGGGGGGGGCATGTGGACACGTGGGGGGCATGTGGACACGGGGGGCATGTGGACACGGGGGGGCATGCGGACACGGGGGGGCATGCGGACACGGGGGGGGCATGTGGACACGTGGGGGGCATGTGGACACGGGGGGCATGTGGACACGGGGGGGCATGCGGACACAGGGGGGGGCATGTGGACACGTGGGGGGGCATGTGGACACGGGGGGGCATGTGGACACGGGGGGGGCATGTGGACACGGGGGGGCATGTGGACACGGGGGGGCATGTGGACACGGGGGGGGCATGTGGACACGGGGGGCATGTGGACACGGGGGGGCATGTGGACACGGGGGGGCATGCGGACACGGGGGGGCATGTGGACACGGGGGGGGCATGTGGACACGTGGGGGGCATGTGGACACGGGGGGCATGTGGACACGGGGGGGCATGTGGACACGGGGGGGCATGTGGACACGGGGGGGCATGCGGACACGGGGGGGCATGTGGACACGGGGGGGGCATGTGGACACGGGGGGCATGTGGACACGGGGGGGGCATGTGGACACGGGGGGCATGTGGACACGGGGGGCATGTGGACACGTGGGGGGCATGTGGACACGGGGGGCATGTGGACACGGGGGGGCATGTGGACACGGGGGGGCATGTGGACACGGGGGGGCATGCGGACACGGGGGGGGCATGTGGACACGGGGGGGGCATGTGGACACGTGGGGGGCGCCCATGAAGCCCCGTCCCCGCAGACTCGCTCCCGGGGTGGCACAGAGCAGAGGCTGAGAGGCCCCGGGGGCCTATGGGAGGGACCGTGAGGCCCCCGGATTGCTGCCCCCGTGCCGCCCCCTCCCCCCGGGGCAGCCTGGTCTTGGCGCCTCGGCCCGCTGAGGGCCTAGAGTGGAGCTCCGAGTGGATGCGGCCCCGGCTCTGCACACGCCGCTTCCGCACAAACGCACGCTCGCCATCCCGCTAATCTCTCCAATAAAATGATTAAAACTGTTATTATTGTCAGACCATTTTTTTTATTAGGAAAACCTTTTAACACGTTAATTATTCGGGCCCTCGGAGACTTCCATCTCGGACGCGGCTCTGTGGCGGGGAGGGTCCCCAAGGCCGGAGGCACCGGCTCGGCTCGGTCCTCACGCCCGGCCGGGGCCCCAGCATTTAGGCGAATCCGACTTTAATTCCTGCCTTTCATCTTCGGAATCAGCCGCTCCTCCCGCCCCCGCCCGCTCCTCCACAATGGCCTCATTAACCGGCGCTCCGCGCGGACGCCATTTCAAAGGGAGATTGGCCGCGTCCGTGCCGGCTGCATTAGGGAAGATTAAAGTGCATTACAATGCCGTCCTGCCCTATTTCCCCGCGCAGAAGCGGTCAGTTTTAACACGTCTTCCGCCTCTCCCTCTTTCATCTGCCGGGAGGGCCGGGCTCCGCGCGCTCGGACACATTGTCCGTGCGGCCGGAGAGCCCCAGTCGCTCCGACATCAAACGCACAAGCACGCCGGCGGGCTGGGCCGAGGCGCGGGTACTTCATCTCCTTAATTGTCGGTGATTATTCCCCGGACTCAGGGCGGCCGCTCTGCCGGCGGGGAGCCGGGCTGCCGGCCGAGGCCACGGCGGTAGAGCCGTGTCCGCGGCTGCCCCGGCCCCGAGCTCGGTCCGTGACCGCAGGCGACACGGTGCACGGACAGACAGGGCCCGGCTCTAACGGCCCCGGGGCAGGCGCCCGGCCGTGTCGGTAGCGGGCAGCGCGGTCCAGGCTCAGGCCTGTGTGTCTGCGAATCCTCACGGAGGGCATTTTCCCGTTGATTTCAGAGAGAGCGGCAGAGAGAGAGGGAGAGACAGAGAGGAACACGGCCATGTGAGAGACACACATCCATGGGCTGCCTCCTGCACGCGCCCGACCAGGGCCCCGGGCTGGCGAGGAGCCTGCCACCGAGGCAGCTGCCCTGGACCAGAATCGAACCCCGGACCCTTCGGTCTGCAGGCTGACGCTCTGTCCACTGAGCCACACCGGCCAGGGCCGGGCTCGGGCCTTTGTGTTTCAGCCGCCTCCCATCTCGTGAAACAGTCGGGAGGCGTGAAGGTGTTCTCATGCTGGAACCAGGGGGGTGTTAAGATTTGAGTTTATTTCTATTTTTTGTGCGTTAGCGAGGTCAAAGCCGGCGGGCGCCCCTCGGGCTGAAGTTTGGGCCGGGTGTGCCACCCGTCAGCCGCCCCCTCTCAGGAGCCCCCGCCCCGCCCCACCTCCCACCTCCACGAGTGCAGCCTCGCCGGCACCGCGTCTGCACGCAGTCCGGGACGCTGGCAGGACGCGGGCGGGGAGGGCAGAAGACAGATTTTACGGCAGCCCAATCATGGGGTGTGGGTTTTAGGCAATAAGCAGGTAGCCTGGTTTTCTCCAAAGAAAAAGAAAATAATGGAAAAGTGTAACATTCACTCGGAGGCCTCAGAGGCATAAAAAACCCAATTCCAGCTGTTATAGGTCCCGGCAGGAGTCTACAAAAGGACTAAGCTTTTTAAGTAAGAAAACCAGGTTCTCGCCCACAGGCCCTGTCACGGCCGCCTAATGGATGAAACTCTTTGGATATAAATGTGCTGTTCACTCCTCGGCTCCGGCTTTCATAAAATATAACCTTTTTATGATTTACGACCCGCAGCCAAACCCGAGGATGGATTTCTGCTTCTGAATTGGTTGGATGTCAACAAGAAAAATACAGATAACATATCGAGGCAGCGGGCGTTAATGCCACACAAAATGATGAAATTATTTCTGTTTAGGAAAGTTAAGTTTGTTCTTAAAGTTGTTGGTGGACGGGCGCTGTGAGGGGGAGGCGGGCCCCGGAGGGCCAGGCCGGGTCTCGTTTCTGAGCCCGTGTCCCGAGGTCCGTGGGCGGCCCAGCGGGTCGACTCCGACTCTCACCAGAGGGGAAAGGAAGCCACGCTAAAACCGTGAAGAAGTTCGGGGAGCCCTGGCCGGGGTGGCTCCGTGGATAGAGCGTCTGCCCGCAGACTGCAGGGCCCGCGGTTTGACTCTGGTCAGGGGCCCGTACCTCCGGTGCAGGCTCCATCCCTGGCCCTGGTTGGGGCATGTGCAGGAGGCAACCAAACGGTGTGGTGTGTCTCTCTCACACCGATGTGTCTTTCCCCCTCCCTTTCACTCTCTCTAAAAACCAATGGAAAAATATCCTCGGGTGAGGACTAAGACACACACACACACACACTCACATATGCACACACACGCCCACACATGCATGCACACACACAAACTCGCGCACGCGCGCGCACACACATGCACACTCACACACATACGCGCACGCACACACACGCACAGGCATGCACATGCACACGCACGCACACGCACAGGCACGCACACGCACACGTACGCACAGGTCGGGGCTCCGCAGGCGGCTCGGCAATGGGCCGGCTGTTGGTCTGACTCACTCGGGCCTCTGACAGCTGCATCTCGGCGACACCCTCCCACGTCCAATGGCGCCGCCGCCCGATGGTGCAGCGATGGCGGGGCCTGGGCAGAGTGAGAAGCAGAAACCAATGACCAAGCAAACAGCCCCGGCTGAGCCAGCAAAGGAGCGAGACTCAGACAGAGGCCACCGCCAGCTCCCCATGTGGGCTCCCCAAGGCCAGCCGGGCCGGCGTCAGGCTGGAGGGAGCTGGCGAAGGGTCTGTGCTTCTTGTCTGCTTGTTTTCTTTATTTGTGTGTGTGTGTGTGTATGTGCAGGTGTGCAGGTGTGCAAGTGTGTGTGCAGGTTTGTATTTGTGTGTGTGTGCAGGTGTGTGTGTAGGTGTATGTGTGCAAGTGTGTGCATATGTAACTGTGTGTGCAGGTGCGATAGCACATGTGTGTGCAGGTGTGTGTATGTATGTGTGTATATTTGTGTATAGGTGTGTATGCAGGTGTGTACATGTGTATGCAGGTGTGTGAACTTGTATATGTACAGGTGCAGATGTGTGTAGGTATGTGCAGGTGTGCGCGCGTGTGTATGTACGTGTGTGTATGTGTGTATGTGCAGGTGTGTATTTGTGTGTGTGTAGGTGTGTGCATGTGTGCGTGTATGTGTGAAAACAAGACTTCGACAGAAAGGAAACATACATATTCATGTGCCCACAGACCTTCCTCCGGGGGCTCGGGGGCTCTCGTAGCCCAAGGGGTCAGTGACCAGCCCTCCCTCGGCCGTGGGTCCATCTGGGCATACCGCACCCGCACCTGCACCCGCACCCGGACAGGGCGTCTGCGTGACACCCTCGGCTCCCTGACTTCCAGCTCTTTTACGGAACCCGCACGACCTCCCCGCCCCCTCCCCCGGCCCTGGCGTGTGGGTCACTGTCTCCCTGGACCGACGGGAGCTGGGCTTCAGAGGTCACGGCTGGGCTGAGGTCACGCAGAGCTGATCTCTGGACCCAGGAAGCCAGTCCCCTGGCAGGAGACGGGGGGCCGGCGCTGAGGAGAGATGGGCCCTGCGGGGGCGGGGACACCCCTCTGCGGGCAGCACGGGCCGAGGACACTGACCGTGCCCGGGAGCCTGCAGGCCCGGCCCCCCGGAGCCGAGCAAGGTGGCAGCCGGATCGATGGCCTGGGTGGCCTGGCTCTGAGCCTCAGGTGTCTGACCTTGAACTGTCCCTGAACGCGGGCCCCCTCTCCAGGCCGCCCGCCCCCCTCCACACACACGCGCACACACAGACACACACAGACACACACACACACACACACACACGCCAGCACCGACGGGAACAATGGCGGGGAGACGACTGGCTCTGTAATTAAAACCCGTGTTTGGCTCGGGTTCCAGGCATATTTTTGCATCTTAAGTGTTTCCCTTTCCTTTGTGGTGGGCTCGGCACGCGGGCGGGCGCCATCCGGGAGGCGTGCGTGTGGTGTTACCCCGGATCAGCCGGTGCGGACGGCGCGGCTGCCAGCACGCGGCCCCGGCCTCCCCCGGCGGCCGCGCAGCCGGGACGCGTGTTGTACACGATCTGATGTAAACAGGCTGGCGGCTCCGTCGGCGTCGACACAAAGGCCCGTTTGTCAGCATTTTGGAAGAAGGAAATCGTCGCGATGATTTCAATCAAAACCGGCGTTGGCGACGGCGGCGTGCTCAGGAACAATGGCTGAACACGGCGGAGGCTTGTCGGCCCGCCGTGCAGATCGGCGGCGAAGGCTCCGAGAGGGCGGGGGCGGCCTCGGTGCGGGTCCCGCCCAGGGTGAGCCCTGCGGGGGGTGCTGGAGGCAGCCTCAGACTGTAGCTCCCAACAGGCGGCGTCTCTCCCGGACGCCCAGAGCCGCACCCCGAGTGCGAGCTGCAGCCGGGCCTGACGGGGACTCGGCAGCGGCAGGCCCTGGGGGTGGCTCCGGGTCATGGTGGGCAGCCCGCCCCCCACCCCGGAACGGGTCCGCGGGCATCGCCAGTGAATGACGGCGGGAGGCTCACAGCACCCAAGGCACAGTCTTGGGGCCAGTTTGACCCCAGGCGCCTCTCCAGGCAGCGTGGCGAGGCCTGGTGGATGGGGGGCCTGTGGTCTTCTCGGCTTTGTCCCTGAGCTGCGGGGTGACCTTTGTCCCTGAACCCGGGTTGACCTTTGCCCCTGAGCTCAGGGTGACCTTTGCCTCTGACCTGCGGGTTGACCTTTGCCCCTGAGCTCAGGGTGACCTTTGCCTCTGACCTGCGGGGTGACCTTTGCCCCTGAGCTGCGGGGTGACCTTTGCCCCTGAGCTGCGGGTGGCCTTGGGGAGGTCACTGGCCCCTCTGGACCTGGTTCTTTGGACCTGGGGGGCCAGGTGTGAAGGCGGTGCTCCCCATCGGAACCCAGCGGCTGTGAGAAGCGGGCGGAGTGAAGGCCCTGATTTAAAACCTGCGAGTTTCCCACCTGGAGGGGGACTGGCCAGGACACGATTTACAAAACGCTGCTCTGTGTGCGTCCTCAGTGCTCAGAGCGTGACTGACGTGAGAGAGTCCCGCCTTCCTGAGGAAGCGCCTCTCCTTTCCCCGAGGGCCATCTGCAGTCTGTTAGGGCAGAGCGTGAGAGCGGGCCGCCCACCGCAAAGGCAGGCCAGCCCCGCGGGTGTGGCTCAGGGGCTGAGCATCAACCTAGGAACCAGGAGGTCAGGGTTCGATTCCCAGTCAGGGCCCAGGCCCAGGTTGCGGGCTCATCCCCAGTGTGGGGCGTGTGGGAGGCAGCCGATCCGTGATTCTCTCTCTCCCTCTCCCTTCCTCCCTGAAATCAATAAAAATATATTAAAAGGAAAGAAAGGCCAGGCAGGGCTAACTGGTAGACCAGTCGTGCCCTGAGCTGTTGCGGGCCCAGGCCCCCGGCTTACCCTCTAGCTCCTCCCGTCTCCTCCCATGGGGACCAAAATGGGCCCTTGAACTCCAGTGTCTGATTTCAGATACAACAAAACAACCAGAGAGGCCATTACACGGCCCGGGAGCCACAGACAGCACCATCAGCTCCTCCTCCGCTGGTAACAGATAATCACACGGCCACGCTTGTCCGCGGCCCCGCCTCAGGAGCCCGCCTCCCCCGCGCCCGCAGGCTGGCCGAGGCGGGCGGACGCCCCTGGGCACCGCCGGTCAGGAGGCAGAGGCCGGGGCTGCTGTGCAGGGGGCTCTCGGCTCCGGGCTGACGCCAGCGCGGCCGCCTCCCGCTGCTCCTCGCACAGCGTCACTGCCCGGCCCCGTCCTCCCTGCCCGTGGCCGCCGAGCAGAAGCCACGGTGTCGCTCGCCGCCTGTGGCCTCAGCGCAGAACCGCCGGGATGTCGAAAGCGTTCTCACCACGACCTTCCCGGGCCTGGCGGCGGGTCTGCCCTGCAGAGGCCGGAAGCTTAGTTTTTTGTTTTGTTTTGGTTTTTAAAAAAATATATATTATTGATTTTTTACAGAGAGGAAGAGAGAGAAAGAAGGACAGAGAGCTAGAAACATCTACGAGAGAGAAACATCGACCAGCTGCCTCCTGCACACCCCCCACTGGGGATGTGCCAGCAACCAAGGCATATGCCCCCGACCGAAATCGAACCCGGGACCTTTCAGTCCGCAGGCCCACGCTCTATCCACTGAGCCACACCGGTTTCGGCGGAAGCTTAGTTAAAAAAAAAAAATGTTTATTGATGTCAGAGAGGAAGGGAGAGGGAGAAAGAGAGAAACATTCATGATGAGAGAGAATCAAGGACTAGCTGCCTCCTGCACGCCCCCTACTGAGGAGGGAGCCCACAACCCAGGCCTGTGCCCTGACCGGGAATCGAACCCTGACTTCCTGGTTCCTAGGTCGACACTCCACCCCTGAGCCTCAGCCAGCCGGGTCAACCATCTGTTCTGAAACCCAATTTCAATATTGTCAGGTGAAACCAGAGGCTGGTCACCGAGGGGAGCTGATAGCACGCTGAACACCAGTCCCAGCTGCAGACATTTCCCAGCTCTGGCCTCAGCCCTCCACCCCGGGAGGGCCGTCAGGACCGCGCAGCGGACAGACAGACAGACAGACAGACAGACACGGTCGGTCCGGGTGGGAGGTGCCCGGGGCGGCGGGTGGCGTGGCAGACTGTGGCTCACACATGAAACACTCAGGGGTTCTGAGGAAGACTTGCTGGGTTTGATTTTGGGTAAAAGACCCAAAGACAAGATCACCTGCTGTCAGCAGCGCTCTGGAACAGAAAAGACCTCTTCGTACAGAGAGGCACAGGTATCATCTGGGCATGAAGGGGGATCCTTTGGGTTTATAAGAAGCTGAGCGAGCCCGGCCAGCGTGGCTCAGTGGCTGAGCCTCAACCCATGAACCGGGAGGTCAGGGTTCGATTCCCGGTCACAGGCCTGGGCTGTGGGCTCCATCCCCAGTGTGGGTGTGCAGGAGGCAGCCAATCAGTGGTTCTCTCTCATCACTGATGTTTCTATCTCTCTCTCCCTCTTCCTTCCTCTCTGAAATCAATAAAAATATATTTAAGAAAAAGAAACATCGATTTGTTCTATTTTTAAAGATTTACCAAAACTCCATCAAACGCTGGTCCTGGTGTGTGAGCGGCACAGCTGTGAGGGCTTTCCTTCTCTCTGGGAACCTGTGGCCGCCGCACAGAGCTGCCTTTGTTCCAGCGGCAGGGGCAGGACAGGTCCGGGGCTAACCAAAGCAGATTCAAATTCCCCCAGCGCCTGCCCCACCCACCCCCAGCGCCTGCCCCACCCTCCCCCAGCGCCTGCCCCACCCACCCCCAGCACCTGCACCCTCCCCCAGCACCCCACCCTCCCCCAGCACCTGCACCCTCCCCCAGCACCCCACCCACCCCCAGCGCCTGCACCCTCCCCCAGCACCCCACCCTCCCCCAGCACCTGCACCCTCCCCCAGCACCTGCACCCTCCCCCAGCGCCTGCCCCACCCTCCTCCAGCACCTGCACCCTCCCCCAGCACCTGCCCCACCTTCCCCCAGCACCTGCACCCTCCCCCAGCGCCCTGCCCCACCTTCCCCCAATGCCTGCACCCTCCCCCAGCACCCCACCCTCCCCCAGCGCCTGCACCCTCCCCGGACACCTTGGTGAGGGGAGCTGGCCCCGCCCATGCCTGACCCTCCAGGGTGCTGGGTGCAGTCCTCTGGGGAGCCCACACCTGCGCTGCGCTCGGCCCTGAGGGGTCTGGGAAAGCGTTCCTTCCTCCGTCCCCCCTCCCTCCAGGAGCACCTGCCAGCCGGGCAGCGCCTGCCCTCCCTCTCCTGACCGCCACCCCTCACCTCAGACGCACATCCAGCCCCTTCCTACCACCCACCCCAGCCGTCGGCAAACTGCGGCTCGCGAGCCACATGCGGCTCTTCGGCCCCTTGAGTGTGGCTCTTCCAGAAGCACCATGGCCTGGGCAGGTCTGTGTTGAAGGAGCGGCGTTAGAAGTTTAAGTTTAAGTAAGAAATGTGGCTCTCAGAAGAAATGTCAGTCGCTGTGCTGTTGGTGTTTGGCTCTGTGGACGAAAGAGTTTGCCGACCCCCGTACCACCCGTTGCCCGCAATCGGGCCGGCCCCTAGGGAAGGGGTTTGGCACTGGACTCTGCACGCAGGGCGTGGTCGCCTGAGCCAGGGGAGCCATTGTTCCCTGTCCTGACGGTGCTGGTTCTATTGTGTTTTTAAGTAAAAAGAGTCTGAGAGCGAGTGCGTGTTCTTTAACTCTGACCCAGAGAGTTCGCATTCGTGGGGCCTTCATTCTGCCGGCTGAGCGCCGACCTGTGAACCAGGAGGTCAGGGTTCGATTCCCGGTCAGGGCACAGGCCCGGGCAACGGGCTCCATCCCCAGTGTGGGGCGTGCAGGAGGCAGCCGATCCGTGATTCTCTCTCATCATGGATGTTTCTCACTCCCTCTCCCTCTCCCTTCCTCTCTGACATCAATAATAATAATCACTGAGTGGTCAGATGATGATGATCTCTGAACACATAATCATCTGGCCACTCAGTGTCTGTCCTATAGAATAAAAGGCTAATATGCAAATTGTCCCCTCGACCAGGAGCTCAACCAGCAGGCAGGCTGGCCAACCACCCATGTGCCCTCCCCTGGCCAGGCTGGTCGGACCCCACCCATGCACGAATTCATGCACCGGGCCTCTAATACACACACACACACACACACACACACACACACACACACAGAGTGGCCAGATAATTCTGTGTCCAGAGATCATCATCTCTGGCCGCTCTGTGTATGTATCTAAGAAGAGAAGGGCGGGCCATAATATCTGAAAACTGAATCAGGGGTAGAGGACGCACGGAGAAGGAGGACTGGGGACCTGACCGCAGACCCTGTTCTGCACCCCTCTGAGCGCTGCCCCCAAGAGACGGGCGCGTGGGGGGCCCTTGTCTGGCTGTCCCGCATCCTAGGCACGACCCCGCTCTGTCCGCGGGCGGGCGGATGGGAACACGTCCTGGTAGTGAGTTCTCGGACTGAGAATCGATTCCTGCTTTCCCGTGAACAGGAGCAGGAGCGGCCTCGTTGGGATCTGCTCTCAGAAGGACCAGGACCGAAACTGGACAAAGGCCTTTGTGCGTTTGTTAGTGCCGTGCCGATGGGCACACGCTGATCCTGGGGACTTCCTGGGCCTGTTCTCCCAGCCCCCCCCCCCCCCCACAGCCACCCGCTTCCTGTGACCAAATGATGCCGTGCTTCTCACTTGCAAAAGGCGTGCCTGGCCCGGGCTCAGAGGATAGCCAAAGGGTCCCGGGTTCGAGATTCTGGTCAAGGGCAGATCCATCCGTTGCAGGCTCCTCCCCAGCCCGGGGCCTTGGTGGGGGCGTGTGCAGGAGGCAACCCACCGATGTGTTTCCCTCACATCCATGTTTCTCTCTGTCTCTCCCTCTCTCTCCCTCTCCCCGCTGTCCCTAAAAATCAATGGAAAAACACCCCCGGGTGGGGATGAACAAAAAAACAAAAGTAAAAACAGGAGTGCCCGCCCAGCCCCCCCTGGCCCCAGGGCGCCCTCCATCCCCAAACAGAGTGAGTGAGGAATACTCTGGGGCTGCAGGGTGCGATTGTGCATGGACTGGCCTCGAAGAAGCCGAGGTGGAAGCAGGAATGGGCCCTGCAGGGGCCATGTGGACGCCGCCCCAGCCCTGGGCTCCCCGGTTTCCGGGGGATGCTGGTCCTGGGCTTTAAGTCAGAGGGGCAGGGAGAAACCCATCCTCACCCCTGACCCCTGGCCCCTGACCCTCTCCCGAACCCCCCCCCCCCCCCCATGTCCCATTTTTGCCAACTGGAGCCTCGCCTGCTGTTTGTGCCATTGCAGGGCGGCATGCTCTCTGGGCGCCATGGACCACGGCCCTGAGCAGTAAATGCACAAAAAAACAAACCCGAACCCCCCTGCACCCCAGCGGGTCAGACCGGGCCCTGAGCAGTCAGTGCACTGAACCCCCTGCACCCGGCGGGTCAGACTGGGCCCTGAGCAGGCAGTGCACTGAACCCCCCTGCACCCCGAACCCCCCTGCACCCCGGCGGGTCAGACCACGGCCCTGAGCAGTCAGTGCACTGAACCCCCTGCACCCGGCAGGTCAGACCACTGCCCTGAGCAGTCAGTGCACTGAACCCCCTGCACCCGGCGGGTCAGACCACGGCCCTGAGCAGTCAATGCACTGAACCCCCTGCACCCGGCGGGTCAGACCGCGGCCGTGGCCATTGATTTGTTGGATTGCAAAGCCCTGCGAGCGGCAGGCGGAGGTGGGGAGGGCGGCGGGCCTCAGGTCCCCGCGGCCAGGAGCTGCTGTAATGAAGTCTGCCTCCACCCCTCCTCCACTCCTGTTTTACAGATTTCTAATTAAAGTAATTACACAAACGTATGGAAATGACTGCACTGCGCCCCAGCCATGGTCCCCGCCCCGAGTCCCAGCCTTTCTGACAGGGCGACCTCCCGGCCCCAGTGCCTTCCTAATCTCAGCGTGGCCTGCAGCCTGCTCCCTGACTCTCCTCCGCCTCCCCCCTCCTGCCTTTCTCCTCTGAACGTGCTCCCCTTTGGACACGTCACAAACGGACTCCCGCCAGCCGGCGGCTCAGGGCTGAGCGTCGACCTAGGAACCAGGAGGTCACGCTCGGCTCCCGGTGAGGGCACTGCCCCAGGTGTGGGCTCCATCCCCAGGGTGAGGCGGGCAGGAGGCAGCGGGTTCATGATTCTCTCATCACGGATGTTTCTGTCTCTCCGTCTCCCTTCCTCTCTAAAATAAAAAATAAAAATGAAAGCACACAACCCCTCTTCCCGCCAAACCGGCTCTTCCCCTGGGATCCCTGGGACCCACAGCCGACGGGGCCACAGGCCGGGCCCCTCTGGCGGCCCCTCCCTCCCCTCCCCTCCCTGCCCACCTGGACGGGCGAGGCCCCAGCCCCGCAGGGTGACTCCCACTCCGACCCATGGCTTCCTGAGCACCGGCCGGACGGTCCCCGCTCGCCTGTGGGAGCCGCGGCCATTCGGCGACAGGCGGCGGCGGGTCAGGAGGACGAGGACCGGGTGCAAGGCTGACCCCGAGGCCGCGTCCCTCTTAAAGGAGCCGTGGACCAGCCCACCGGCAGCCATTCCGGCTGCTTCCCCACGGGTCAGCGGCCCCCTCCTCCCCCTCCCTGCCCACCTGCCTGCCCTGCCCGGCCTGCCCGCCTCCTCCCCCGCCCTGCCCGGCCTGCCCGCCTCCTCCCCCGCCCTGCCCGGCCTGCCCGCCTCCTCCCCCGCCCTGCCCGCCTCCTCCCCCGCCCTGCCCGCCTCCTCCCCCGCCCTGCCCGCACACCACCCACCGCCCTGCCCGCCCGCCTGCCCACCTGCCCGGCCTGCCCTGCCCGCCCTGCCCACCTCCTCCCTCTGCCCTGCCCGCCCACCACCCACCGCCCTGCCTGCCCGCCCGCCTGCCCACCTGCCCGCCCGCCCGCCTGCCCGCCTCCTCCCCCGCCCTGCCCGCCCACCACCCACCGCCCTGCCCGCCCGCCCGCCTGCCCGCCTCCCCCCCCGCCCTGCCCGCCCACCACCCACCGCCCTGCCTGCCCGCCCGCCTGCCCACCTGCCCGGCCTGCCCACCTCCTCCCCTGCCCGGCCTGCCCACCACCCACCGCCCTGCCCGCCCGCCCGCCTCCTCCCCCGCCCTGCCCGCCCACCACCCACCGCCCTGCCCGCCCGCCCGCCTGCCCGCCTCCTCCCCCGCCCTGCCCGCCCACCACCCACCGCCCTGCCCGCCTGCCCGCCCTGCCCGGCCTGCCCGCCTCCTCCCCTGCCCTGCCCGCCCACCACCCACCGCCCTGCCCGCCCGCCCGCCCCCGGTGACGGAAGCCGCCAGCAGCCCGCTCCCTGGCTGAGAGCACAATTTACCGCGGATTTAATTTGTCTTCACAAACATCGTAATGACATTACCCGCGCGGCCCCGCTCGTCCCATTAACTCCCAAATCGGGTTTAAAGACCATATTGATGCTCCGTGTTATTACGGGTGATTATCCAAACAACAGACAACTCGGCAAAGTGTTTACTAACTGGTTTATGTATAATTCCTGTAATAACCGGCAGATGGGCGGCTGCGAGTCCTAAATCACGCCTCCCGCGCCCGCACCCGGCAGGCAGCTGCCGAGGCCGCAGATGCCTCGCTCCCGCCGCCGCCGCCGCGAGGAAATGGGCCTGTTCCCGCCATTACGGCAATCTGCCCATTTGCAGCCGCAGAGCGCCGTGTGCCGGGGCGGGCTGTCCGCGCAGCGTGGAGGTGGGGGTGGGGGTGAGGATGCGCGGGTGTGTGTGGGGGGTCCTAGTTCCTCATGAGCTGTGCCTCCAGATCCACCCTTTCCCCTCCCCTCCCCTCCCCTCCCCTCCCCTCCCCTCCCCCCCCTCTCCTCCCCTCCCCTCCCCTCCCCTCCCCCCCCCTCCCCTCCCCTCC
>NC_140516.1:53380195-53400195 GCF_964339955.1 Pipistrellus hanaki | reverse complement strand
TTCGGGCCTTTAGTTATTTGTTTGTTTTTAAAATATATTTTTATTGATTTCGGAGAGGAAGGGAGAGAGAGAGAAACATGAATGTGGGAGAGAATCATGGACTGGCTGCCTCCTGCACGCCCCCCCGCCACTGGGGATGAGCCTGTGACCCGGGCCTGGGCCCTGACCGGGAATCGAACCGTGACCTCCTGCTCATAGGTCAATGCTCAGCCCCTGAGCCACGCCAGCTGGGCTTATTCTGGCCTTTAGTTTCATTCTCTGCAGAATCAGGAAGATGCCCCCTGTAGGTTCAGTGCCTGAGATATTCCAAAAAAAACCCTCAAAACCCGCCAGGATCAGGGGGAGGGATGCCAACTCCCCCCCTCGCACCCCTGCCGGTGCCCTTGGCCTCACCTTGACTCCAAGCCGCTCCCCGGAGCCTCCCGTGAACGATGAGCGAATTAGGACTTTGTTTTATTATTAGAAAAATAGAAAGTGGAAAATTAAATTCATTAGCTCCAATTACTAGAGGTTCATCTGGCTGGTAACAAAGCTGCACATTATGCTAACGAGATAAAGGCAGGCAGAGCACGCGGCTCCATGGCTGCGGCCGGCTGGGCAGGGCCCCGCCACCAAGTCATGGCGTGGAGACGGTGGCAGGTGTGGGCACGGGGCGTGGCCCGGAGGCAGGCGCAGACGGGGGGTAGGGGGTTCGGGGGTGGCTTCGTGTGCCTCTCAGGTCTGAGGAGGCCACATGGGATCTGACAACACATAGGGGCGGTGAGCCAGGTGTGGACGGGGTCCTGCTGCCTCGGTCCCAGCCGGGGCCCGCAGCTCTGCCCCTGTGCCCGAGCGCAGCCAGAGCTCCGGGTCCGGGCGGCGCTCCCGCTGTGGTGCTGTCCCGTGGGCGCCCGGGCCTCCTGTCTCCCTGTCCGGCCTCCGCACCCCATCGGGCCGCACGCTGTCCATGTGTCAGGAGGGGAGGGCCTGTGACCCCGGGGCCACCATGCTCCGGGCCCAGGAGGCCCGTGGCCTCTCCCGCTATGGCAAGGGCTCAGGCTGGGCAGTGACTCCGGCTGCTTCTGCCAGCCCTGACCGGGAATCAAACCCTGACCTCCTGGCTCCTAGGTCCATGCTCAGCCCCTGGGCCACGCCGGCCGGGCTCGATCTGTCTTGAGAAACCATTTAGAAGACAAGCCGGGAGCCCCTTTCCCCGGTGGCGCCCTCATGTGCTCACGGGGGGCCCAGAGGCTGGAGGGCTGGTCCCGGGGCTCCGGACCCCCTGCCCCCGGGTCCGCTGGCAGGCGGGAGGGAGGGAACTGAGCCCAGAGCAGATTTTTCTCTTTCTCTGTTTTCGCTCCTGAACGGTCCAGGTCCCAGGCTGTTCCCTCTGCTCAGAGGCCGGAGCCCCGGGCCCTGAGTCCCCTCGGGAACGTGGCCTCGGCCGCGGAGTGCAGGCAGTGAGCGGAGCTGCCGGATCATGGCGGCCGCTGTCCCGCTGCCAGGGCCAGGATGCCGGAGCCGCTCAATGGGGAGAGCAATTACGGGGCCTCTTTCACTCAATCAGCCGATCAATTAGTGGATTTACTCACGCAGGAGCAACAAGACGCGGGTTCTGGTAAACAGTGAGCAGGCCGCTGGACCGCTTTTAAATCCGGCATTTACATGAAATTATCTTCTTATATAATTAGCGGCTCCCGGTTAATACCCGTGCCGGGAGGAGAGAGGGCCCGCGAGTGAGCCACACAGAAGAGCACCATTTAGCAGGTTCAAGGTAATAGCCCAGTGGAGAGGCTTCCGGAGGGCTGTTCTCAGCGGCCACGTGGACAGTGGGAAAGGAGAGAGAGGGGAGAGGGAGAGAGAGGGAGAGGAGGGGGGGAGGGAGAGGGGAAGGGAGAAGGAGAGAGAGGAGGGGAGAGGGAGAGACCGAAGGGAGAGACCATCATTTAAGCATCTCTTGGATGGCCCGGCCCATGTGCCCACGTCCCAGGAGGCCACGGTTGATTCCGGTCAGGCACGTGTCCACGTGGCGGCTCCATCCCCAGCAGCAGGCGTGCAGGAGGCAGCCTGTCCTCTCTCATCGTGCATGTTTCTTTCTCTCCCCCTCTCCCTTCCTCTCTGAAATCAATAAGAACCTATTTTAAAGAATTAAAAATCTCTGGGATGAAAAGTCTGGCTGTATTTCCTGAGAGACGGGGGTGGGTGCTCGCCGGGAGCGTCCCTCACACGTTGGCAACGTCCTGCTTCCCCCAAACAGAGAGGCCGCTCGCCCTCGAGAGGAGCCTGGGGACAGAGCCAGGCCCTCGCCCTGCGGTCCTGAGGCTGAACCTGGACTCAGGGGTCCGGCCGCCCGTCCGCACCGGAGCCAGCCGCGCAGACGCGGTGGATCCCACAGGAGCGTGTGTGCCAGTCTGCGGCAGCGCGGGGGGCAGCGGGCCGTCCACATGCCTCTGCCCACCCCCACCAGCCACAGCGGCTCCTGTGGGGAGAAGGACAGAGACCCCTGGGGAGGAGGCAGCGGCGTGCAGACGGCAGCTCACAGGGAATGGGGGGAGCAAGGGCTGGGGGTCTGCAAAGGCCTGTGGGTATGCAGGGGCTGGGGATTTGCAAAGGCCTGTGGGTATGCAGGGGATGGGGATTTGCAAAGGCCTGTGGGTATGCAGGGGGATGGGGATTTGCAAAGGCCTGTGGGTATGCAGGGGCTGGGGATTTGCAAAGGCCTGTGGGTTTGCAGGGGCTGGGGATTTGCAAAGGCCTGTGGGTATGCAGGGGGATGGGGATTTGCAAAGGCCTGTGGGTATGCAGGGGGATGGGGATTTGCAAAGGCCTGTGGGTATGCAAGGGGCTGAAGACTTCCAAAGGCTTGTGGATATGCCAAGAGGCAAGGTGACCTTGTTTACCCACGGAGGCTGGCTGAAGGCCCGCTGACCCCATAGTGACCTGCTTCTTTCTCCCCTCTCCGTCTGCCCCCGAGAACTGCCTGGCGGCCGCAGGTGTGCGTGGCTTCACCCGTGAACCCTTCGTCCTCACGGCCACGGCCACGGCGCCCTCGTGGGGGCCGGGGTATCTGTTCAGGGGCTAACAGGTTTAGTTTTATTGTTTTGTCAAACAGCGCAGTAATCAATAGATCTCCATAATCCAGCGCCCACCGAGAGGCATTCCGGGCCGCGCGGAGCGGAGATCCTGCTCGGCTTTGGAGACGCGGTAACGATGACAGAGTGCCCGTGTTCAGTCCCGCGTCAGGTCAGCGTCTGGTGGGGACGGGGCTGAAATACGGCCTCGGGGCCGCGCGGCCGCGTAGGAAGATCCGCGGTAATTTATGGGGCAGGAGATGGGGTTTAGCATAACGAGCTGGAGGGCTCCCCCTCGAAGCGGACGGGGACAGCGGACAGGCAGGTGGAACGGCCCATTATAAATGCGGCGGCCGCCGCCCGCGGCTCCTTCCTCTGCGTCTGTCTGACATGGCGCTGCCATCCCTCACCCCCGCCTCGGGGCCGGCACTCCGCACCGCGTCTGAGGCCAGAGCCGGCTGGCGGGCCGAGCTCGCTCTCGGCCGCCGGCAGGGGCTCCCGGCCCCCGGGCCCGGCGTGCGCTGCCGGGCCGCCCTGGCGGCTCTGTCTCCCGGTGGCTCTGGGTTTGCTGTGTGTTCACCGCCGCTGCCTGTCCTCTCCCGGTGTGGGGCTGTGTGCGAGTGGAGACGGGATTTCAGACCGGGACCCGGGCCGGGGGAGCCTGCTTCGGCCGAGGGCCAGGGGGCATTCACAGCTTCCTGTACCAGCCACTCCCCCGGGACTGATGTCCTCGGAAGAAAGCTCCTCTGTGTCCTGAGTTCCAGTCCCGCCAGACCCAGCGATCCCAGGGCCTTCCTGCGGCCGGACACCCCCCGACCTGGCGGGTCAGCCTCACGGAAAGGAGAGGACGCAGACCCGCCGAGAGGGCTGAGGGGCGTCGGCCTGGGCTGTGACCGCTCCTGGATGCTCGTGGGCAGAAAAGAGGCCGGTTCTTGGAGGAGAGGATTTCCTGGGTGCTGGTGATGAACTCTGACCTCGGAGGCTCGCCGCATCCTCACGCGCGCTGCGGAGACGGGAACGGCCGGGCGGAGGCGGCGTGAGCGCCAGGACAGCCTGGGTCGGCCTCGCCCCGGGGCTGCGGAGTTTTGGGGGAGAGCGGGGTTCAGGCGCCCGGATTTGCTTTGCTGTGCTGAGCCCCATCTTGCTGCTGCACCCTCTGGGCAGGAGGGGTCCCTTCTGTGGCCAAGCCCCGCCTCCCAGGAGGAAAGCTGGTGGTTTCAGAGAGGAGGGGAGAGGGAAAGGGAGAGAGAGACATCCATCCGCTGCCTCCTGCACGCCCCCGCGGGACGGAGCCCACAGCCCGGGCCTGGGCCCTGACTGGGAATGGAGCCGTGACCTCCTGGTTCACAGGTCAGCCTCAGCCCCTGAGCCACGAGGCCGGGCTGTGCTTAGCTTTGATATGCGGGGGGTTAAGGAGCCTGGACCCCCTCTCCTCACTTGGGGCTGAGAAGGTCTTGGCAGCCCCGCCCCCCACCTGCCCGGTGTCCTGGCCTGGGCGTTGGCCTGCTCCCTGTGGTCCCCACGTGCGCTCACGCCCTGCCTCCCCACGGAGCAACTGCGTGATGCCGGCCGGGGACGCCCCTGCAGGCCTGGGGGTCACCCCGACCTCGCCAGGCAGCGACTAACCGGGTGGGAGGCTGCAGCCCCTGGACCGGTCACTCCGCCTGGTGAGCTGCTGCCTCTCCCAGGACGAGTGGGGTCAGAGGCGGCCAGTGAGGGCACACAGGGGGGGAGGGGGGAACAGCTCTGGGCAGGGGTGCCCGTGCATCTCCCTGTGCCCAGCGAGGGCCTCTGTAGCCTCCTTGGGGGCCGCCCTGCCCCTCCCTGCGGCTCCGAGGGGGGAGGGGTGGCGGACTTCTGTCCTGAGGCTTGAGCTCGGTCCCTGGACCTGCCCACCTGCCCAGGCAGCCACCGGAGACACTGGCTCCTCCCCATTTCCCTCCGGTCTGTCTGCCCAGCGGCTCACTCAGCCCAGGAGCCACCCAGCCCACAGCCTCCGCGAGAGGTCCGCTCCGCAGGCTTTGCCCCTGGTGCAGAGGGTGTGGAGGGGGTGCAGAGGGGTGCAGAGGGGTGCAGAGGTGTGGAGTGGACGTGCAGGGGGCCCCTGATGTTCTGGCTTTAGGCTGCTCTGTCCAGGCCCAGCCTCTCCTCCCGCACTGCTGCCGGCCACGGAAGCCCGCGGCGGGCGCATAGCTGTGGGCGCACAGTAGGACCTTTGCTGGCTTCGCCCAAGGTCACGTTCCTGCCCCTCACCCGCCTCCGCGTGAGCCGAGTATCCTCTTTCCTTCCGGCCTGCCTCCGCTCCGCTCCTCCCGGGTGGGTCCCGGCTCAGTGCCCGCCCTGGGGGACACCCGACCCTGCTCCTGGCAGCCATGCGTGCTGGGGGTGCTCCCCGCTGTAGCACACGTGTAACCGTGTAAGTGAGCGCCCGGCGGTGTAATTACCCGTTTACTCCCTGTTTCCTGCCGGGTCACATTCCTCGGGGTCAGGAGCTGTGTCTCTCCTCCACCTGTTCCCAGTGAGGCCCGGAGAGGGGGTGAGGCCCGGGGAGGGGTGAGGCCCGGGGAGGGGTGAGGCCCGGAGAGGGGGTGAGGCCGGGAGAGGGGTGAGGCCCGGGGAGGGGGTGAGGCCCGGGGAGGGGTGAGGCCGGGAGAGGGGTGAGGCCGGGAGAGGGGTGAGGCCCGGGGAGGGGTGAGGCCCGGAGAGGGGTGAGGCCCGGAGAGGGGTGAGGCCCAGAGAGGGGGTGAGGCCCGGGAGAGGGGTGAGGCCTGGGGAGGGGTGAGGCCTGGGGAGGGGTGAGGCCCGGGGAGGGGTGAGGCCCGGGGAGGGGTGAGGCCCGGAGAGGGGTGAGGCCCAGAGAGGGGGTGAGGCCCGGGAGAGGGGTGAGGCCTGGGGAGGGGTGAGGCCTGGGGAGGGGTGAGGCCCGGGGAGGGGTGAGGCCCGGGGAGGGGTGAGGCCAGGGGAGGGGTGAGGCCCGGGAGAGGGGTGAGGCCCGGGAGAGGGGTGAGGCCCGGGAGAGGGGTGAGGCCTGTGGCGTGGTAGTCTCCAGCTGGGGCTCCCCTTGGGAACCTCCTAGCAGTCGGCTCCTGAGCTCACACAGTCACGCCTCCCCCCCCTTCCCCCGCAGTGTGCAGCTCTGAATCACTCCTGTGAGTTCATTCCTTCACTCATTCGTTCATTCTAGTCCGGTCCAGGGCACAGGCCGGGATGTGGGCTCCATCCCCAGGGGGGCAGGCAGGAGGATCAATGTTCTCTCATCATGGATGTTCCCATCTCTCCCTTCCTCTCTGAAATCAATGAAAATATATGTTTAAAATTAGCCTGCTCTTGATGCCCGGGCGGCCGGGCCCTGGTCTGCGGCCTCCGGGGGCCGGCCTTTGGGGGGCCAGGCCTCCGGGGGCCCAGGTCTTTGGGGGGCCGGGCCTGAATGCCCCGTTACTGCCTGGGCTGGAGCCTCACGGGGAGCGGCTGGCAGTGAGCACAGCGCCACCTGCTGGGCAGTCCGTCCCAGGCCGCTTCTGCAGGGCCACCGCCTCTGCTCCCCCCGGGGCGGGACCGTTACTGCATAACGGTGGGGGGGGGGGCGCTCCTCTGAGGGTGGAGAGCGCTCCCCCCGTCCCCTGTGCGGCTGCGGCGCGTTCCCGAGTGTTTGTGGGGTCACTCCCCCCTCGGGAGGCTGGGGGGGCACCCGTAATGAGCGGCCGGGCAGCCCCCATCCATCCCCAATCCCGGGCTGCGGGCTCCCTGAGGGGTCCCCTCTATGGGGGGAGCGGCCGGCGGGACCCTCTGCTCCCGCGGGACAGCCCGGTGCCGGCGGGGCTGCCGGTGCGGATGGCGCCCAGGGCCCAGTCAGACCCTCCGCCGCACAGGCCCCGGCCCCCTCCTCCCCGTGCCCCTCCTCCCCGTGCCCCTCCTCCGCGGCCCCCTCCTCCCCGCCCCCCTCCTCCGCGGCCCCCTCCTCCCGCCCCCCTCCTCCGCGGCCCCCTCCTCCCCGCCCCCCTCCTCCGCGGCCCCTCATTCTCCTGGCCCCCCTCCTCCCCGGCCCCCATTTTCCCGGCCCGAGGCGGCCCCCTGCACCCCCTCCTCTAGGCAAGTGCCCGGAGCGGCCCCTCTGGTCCACTGGGCAAGAGGGGGTCTCCCTGCCCTGCACACACTCACACACTCACACACACACACTCACACACACACTCACACACACACACCACACACACACACACACTGACACACACACACTCACATACCCACACACACACTCACACACACACTCACCACACTCACACACACACACACACACACTCACACACACTGACACACACACACTGACACACACATACACACTCACATACCCACACACACTGACACACACACACTGACACACACACTGACACACACACACACACACTGACACACTCACACACACACATACACGCTCACATACCCACACACACACTGACACACACACACACACTCACACTCACATACACTCACACATACACACACATACATACACACACCCACACTCACATACATACACTCACATACCCACACACACACACACTCACTCTCACTCACACTCACACACACACACTCATACGCACACACACTCACATGCATACACACACACACACACTCACACACACACACTCACACACACACTCACACATACACACTCAGACTCACACATACATTCACACATACACACTCACACACACACTCACACATACACACACACTCATACACACACAGACTCACACATACACTCACACATAGACACTCACACACATACACGCAGAGCCCTCCCTTCCCTCCGCCTGCGCAGAGCTGTTCCTGGGCCTGGTGTCTCCTCCTGCCGCTCTTTCCCGCCCCAGCCTCCCTGCGCTGTGCCTGAGCGACCCCCCAGACCCTGCCCCACTGAGGGCCCCTGGTGGTGGGGCGCGTCCTCTTCTGTCCAGGTCTGTGCCCGGCCCTCTGCTGGGCCGGAGGCCAGGAGCCCTGCCGCCCCGGTGCCGGTGGCTCTAGCTGGGCCCAGGCGTCAGCCGGCACGTCAGTCCATCCATTCCCTCGTCCGGGAGGCCCAGGGATCGACGTTGACCCAGGACCAGGAGGTCACAGCTCGGCTCCGGTCCGGGCACAGGCCCGGGGTGTGCAAATGATGGATGATGTTTCTCTCTCATCGAAGTCCCTCTCTCTCCCGTCCTCTCTCTCTAAAACCGATAAAAACATGTTCAAATGGGAGAAAAGAATCGTATTCGACTTTCAATGGCTGCATGTTTGTCTCTCGGTGCTGCCCCGGCGCAGCCAGCGCCCCGGCCCACGCCCCCGAGGCACAGGTCAGGCCGTGCGGAGGCGGGCTCTCGGCTCTGGCCCTGGTGGGGAGGGTCCTCTGCGAGATGAGCGGACGGCTCAGCGGGAACCCGGCCCAGAGGGCCAGGCTCCCTGTGCGCTCGCGTCTCCTCCGGTGGAATCGGCGTCCGCGCTCTGTCCTCCCGGGCCCGTGACATCCTGCTGCTCACGGCCACCGTCTCCTCGCCCGCCGGCCACGGCCCGGTCCCGGCGGCTGCGGCCTCTGGCTGTCGCGAAGGGTCGTACGTGGACGTTTCCCGCTGTTTTTAAAGTCACGGAGGTCACAGAGGTCAGACAAACACAGGCCCTTTCCTGGTTAGAAATGCAGGTGCTGGTTAAGAATTCTGATTGAGCCTTTATGGTTAGTAATGAGGACTGACCCTTTACCGGTTAACAATGCGGATTGACCCTTTACCTGTTAGTAATGAGGATTGACCCTTTACCTGTTAGTAATGCAGATTTTGTAACCAAAGAAACACGGTAATTTCAAGAGAAACATCGAAAGTGCTTTGTTCAAAGGGATGTCCATCGCTAGCTACACATTCCCCCACCTTTCAGGAAATTTACGGGTACTGTCCCAATAGAACTGTTCTTGTTTGGGGCAGACCATCCAGAGACCCCACTGTCCACGTCCGCGTCCGTGTGGAAGTGCCGCTCAGACAGGGCGTGTGCCGTCGATCGGAACACGTGGTACTCTGAAGGAGCGAGGTCTGGTGAACACGGCGGGTGGGTTCATACTTGCCAGGTAAGATCTTTTAACGTGTCTTTAACAGGTTTTGAAGTGTGTGCTGGTGCGTCATCATGAAGCAGAATTACTTTGCCGTGTCTTCTGGCCCATCCTGGTGGTTTCACCATCAAAGTGTGGTTCACATGGATCCTTTGTTGTCTTAACGATCAGTGTTAACGGTTTCACTTGGTGTGACAGAGGTTCAAGACCGCTCCCCTGCCCCACCCTCTCCTCCTCCCCTTCCCTCCCCAGACACACCTGCCCTCCGTTTGCTGGTGGGAGCCTGCAGGAGGCTTAGCGGCCTGCCGGTCTCGGGGTGGTTGATCTCACAGCTGGCACACGCCTGCTTTCAGCAGAGAGGGCGGCCCCGGCCAGGTGGCTCAGTGGATAGAGCGCCGGCCTGGGTTCGGTTCTCATCAAGGGCACAGACCTCGGCTGCAGGCTCCTCCAGGCCTGGGCCCTGGCCGGGGCGCGTGCAGAAGGCAGCCCATCGACGTGTCTCTCTCACATGGATGTTTCTCTGTCTCTCCCTCTCTCTCCACTCTCTCCCCATAAAAGATCAATGGGAAATGTCCTCGGAGGAGGATTACAAACACCCAAACACCCAAACACAGAGACAGGAGGGTGAGTGACATGAGGAGCCGCCATCCCAGTTCCGGGAAACACCGTCTCCACAAGCGCCCTTCAGCGCGGGCCGCGCCCCGTCCTCCCATCGCAGGCCGAGCACACGCTGTCCCGCGGCCCGCCACCCGCCCCCCCCCCTCCCTCCCATCTCCCGCCACCCGCCCCCCTCCCTCCCATCTCCCGCCACCCGCCCCCCTCCCTCCCGCCGCCCGCCACCCGCCCCCCTCCCTCCCGTTGCCCGCCCGCTCGGCTCCTCACAGACATAAAAAGAAGGAAGCATCCTGCCGCGCCCCCCCCCCCCAGGCTGCAGGGAGAGGAAAAAGGAGGAATGCGGGCGGCAGAGGGCGATGCTCGGGGTACCTACTCACGCGCGTATCCACCGGTGCGCTCCTGAAAATTGAAAATAAAATTATGGAGAAAATGCTCTATTTGATTCTCTGTTTATGGGGAATTCGTTTTATGTGACTTTTTTATTCGTGGCATCAAATGCCAGCGCGCTGAGGCCCCCGCCCGCCCCGTCCTCTGAATTATTCAGGCGGCGGGCGGGTCCCCGAGCTCCGGGCACGGCGCGGGATTTATCTCGGAGCTTGACACGTGCAGCTAATTCACTCCGCGGCCGGTTCAGGTTCAGGTTCATAAATAATGGACGGCGGGGCGGGCGCGGGCTCCGCGGTAATGGATGGTATTTTGTTTGTGATTTCCGCGCCGCCTCATTTGCATAGGCAGATTGGGCCGCGGGGCGCCGCACCTGGGGATGACGGATGGGGAGCCGGTGCCGGCGGTTCTGTAAATGTTTGATTAGATCTGAATGGATTACGGCGAGATTATCGGGTTCAGAGGTTAACGCGGGCGCTCTCGGGCCCGGAGCCGCGGTGATCCCCGGCTGACAGGTTTTAGAATTCACGCCGCGCCCTCCGAGCCGCGGGCATGGGTGCCGTGGGCAACAGATGTCCCTGACGGAGCGGACGGTCTCCGGGCCGGAGAGCGGGCAGGCTGCCGAGGGGCCGGCTGGTTTCGTCAGAGGCGACGCCACGTCTAAGAGCATCTGGGCGGCCGCCCCGGCCCCGGCCCCGGCCCCGCCGGCCTGGCACTCAGCTCCCGGCGTCAGCGGGCGGCCGGCTGCACGGTTGCTCGGAGGGGAGGGCACGGTCAGGGCCCGGGACGGCTGCTCGGGGTTCTCCGCGTTGCCACCAGGAGCCTGACGGGCACGTCGCTGCCGGGAGGGATCTGGGTGGAGACCAGCGGGCACAGGCCCAGGCGTCTGGGTGCCCCAGAGCAGACGTGGCCGGGAGGCTTGAGGGGGGCTTTGGGAACCCCGGTAAATGCCAGCCATGACACGCCTTCCTGCCCACACAGATGGCGGATAAATCAGACAGCAGGAGCCTGAGAGGCACCGACACAACCTCAAGAGTGTGTCTGTGTGTGTGAGTGAGTGTATGTGAGTATGGTGAGTTTGTGTGTGTGAATGTGAATGAGCATGTACGTGTGCATGCATGTAATTATGTGTGAGCATGTGCATCTGTGTGTGTGTGTGCATGTATGTAAAAGTGTGTGGGTGTGACAGTGTACGAGCATGTGTGTGAATGCGTAACTGTGAGTGTGTGAGCATGTGTGTGTTTATCAGTGTGAGTGTGTGTGAGCGTATGATTGTGTGTTTGTATGAGAGTGTGTGTGTGAGCGTGTGAGTGTGAGTGTGAAGCGAGGAGGAGCGGAGTGGGAGCCCGGCTCTGCCCTGCGTCATGGCCCCAGCGCCCCGGGAGCCGCCGGGGAGCCGGCCGGGGGGCCTCCGGGGTGGACGCAGCTCTGCACGGCCGGCCCTTCGGCCACTTGCTCTGTGTCGTCCTTCGAGACCCTGTACAGCCTGCTGGGCACCCACTCCCTCGCCCCTGGCACAGCCTCTGGTGCCCCCCAGCCCGCCCCCCACCTCTGCCCTGAGCTGCTCCCCTCCTGCCCCCCCCCCACACACCCCAGGCAGCGGCTCAGCCCCCGGAGCCGGGGCTCTCCAGCCGGGCCTGCTCGCCGGCCGCACGCCCGTGATTATATGGGTAATGGAACACGTGCTCTTTGTGTCTGAGCCCTGATTAATCTGCCTTCGCTTCGGCCGTGATGGATGGGCCCGGCCGGAGGTGACGCGGCCATCGGCGGCGGCTTATTACCGACGCCGGCCCCCGGGCCTCGGAGGCGCGCGCTGTTGCTGACAGCCGGCTCCTCGCCGCGCCCCCCGATCTGTTTTGGTTCCTGGGGTGACCTTTCGTGCGGGGAAATGCATTAGCGCGCAGCGCAGCCTCATTAGGGGAGTGAATTAACCGGAGAGTCTCTTTAGCTAAATGACAGCCGAGGACGCGCCGATAGCCACGAGCGGCGGGAACTTAACTCATGAATCAGCCGGGCACCCGCCGCCGCCCGGAGCGCCCGGGTCCCGCGCCGGCCGGCTCCCCGGCCGAGGCAAAGCTCATTACTTCCTCCTGACGGGCGAGGACGAGCGGGCGGCAATAATAAAGCCGGAATTTTTCAGCGCCGTCGGGAGCGGGGCTGACAGGCGGCCGGATCGGGCGGCGGGCGCGGCCGGCGCCGCGGCCCGCGGGGCCATCGATCACCGATCTAATTAAATCAGCCCGGGGCGCGCGGTGAGCTTTCGCGGGCGGAGCGGCCGGGAAGGAGTGCCGTTAGCCGGCTGCGAGCGTTAATTAAATAATTCACAGTGAGGGATTCTGCATTTGTACAGAAATCGTGCGCTTAATTGTGCGTGCTGTAGTACAGGCCGGCCTTGTGTTAACAACGAGCCGAGCCCACGCACCAGAGCCGAGCGGGGCCTCAGCCAGCGTGGCCGGAAGGTTCCGGGCTCGTCCGGGGGCCCCGGGGGCCGCCTCCCGAGGTGCGGGCTGAGGACCCAGGAGGTTCTGGTTTTGCTGGGGCTGGAGCAGGGCTGGGAGGGAGGCTCTGAGGCTCTTTCCAAAAGCCCCCTTGTCTGGGGCGTGAGCACTGCCGGGCGGGCCCCGGCCATCTCCGTGGAGCAGGAGGGAGCCTTGGGGCCAGAGAGGACAAACACTCCATTTCACAGACTCGGACACTGAGGCCCAGAGGCGCACTGAGGCTGAGGTCTGAGCCGGCTCGGCAGCTCAGCCTGGGCTCGAACTCGAGCCTCTTACTCCGGAGCCCGTGCTGCTGGGCCGGGTGTGCTGGGCCTGGGCTCGGAGGCCGCGGAGGGACAGGCGCCTCAGTGTAGGTGACCCCGAGGGGGTGGCGTGCATCTCCCTCTCAGAGCGGGAGGCCAGGCCCTGGGGCCCGTGAGGCCGGTGGAGCTCAGAGCAAAGCGCCCGGCGCTGACATGGCGGCCGGGCCGGGAGGCGGGGGTTGCGGGGGGCCCCTGGGGCGCCATGGGGAGCCCCCTGAGCTCAGCAGAACCCCCGACAGACTCCACCGAGGACGACTCAGAACATGGGTCCCTGCGACTGAGCCCCTTCATCTCGAGGCCCCGGCCGGTGCGGGCGCCCCGAAAGGTCTCCCCGGAGAGGAGGGGCCTCGGTCTGAGGGTCTCCCGTCTCCTGCCCCGGGCACCCAGGCCGAGGGCAGGCCCCCTCCTCTCTCCTACAGACCCCGAGAGCCGCGTCCCTGCGGCCGGCTCGCCGAGACCCCGTCTCCTCCCTCAGAGCCCGTTCCCCCGCAGCTCCGGCCGGAGGGTCCGAGCTGAGCCCCGTCTGCTTCTGAGAGAAGAAGCCCCTTGTCTTCCTGTGTGAGTGTGTGTGCATGTATGTAAAAGTGTGTGAGTGTGACAGTAGATGAGCATGTGTGTGAATGTGTAACTGTGAGTGTGTTCAGACGTCGGCACGGCCGCCTCACCGCGAAGCCGCGGCCCCGGGAAACACCGAGGCGACCGTCACAGGACGGTGTCTGCAGACGGGGACCTGCGCTCGGTCACTCAGCGCTCACTCACTTTACACGTTTACACATTTACGTGGCCGGCCACCGTGGTGTAACGGCGACGACGGGAGCGCTGCTGCCCGCAGGCTGCCCACCCCTCCCGGGCCCGCCTCCCGACGCACCGAGCCGCCCGCTCGAAGGCATATTTTTCACACAAAACCAGGCCGCGCCTGCGTATCGACCTCGCACGGAACAGCTCGTCCCAGCAGGACGCCCAGGCCCCTTCTCCATCATTCTGACGGCGGCTGCTGAGAATTCCATATGTTTGTTAATTTAGAAAAAATGTTTTTTATTGATTCCAGAGAGGAAGGGAGAGAGAGAGAAACATCAACGATGAGAGAGAATCACGGGTCGGCTGCCTCCTGTACGCCCCACACTGGGGATGGAGCCCGCAGCCCGGGCCTGTGCCCTGACTGGGAATGGAACCCTGACCTCCTGGTTCACAGGTCAATCAATGCTCAACCCCTGAGCCAGGACAGCGGGGGCTGCACATAAGACCTAAATGAATTTCTCTCAATTCTTTGTTTTGAGCGTCTTCGCACAGACAGGGGATTTGAACACGTGGCTGACCTGCTGTCAGATTGGAACTCACTCGGGCGGGTCAGCCGTCGGTGCTGTCGGACTGACCCCGCTCTGTACTGGCTTCCGTGACCGTGCCTCGTGGCTGGGAGTGGCTGGGATCACTGTGTGCACGTGGCATGGGCCGGCAGCGGGACCCGCCACATCCCCGCCTTCCTCACGTGGCCAGGAGCTCCGCGCCATCGGCGGGCGCCTCCTCTCTCTCCGGGGCTGCTGGGCTTCCTTACAGCATGGCGGTCAGTTCCCAGGAGAGCCACGCAGAGGAGAGCCACGCAGAGGAGAGCCACGGAGAGGAGAGCCACGCAGAGGAGAACCACGCAGAGGAGAGCCACGGAGAGGAGAACCACGCAGAGGAGAACCACGCAGAGGAGAGCCACGCAGAGGAGAACCACGCAGAGGAGAACCACGCAGAGGAGAGCCACGCAGAGGAGAGCCACGGAGACATCCACGGCCTCACCCGGGTCACGCACAGCAGCGCCCACCACTGTGCTCACGGGCCGGTCCAGGCCCCCCTCTGGGCCCGGGGGTGGCACCGCCGTGGGCAGAGGAGCCTGGAGGGGAGCAGACACCATGACACTCATTGGAAACGTGACCCACTACCTCCTGATCTCTGGCCCCCGAGTTCCCATCCCCCACAGGCCACGGACCCAACCACGTGCTCCCGAGTCTCCTCCCGTTGCAGCTGACTCCCCGCCGGAGTCAGTCCCCGTGGCTCCTCGGTGCCGAGGGCTGTGAGCGAACAGGCAGACCCCGACGCCGGGAGGAGGCAGGGACGGGTGGGCAGACGTCCTGCTCCGCCCGCAGGCCCCCACCTGGGCTGCTCTTGTCCCCCTGGCCCTGCAGGACGGGGGCTCGGGGAGGGTCATCTGGAGTCATGGGCCCGCTCCCGTGGACGTTCCTGTGACTTCCGTGTGTGAGGGTCACAGGCCTGCCACTCGGACTGCGGACACCGCAGTGGCTCTCATCAGGGCCCCAATGCCCGGGGGACACTCCGCCCACGGACAGGGGCCGGCTGGAGGAGGACGGAGGCAGCACACGCTCTGCGCCCGGCACCGCCCGTCCCAGCCAGGCACACGCCGGGCACACGCCGGGCACACGCCGGGAAGCACGCCCGGCCCGAGCCACGCGGACGCAGGCCTCTCGGACGGACGTCTTCCCTCGGAGGGACAGTGTTCATGTCCTCACGGCCGAGGCCCCGTGCCCAGCTCCTGGTGGGGGGGGGGGGGGGCGGGGTGCAGTGGCGGCACAGTGCCAGCCCATCAGCAGGAGCAGAGCGGGCAGGCACCTCCGCCACGAGGACAGGGCGGTGGCCGGTGGGTCCGTCGGCCTCGGCGTCGGAGAAGCCGAAACTAAAAATGGATCCGAACATGAGACCGTCGGGTGGACCGGGACCGTGGGCGAAGGCGACCTGAGCACGGCCGCTGGAGTTCCCGCCGTCCGGGCAGCCGGCCCCTGGCCCAGGCTGTCCCGCTCAGTCCCCTCCCCGTGGCTCTCCCGTGAACTGGCACCAGGCGGCCCCTGGCCCAGGCCGTCCCACTCAGTCCCCTCCCCGTGGCTCTCCCGTGAACTGGCACCAGGCGGCCCCTGGCCCAGGCCGTCCCGCTCAGTCCACTCCCCGTGGCTCTCCCGTGAACTGGCACCAGGCGGTCCCGCAGGGACCCGGGGTCTCCGGGGAGTCCCGCCCGCTGTCTCGCCCCGCACGCCCGGAGACCGCGCGGACCCTCCCTGGGCCTCCGACGAGCGGGGCCGGGGCGAGCTGGGGAATATTGAGTTTTAAGCGTGCGGGCGGTGATTTGTGGCCGTGTCACGGCGAGTATTTTTCAGTGTCATGGCTTCGCCGGCGCTGTCACTCAGGCGGCCGGCGGGAACAGGGCCGCGCCGGGCGCGGTGCTAATGGGGCTGCCGGCGCCCGGTGATGGAGTGCTGTTTGGGTTCGGGCCACGTTTGGCTGCGGGACGTCATTACCGCGCGGCGCCTGCTGTTGTCAGGCTTCCATCACGCTCCAATAACACGGTTAGGAGCCGCCGCCGGGCGGGGCCCCCTGAGACACACGCGTCCCCCCGCAAAGGAGCAAACGGGGCTCGGAACTTGGATTTCACTGACTTTTAAAATCAGTTACCCCCGCCCCCACGTGAGCCGGCGTGGCTCAGCGGATCGAGCGTCGGCCTGTGCGCCGAAGGGTCCCGGGTTGGATTCCGGTGGAGGGGACGTGCCTCGGTTGCAGCTCCTCCCCGGCCGGGGCCCTGATCGGGGCTGGTGTAGGGGACAACCCGTCGGTGTGTTTCTCTCCCATCGATGTTCCTCTCTGTCTTTCCCGCTCTCTAAAAATCAACGAGGATAAATAAAAGATAAGATTATTTTTCCCCCAAATTACTTGGCGGTGGGACACGGTTGCCTGGTTTGTAGCTCGATGGGTTCGATGCGGCTTACAGGGGACGGGAGAGAACCGCTCGTCCCCCGTAGGGAGGGAGAGAGGCTGCAGGCGCTGCGCAGACCGGCCTCGCGCGGCGGGCGGCCCCAAGCCCCCTGAGACCCCGCCGCTCCCCGGCCAGTCCAGAAGGAGGGAGCTATGCCGAGTGCACCCTGCTTTACGGCAATCACACCCATTTTTGCAAAGTCACATTTCACGGGGGACGTGGCAGGCTGCGGGCCTGGCGGGGCCCCGGGCCCCGGGAACGGCGGCCGTGGAGGAGGGGGCGGCCTCGTGGGGAGCGGCGCCCGGCTTAGGCGCATCCTGACAACAACCTTCCCAACCCCCTTTCCGGGGGGACCGGCCGCTGGGTCTGGAACCCTCCCCTGCCCCCATGTCACGGGCGCTCGCTCCGGTCCGAGGGCGCCACGGGAAAACGGACGCGAGCCGCCAGCTGGGGCGGCAGAGAGGTCACGGGCGGGAGCGGGGGCGGCGGGCGTGGGCGCTGAGGGGTTCGGGGTGAACTCAGGCCGAGCAGGGAAGCACGGGGCCCCTTTAGGGAGAGGATGGCAGCCCAGGGGGGTGCCCCGCCCGGCCGCCCGGCGGGGAGATGCCCTGATAAGGCAGACACAACCCCAATGAAAGGCCGACAATGGGGAAGAGCAAATAGAAATCGCATTAAGCAGCGGCGATAGCGCCTGAATGGAGACGCGAATTGGGCACAATGGCCCGGCGGCTTTTAATATGGTCCCCAATCACCGCACAATGAGGGCGGGCGGGCGGCGCTGCGGTGTGAGGCCTATCGCCCCATCTCCCTGCCTGCCAGACCGCGCGTTATTGGAGGCTTCTGGCTTTCTTTCTCTTTCTTTTCTTTTTTTTTTTTGTAAGAACTCATACATATTTCATGTCTGGGGCCGGAGGGGGCTGGGGGAGGGGCGTGTGGCGCTGGGCACAGAGCCGTGGCCCGTGGGGCAGGCCTGGCCCCGCGGGGAAGCTTCTGGACCTGGAGGAGCCTGTCCCGCCGAGGGCCAGGCCCCTGCAGCCGGCGAGCCACCTGTGCCGGGCCTCCCTCCGTGTGAGCCCGGAGGGCGGCAGCCTGGCACCGCAGCCCCAGAGGGGTGAGCCCGCTGACTTCTCCCAGGTGCTTTTTGGAGCCGAGGGGCCGAGGGCGGGGAGAAGGGCCGGCGGGGTCCCCGTGGCCCTGCGCCAACCTGTCTCCTAACCCTGAGAGCCGGGCGAGCGTGGGCCAAGAGCACATGCCATCGGCCTCCGCCGGGGCATCGCCTTTCCGTCCGCGGCACCGCCGGGCACCCGGCACCGAGGCCGCACGGAGCCGGCACTGCGTCCTCGTGGGCCCCTCGGGTGGTGCTGGGTGCCCTGCTGTCAGGAGGAGCCGGAAGCCAGTCTTCCCGGACGTGGTGTGGGGCGGCCTCGGTCCCGGTGGGGCGGCCTCGGTCGGGGGGAGGGGGGCGGCGGAGAGAAGAGGCGAGTGTGCGCTGGCTCCTGGCCTCCCGGCGCTGACCCTGAACGGTGACCCTCCGCTGGCTGTGCACGCACCGCCCGCTCCCTGCTCACCACGGAGACCCCGGACCCGCTGGTGCCGGCTCGATCGAGGCTCGAGGCAGCGGTGGCTGGGGTGGCGCCTGCTGTCCTCACGGGTCACGGGCCAGAGCTCCGGCCAGCGCTGGACAGGCGAGGCGCGGGCTCCTGTCCGGGCAGTGCCCTCCCCGCCGCCGGGCGGACACGGTCCCTCCCTTCGGGCGCGGCGCCTGCCCGCCGTGTCCCTCCCACCACGGCGCCGGCGGGCGGAGACCCCGGAGGTGGGTGCCCGGGCGCTTCCTCTCGGGGGAGCACACGGGAGGGCAGCCCCGGCCCTGCTCGCCTCCTCCACGCCGCGTGGTAACGGACGCACACCCGCCGTGCTCACCGTCCCTCCCGGGACACACACGCGGCTCCAGGCTCCAGGGCCTCAGCGCCTCCCGTGACGGCCAGGCTGCCGAGCGGGAAGCGGAGGCCTGAACGCCTGGTCGGTTCCGGCGGGGACGCCAGGGAGATGGACGTGGTCCCCAGGCTCAGGTGAGCGACGGCCGACGGACCCCAGAAAAGAGCAAAGGCTGTAGCTGCGTGTGCATCCACGTGCACGTGCGTACAACGTACACCTGTGTGCTCTCATACAGGCGTACACTTGTGCAACATATGTATGCACACATGCACACGCTTACACCTAGTGCACGCACATTGTTGCAACCTGTGTGTGCATGTGTGCACACGTGTACAGCGAACACGCATTGCACACACATGCACAAACCATATGCACAAACGTGCATCTAGTGCACACACATGCACATGTGTGTGTACACATGTGGGCGCATGCCTGTGTGTGCACTGTGGGCATGTGGGTGGGGTGCGATGTGGGCAGGGAGCTCGCAGGTGCGTGACTGGTGCTCTGCTGACCTCCGTGTGCAGTGCAGGCAGCCCGACTCGCCCGAGGGGACGGTCCCGAGGGCCCTGGCAGGAGCGCAGGCGGCTGCCCCTCACCGAGCAAGGCCAGCCCCTCCTGTCCCGCCGTGGCCTCTCCTGTCCCTGGAAAGCCCCCGCCCAGGCAGGACGAGGACGGGCTGGGGCGGAGGAGGAGCGGGGACAGGGGAGGGTCCGGGAGAGCGAGCAGCTTGGGCCCAGGAGGGGCCGGTGAGCCCCAGACCTCACACCTCCCCCCACGCTGCCCTGGCAAGGCCGCACAGGGGGGCAGCCGTGCTCGTTCGTGTGATCTGTCCCCGGTCTCCGTCACTGAGGCTGGCAAGGGGTCCGGGGCCATGGAGGCCGGGCTCCGGGGGCCTGGGGCCATGGAGGCCGGGCTCGGGGGGCCCGGGGCCATGGAAGCCGGGCTCCGGGGGTCCGGGGCCATGGAGGCCGGGCTCCGGGGGTCCGGGGCCATGGAGGCCGGGCTCCGGGGGGCCTGGGGGCCATGGGGGCCGGGCTCCGGGGGGTCCGGGGCCATGGAGGCCGGGCTCCGGGGGGTCCGGGGCCATGGGGGCCGGGCTCCGGGGGTCCGGGGCCATGGAGGCCGGGCTCCGGGGGTCCGGGGCCATGGAGGCCGGGCTCCGGGGGTCCGGGGCCATGGGGGCCAGGCTCGGGGGACCCGGGGCCATGGAGGCCGGGCTCTGAGAAGCTCGGGGCCATGGAGGCCAGTCTCCGGGGGTCCGGGGCCATGGAGGCCGGGCTCTGAGAAGCTCAGGGCCATGGAGGCCAGGCTCCGGGGGTCCGGGGCCATGGAGGCCGGGCTCTGAGAAGCTCGGGGCCATGGAGGCCTGGCTCCGGGGGGCCGGGGGCCATGGAGGCCGGGGCC
>NC_140516.1:53242695-53375195 GCF_964339955.1 Pipistrellus hanaki | reverse complement strand
CTTCCTCTCTCCCTCCCTCTCTCCCTCCCTCCTTTCTTCCCTCCCTCTCTCCCTCCCTCCCTCCCTCTCTCCCTCCCTCTCTCTCTCCCTCTTTCCCTTCCTCTCTCCCTCCCTCTCTCCCTCCCTCCCTCCTTCTCTCCCTCCCTCCCTCTCTTCCTGTTACTCCCTTCCTCTCTTCCTGTTACCCTCAGTCCTGCAGACTCAGGACTGGGAGTTCAGGCTGAATGGGACGGCCCCCTGGCCCCCACCATGCAATGGGTGAGAGGTGTGTGTGTGGGGGGGCACCCAGAGAGAAGGGGTTCCACGGCTCTGTGGATGGGCTTGGCTGCCTTCAGCCGGCCTTGGGGGCTTTCAGCCTGGAAATGAGCTGGACGATGCTGACTCCGTGTCCTCATGCTTTGCGGACGGGTTGCTTTCAGAATTAACCTGAGCAGCTCCCCGCGGACGGCCAGGGCGGAGCCTGCCCGTGGCAGCACCCATGCCTGGAGGAGGCTCTTGCGGCTGGAAATGTCTCCAGGTGTTCAGCCATGCCAACCGTCTCTTTGCATTCGGTTACAGCCCTCGAGTTTAACGCCTGGGCCTGCAACCACTTTCAGGCGGAAGGTCGCCAGCATGTGAGCAGCTGGAGAGACTGCGTGGTGCCCGCCGGGCCCAGGGCTCTGCTTGGCGGTTTCCAGGCCCCTCACACCTCCCAGTGACGGCGTTGTCCTTGCCTTGACTCTGCCTCTGGCCCTGAACTCCCCTGGGCTGCATGGGGCAGGCTCTGCATATGGGCGATTAACAGTGCCATCCCAGTGCCTGGTACAGTGTCTGACCCAGGAGAGGCACCAGACTCCATGCACCAGGAGTGCGTGAATGAATGATTGAACGGGTGGATTAATGGATGGATGGATGAATGTATGAAGGGATGGATGAATGAATGGATGAATGTATGAATGTATGAATGGATGGATGGGTAAATGAATAAATGGATGGATAGATGGATGGATGAATGGATGGATGAGTAGATGGATGGATGGATGGATGCATGGATGGATGGATGAGTGGATAAATGGATGGATGGATGGATGGATGGATGGATCAATGGATGGATCAATGAATGGATGGGTAGATGAATTTGGGTTCTGTTGAGACCTTGCCGATCTGACCGAGTGACCCCCCCAACCTTCCCCACTCCACCCCAACACACACCGTGTAAACCTGCCAGCCCCCTCCTCACGGCACTGGAGCAAATCCCGGGAATGGGGTTTGTGGGTGCCTCACCCCCCCCTCCTACCCCCGTGCCTCTACCTCGCCGCCCCGCCTCCCCCGTGAGCCCTCAGGCCGCCCCCGTTGGGAAGGCCCGACCCCTGGGTGCCGGTCCTGGGCTCAGGCCTCAGCTCCTCGCTCCACCAGGACCCCCTGTTTAGCACCCACAGTGCTGAGGGCTGTGTGCCCCTTCTCGGACCCCATCCTCATTCCCCGTCCGTCCTCCCGGGGGAGGAGCTGAGCAAGTGGAACGTGGGCCGGCCGGAGAGCCCTCAGGCACAGCTCCGGCCCGGGGACAGGGGGCACTACTGCGGCTCCACCCCACGCAGCAGGCCGCTCCCCGCTGGCCACGCTGTGGCCGAAGAGGACGCTGTGCAGTCCAGGGCCCTGGCTCCCACCCTCCACAGCCCCCCACACCACGTATTTGGAACTTGGGACGGGAGGGTGTCGGGGTTCACCGGAGGCGGGATGGGGCCGTGGTGGCTCCCTGGGAGGTGTGGGTCCCCGTGGACTCTCAGGACCAGCGGGGCGTGGCCATGGCCGAGCCAAGGGTGGAGGAGAGTGTGTGTGTGTGGGGGGGGGGGGGTAGGACGCCTCACTCAGGGAGAGGATCTCGCCCTTGGGCCCAGAGGACCCCCGTACCCACCCCCGGACACACGATGCTCACGGCCACGTCAGTGCCCACCACCAGGAGGAGGTGATGACTCTCGGGACTGACTCCTCAGCAGGCATTTGAGCCCGGACAGATCCTTCGTCTAAATAATTAATCACAGTCCAACGACCGCCTGAGGCCCCAGGGGAAGCCTCGGGCTGCTGAGGGGCAGGGCCTTTAACCCCGTGAACTTTGATCCCAGCTCCAGAGGTCAGCCATCAGCCCCTCACCCCGCAGCCTGCCGGGAGCTTAATTACCCAATTAGCGCCTCGTGGCTCAGCGTGGTCCGGCTGGGGGAGGGTCTGCCCAGCCCTCGGTGCGCGGTGCTGAGGCGGGAATCGGCCGCGCCGGGATGGATGGAGAGCTGGTGAACAGCCCTCGGGGGCCTGTGCTCGGGTCTGGGCGCGGAGTGGCTGCCGTGAGGACTCTGATTTCCTGTCCCCGTGAGCGGGAGCCCTCCTTCCTGGAAAACGAATGTCCGACGGCCGCTCGGGGCCTATTTATGCATCTCGTTCTCTCCGCTGCGCACGCTCACGGCTTCTCTGCCGATTCTTCCGGAGCGGGAAACCCCCTTCCCTCCGAGGCCAGGGCTGGGAGCCGGCCCACGCGGGGTCCTGCCCGTGTCTCCCCAGCCTCCTCCGGCCTCCCCCAGCCTCCCCCGGTCTCCCCGCCCCCCCCCGGGCCTCCCCCGCCCCCCTCTGGCCTCCCTCTGCCTCCCCCCGGCCTCCTCCGGCCCCCCCGGCCTCCCCCACCTCCCCCTGCCTCCCCCCAGCCTCCCTGCCCCCCCCAGGCCTCCCCCGCCCCCTCTGGCCTCCCTCTGCCTCCCCCCGGCCTCCCCCCTGCCTCCCCTGGCCCCCCCGGCCTCCCCCGGCCCCCCCCCGGCCTCCCCCACCTCCCCCAGCCTCCCCCAGGCCTCCCCCTGCCTCCCCCCACTCATCTCACGCCCCACGACCTCATCCCTGCCTCCTGAGACCCCACCCAGCAACCCTCCTGCGCCCGGTCCTAGTCTCAGGGCTGGCCATGGGGGAACCGAATGGAGACAGGGTGTGGCTCAGTGGATGCCCAGCGGGGGCGTGCAGGAGGCAGCTGATTGATGATTCTCTCTCATCGTCTCCCCCTCTCCTCTCCCTTCCTCTCAGAAATCAATAAAAATATTTTTTAAAAAGACATGGATGTGAAAGGCGAGAACACTGTAACTGCGGTTGGTCCGGGTGGTGTTTGCCAGGGCACGGCAGGTACTTCGTACGGAACAAGCTGTGTTCCCCCTCGAAGAACAATGAGGGCGGCGTCAGTGCGCCCCTCCGATGGCGAGGAGCGGAGACCAGAGCGGCCGGGACCTTCTGGCGCCCAGGAGGAGGAGGGGAGGCGGCTGGCGCCCGGTCCGGTGCGGCACGTCCTGTTCGGCGCCGCCGTTCTGAGCCCTGGGCCGCTCTGCCTGCACCGCAGCGGGAAAGCTCCCCAGCGGCCGCTGCTCTCCCGGGCGGGCCAGGGTGTGACGGGCCTGGTCTGGCCTCCAGCCCTCCTCCGGCGCCCGTGGCTGAGGCCTGAGTGCCGCCGTCACTGCTGCCTGTGCTCCAGGGTCTCTCCCGGGTCGGACGAGGCCGGCGGGGAAATCCCTGTTTCCAGAAAAGGAATTTAACCTCCACATGCCTGACTCGGGGCCTGGCACAGAGCGGGAGCCGACAAACAGCCGCTCGGACGGCATGCTCGACTCCCCCGGTTCCCGGGCGGAAGCTCCCGTGCCCAGTGGGGTGCGGTTCGGAGGTGGCGGCTTTGGGAGAAGATTGGGGTCGGATGCGGGTGGGCGGGTGGGCCCCTCGCACGGAGTTAGTGGCCTTCTAGGAAGAGCAGCTCTCTCTCTGAGTGGGGATAGCATGTCAGAGAGCGAGCTCTCGCCAGACACCAGCCTGGCCCTGGCCTTGGCCTTCCCAGCGGCCAGACCCTGAGAAATAAATGCAGTTGTTTAGGCCGTTCTGTCCAGGCAGCCCCTGCTCCCATCCCAGGCTGTTTTTGGAACGCTGCCTTTGAATTGCAAATTGCATCCAGCCCGGCCCCAGCTGCTCCTGGAGGACACAGGGTGCTGTGCCTGCCGCCCTGAGGAGGGGTGCCTGCGCCCTGAGGAGGGGTGCCTGTGCCCTGAGCGGGGAGGCGGGAGGCGGGAGGCGGGAGCCGGAGATGGAGAGCCGGCCGGGAGGACTCCCAGTCCAGGCGGTGACGTGGCCCTGGGCTGGGTTTGAGAGGGGAGCCACTGTGACAGGAGCAGCTTAGAAACAACGGACCAGGAAGGAGGGAGGAACCTGCCCTCAGGTCTGGGCTTGGGTGCCTGGGTAGATGGCGAGGCCATTTGCTGAGAAGCGAATTGGAGATGGAGATGAGAGCTGAATTTAGAAAATATATATCTTTATTGATTTCAGAGTGGAAGGGAGAGGAAGGGAGGAAGGGAGAGGGAGAGGGAGGGAGAGAGGGAGAGAGAGAGAGAGAGAGAGAGAGAGAGAGAGAGAGAGAGAGAGAGAGGTCATTGATGAGGGAGAGTCATGGACTGGCTGCCTCCTGCAGGCCACACGCAGGGGATGGAGCCCGCAATCCGGGCGTGTGCCCTGACCGGGATCAGACTGTGACATCTTGGTTCATACGCCGATGCTCCACCCCTGAGCCACACCGGCCAGGGAGAGCGGATTCCGCCAGCTGTGTCTGAGGGGCCAGTGAAACCGAAGGGGCCCGAGGCCCAGGGGGCAGTCGGGACCCGGGACCGGGTAGGCAGACCGCACTGGCCCACAGGCGGCCGCCAAAGCCACGCCGCTGCGGCTGCCGCTGCCGGAGGAGACGAGCTGTAACCGCGGCCGCCGGTGCCGGAGGCAGGCTGGTGCTCGGAGGCAGCGGTGCCTCTCCACGGCGGCGGCGCCTGCTCTGCCGTGCAGACCGGAGCGGAGGCAGCCCCTCGGCCCCGCGCCAGGCCTCAAGGACCGCGCCCGCCCGCTCTGGGCGTCCGGGCTTTGTGGGCCCGGGTCACCGCCTCACTGTTATTTAAATCCAGGGTTTGAATGAAGCGCCATTGAACGCCTCCTCCACCGCATGGCACTTGTGCCGGCCCGGTGAGCGGAGGAGGAGGCGACAAATGGCTCTTCTGCCGCGAGCACGGTCACCAGGTTTGCCGCGGACGGACGGTCATTAGGAGCTCCCAGCGTTTGGAGCTCCGGCCGGGCCCCTCCCGGCGCGCTGTTTGTGATGGAAAACAATCAGACAAAAGGCCCTTTTGGTGAGCGGCCTGGGATGCCTGTCGGCGGGTGAATGGGCTTTCTCCCGGACCCCGCGTTTGTTAAAGGAAATTATCTGTCATTTCCAACCCAAAGGTCTGCCGCCCCACGTTCATTGGGATAAATTAACTCTCCTAAGGAGGGTAAACAGAAGGCCCGGTAATTACTCGCTTCAGCGTAATTTCAGCTGAAAAGGATCCGCCGGGAGGAGGGGGGTGGGTGCGGAGGCCGAGTGTACCCGCCCTGGGCAGGCACAAAGGGACGCTGAATCGGAGACTGACCCCTGCTCACGGCTGCTGGAGGGGCAGCCCCACTCGCCAAGGCTGCTGTCAAAGGCTGCTTTCAAGTTGCAGGTTTCATGCCAAATCATTTGATTTGCTCTTTGAGGATTAATTTTTATCATTTCAAGGGGTTTCCTTGCAAAGGGAGAGGCTGCTTCTTGGATTGGACAGGTTTTCAGTTCCCGTGAGACCAGGTGTGGCCTGGACTCAGCCCAAACCTGCAGGCTTCATCAGCATTGGTCACTCATCAGAATCTAGCCACTCATTCATCCGTCCATCCATCCATCTGTCCATCTATCCACCCACCCACCCATCCACTCATCCACCCACCCAAACATCCATCCACTCACTCATTCATCCATCCATCCATCCATCCATCCATCTGTCCATCTATCTACCCACCCACCCATTCACTCATCCATTCACCCATCCATCCCCCCATCCACTCATCCATCCATCCATCCATCCATCCATCCATCCTTCCTTCCATCCATCCATCCATCCACTCATCCATTTATCCATCCATCCATCCATCCATCCTTCCTTCCATCCATCCATCCATCCATGTTCACCCATTTCATTCATTCATCTTCCCCACATTCAATATCCATCCATCCATACATCCATCCATACATCTATCTGCTCACCCATTCATCCATCTCCTCCACATTCAACCATCCATCCATCCATCCATGTTCACCCATTTCATTCATCTACTCACATATTCCATTCATCCACTCACTCATTCATCCATCCATCATCCACATTCATTCCTCCATCCTTCCACCATCTCCACACCATTCTAAAAGCACGTGCTTTGGACTAATGGATGCTCCTGTAGAGGGTCGGCTCCCGAGATGCCACCGACACAGGTCTTTGACCAGATGGAGCTGGTTGCTCATTGGTGAGGGAGCAGGAGCAGCCGGCGGCTCCGTGTGGAGGAGACGAAGTCGGGGTTGACTGAGAGTGGGGTTTGGTTGGGGGTGTGTCTCAGGGGGGAGGCATGGAAGGCTGGGGGCGGGGAGGTCAGGCTGGTGGTGCCGCAGTGCAGGCACAGTGGGATGCAGGTCTCTGCAGGGAGGGGGTGGAAGGGTGGGGGGCCGAGTATCTGTTGAAACTAACTTTCCATCAAAGAATCGCCGTGCCTTTTGGGGAGTTCCTCTAACGGACAGGGCGGACGCTTCCGGAAGAGCAGCCGTGCGGACGGAGCGGCTGGGCAGTGTTCGCGGACGGGCGTGGTGTGGGGTCCATGCCCAGGCGGAGTGCGGGGCGGTCGGGTGACAGGGCGTGAACGGAGCTGGCGTGCACCGGGCTGCAGGGGAGTGTGCCCAGCTGGGGGCAGGGTGCTGGCGCCGTGGGAGCAGGTCCCCTGGAACCCGGCCCTCTGCCTGGTCTTGGCGTCTCTGTCCTGCATTCCCACAAACCCTCCCCTGGGGGCGTCCCCAGTGTCACTCATGTTCAGGTTCGGGGAGACCTTGCCCTCCTGCACCGGGGGTGGGGGTGAAGGGGTACCCCAGGGAGGAGGTGGGAGAGGGGGGTCAGGAGCAATGAGGGCTCCCTCAGGCAGCACCCAGCACCCGGGGGCGGGACCGCTCCCTGTCTGAGTGCAGCGGCGCCTGCGGGGATGTCCTGGGTGGTGTGAGCGTCCGGCTCGGGTTTCGCTGGCCGAGGGCGATAACATCTGGCCTTGGGGGCCCGAGCAGTGACCTCTTAGGCTCCCTGGTGCCTCACAGTCTGTGGGGAAGGTCTCCTCCCTCTGGGCTGGCCAGTGTCCCCACTGCCTTTGGGCTGCGTCAGCCCGGCTGCCCGGCCCCAGAGCCCACCGTCTCCTCCACACACAGTCAGCCCGCAGGGTCCTGCCCCAGGCTCTGCCCGCTCCGCTCTGCGGGAAACCCTTCACCACTGGGGGCCGGACACCTGCCTTCCAGAGCCTGAGCTGGAGTCGGAGCCTGAGCTGCAGAGCCGGCCGCGCAGACCCCCAATTACTGCTCCAGCGGCTGTCCACCTCCTCACGGCCATTGGGCCTAATGGACGGTTTTGATTTTTGTTTTTTGTGTGTTAATATCACCTGAGGTTATTTTTCCATTGATTTTTAGAGAGGGGGGAGGGAGAAACGGGGGGAGGGAGGAAGGGAAGAGAGAGAGAGAGAGAGAGAGAGAGAGAGAGAGAGAGAGAGAAAGGGAGAGAGAGAGAGAGAGAGAGAGAGAGAGAGAGAGAGAGAGAGAGAGAGAGAAACGGAGAGGGAGAGAGGAAGAGAGAGAGAGAGGGAGGGGGAGAGAGAGAGGGAGAGGGAGAGAGACGGAGAGGGAGAGAGAGAGAGAGAGAGGAGAGAGAGAGAGAGGGAGAGGGAGAGAGACGGAGAGGGAAGAGAGAGAGAGAGGGAGAGGAGAGAGACGGAGAGGGAGAGAGAGAGAGAGAGAGAGAGAGAGAGAGAGAGAGAGGGGAGGGAGAGAGAGAGAGAGGGAGAGAGAGAGGAGAGAGAGAAACGGAGAGGGGGAGAGAGAGGGAGAGAAGCACAGCACTTGGTTAGGAAGCGGACCTGAGACAGAAAACCAGGGGCCGCGGGCACCTGTGCAGAACCAGCGGGCCAGGCGCCCTCGGTGTGGCTCTGCCCTCGGGGCTGCTCCCCAGTCCTAGCTCCCCCTTTTCTGGCAGCGACTCCCCGTCTCTGTCGCCGCCTGGCTCTCCTGGGTGCCTGGTGATTCTGTGAGAGCTCGGGGCTTGGGGGGGGGGGGGGTGATGAACGAGAGCCACGGAAGGCTCTGGAAGCAGCCAGGGGCAGGCCCAGGGGCAGGCCAGTGGGACAGCCTTCCTGCTGGGACCAGGCTCCTGGGCCCAGTTCCTTGTCCAGAGGCGCAGCTCTCTGCGCAGCCCGCAGGTGTGGCGGTGTGGGAGAAATCCCTTACTCAGCGGAGCCAGTGGGAGAAGTTAACCGTTTTAAAAAGCAGCACTTGAGGGACAATTGGGTGGCACTTAGTCTGTCACAGCCGCCCACAACCACCACGTCTGACTCCCAAGAGAGAGCCCTGCCCCCCCCCCAATACCCCCCCCCCCCCCCACACACACACACGTTCTAACCCCAGGGCCGGCTCTCCTATCGGCACTGCGGAGGATTTGCCTAGGCGGCACAGGCCATCCCGTTCGGGGCGGGACAGGGAAATGAGAGGCAAATATCTGTTTGCTCGGAGGCTGGTTTGCATGCCCATCTGATAGCAGGGCCTCCTCTGCAGCGATAAGCCCCACCTGGGGCCTCGGCATGGAAAACAAACAGGGGCAGCTCTGGGCTCCTGCAGGGCCATTTGCATAACCCCCCACAGTGTTGGGTGTGAGGAGGTGGTGCGGAGTGGGAGGGGGAGGGAGGGGGGCAGGACTCCAGTCCAGGTTAACCTTGAACTTATTGCTTCCTCGTTATTTGCAAAGATAGGAATCCAGAGAGTCCGGGGGCGCCGGTCGGGCCGGGCTCCATTCCAGTTCCCGCTTGACCTCTGGGGACCTCAGTCTGCGCCGATGGCACAGGCCAGGCCTCGCGGAGCCCGGCGCTCGCTGTGGGCACCGGTGTCCGGGCGGCGGAGACGGAGACCCCGTGGGACAGACCAGCTCTGGGCCTGCAGAGGCTCCCTGTGCAGAGGGAGGTGGGCAGGGGCGGTTCTGGGCGGATGGGACCAGCAGGGATGAGGCGGGGAGGGAGGAGAGAGAGGGGAGTGAGGGGTTTGCAGGGCGGGAGCAGCTTCCATTCTGACCTTGGACTGGCGCGCCCGCCCTCCTGGGGCCCTCAGGGGTGACCTGCTGAGGATGGTGGTGATCTAGAGGGGGCCAGCATGGCTCCGTCCACAGACCCCTTTTACCAGCACCAGCGTCCCGTTCTCAGGGTCCCGCCTCTGAGGGGCGGCTGCCTTCTCCCCCCGCTGTCCCTCCCGTCTCCGGAGCCCTCGAAAGCGCGGCCCGGGGAGGTGTCCCCCTGGTTCTGGTGCTGACGTCACGCCAGCCTCTGCTCAGACACGGCTCTGGGACGTGACATCCGTGTGAAATGCTGGCCTCCCCGTACGCACACGGGAGACACGGGAACGTGGTTTTCTGGAGCGGACACATCAGCCCATTCACTCTCCTGTGAAGAGCAGAGCCTCAGAGTGAGGGACAGGGGTGCAGTGAGAGAGTCCCGGACGGGCCCTCCCCGCCCAGAGCCCTGGCAGGTGCAGGAGGCTGGCCGCTCCCCAGGCCCGAGCCCGGGACTCGGTGTTCCCAGCTGTCAAATGGGCAGGCTGGACCAGGCAGGCTCTCGGCAGACGGCTTGGACGTAGGGCCCCGAGACGGGTCAGCCACCAGGGAACACGCTCCTCCATGGAAGGGCCGGGGAGCCAGGCTCCCGGAACCTGGGCCCTGGGCTGTGGCCCGGCAGCACCAGCCGACGAGGGGCTGAGCGGAGGCCGGTCTGTCCCTTTGGAAGGAGCTCAGTATGCTGAGACGCTGACGACACCTGCTTCGGTGTAAGCGACCACACATGTGTTTCGGCGTGTACTGCTGCGTACATGCTTCGGCGTGTGCAGCCAGGCGTGCCCCGTGTGCTCTGGACTGCCGCTGTGGATGCACCTCTGAAGGACCCGATTGACCCGGACCCTCACGTCATTGTCTCCATCTGAGGAGCACGCGTCTCGCACCCCATCCATCAGCCCCTCCGGGCCGTCCCTCCGCCTCTGAGATCGCTCACCGCGGCTGCCGCACGATTAATTAAATCAATGCCCCTCATAAATCTGAAAGCACATCCTGCTTGTCTCCAGGCCCCGAAGCCCAGCTGGGAACCGGGAGGCGTGAAATGCACAGCCATCCTGGGGCCGGGCCCCGTGACGGATGTCCCCGGACACACGCCCACGGCCCGCCGCCCGTGTGTGCGCGGGGCTCAGAGGCGGCGGCGGGCGTTCGGAAAGTTCACGGTGCAGTTTCTGTCTCCGCCCGCGGGCCTGGGCGTAAGGCCCAGCGAGGCCGCTGGGAGGTGACCGGCCGCCCGAGGACAGGCCGAGCGGCTGCCGGGCGCGTGGCTGCTCCGAACAGGAGCGGGACTGTGCCGGCCTGGCGTTCCAACAGCCGCTGTGGACGGGTCTTTCCGGAGAACCTACTAGGCGCCAGGCTCTGAGCGGGGCGTCAGGGGGATGGGACAGGTGGGCGGCCTCTCTCCTGAGCACACAGTGAGGACACAGGCCGGCAGGGCAGTGGGAGGCGTCTGTGGCTGCGCCTGGGGCTGGGGAACTGCCGGTGGCAGGCAGGGGTGGGGGGTGGGAGGAGTGGGGGGTGGGGGAGCACGCACAGAGGGCGGGGGAGCACGCACAGAGGGCGGGGGAGCACGCACAGAGGGCTGGGGAGCACGCACAGAGGGCGGGGGAGCAGGCACAGAGGGCTGGGGAGCAGGCACAGAGGGCGGGGGAGCACGCACAGAGGGCGGGGGAGCAGGCACAGAGGGCTGGGAGCAGGCACAGAGGGCGGGGGAGCACGCACAGAGGGCGGGGGAGCAGGCACAGAGGGCGGGGGAGCAGGCACAGAGGGCTGGGGAGCAGGCACAGAGGGCGGGGGAGCAGGCACAGAGGGCTGGGGAGCAGGCACAGAGGGCGGGGGAGCACGCACAGAGGGCGGGGGAGCAGGCACAGAGGGCGGGGGAGCACGCACAGAGGGCTGGGGAGCACGCACAGAGGGCGGGGGAGCAGGCACAGAGGGCTGGGGAGCAGGCACAGAGGGCGGGGGAGCACGCACAGAGGGCGGGGGAGCAGGCACAGAGGGCTGGGGAGCAGGCACAGAGGGCGGGGGAGCAGGCACAGAGGGCTGGGGAGCAGGCACAGAGGGCGGGGGAGCACGCACAGAGGGCGGGGGAGCAGGCACAGAGGGCGGGGGAGCACGCACAGAGGGCTGGGGAGCACGCACAGAGGGCGGGGGAGCAGGCACAGAGGGCTGGGGAGCAGGCACAGAGGGCGGGGGAGCACGCACAGAGGGCGGGGGAGCAGGCACAGAGGGCGGGGGAGCACGCACAGAGGGCGGGGGAGCAGGCACAGAGGGCGGGGGAGCACGCACAGAGGGCGGGGGAGCAGCCTGGGGCTGCTGCTGGGCCGCCCAGGGCCCCACGAGGGAAGCAGGGAGACGGGCGGGGTGACGGGAGAGGGCGCTGGCCCAGGGGGCGGCAGCCGGCAGCCGCGTGCAGCGGGGAATTCCCTTTATTACTCAATTTGACACGAGATTGAGGCTGAGACTTCCCGTCCCCCTTGGCTCCCCTCGATTCTGCTCATTTTTCTCCCGTTTTTGTTTTTGTTTCGGGCGGATATTGTTCCCGGCTCCCGGGAATTGCATTTCAGGACACGCCGTGTGCTGACGCCCGACTCTGCCAGAGCAATTACTGCAGGGCCGCGGGCCGGCTCTCCACAGCCCAGGCTGCGGCCCCCTCTCCCTGCTGGCCGGGCCCGTGGGAGCCCCGAGATGCAACACCCTCTCGCCACGGTGCCAAGGCCTGGCAGGACCCGGGTGCCACGGTGGCCGCCCGCCTGCGCTCACGACCCCCTGCAACGTGGGACGCGGGTCCCCACCGATGAGGGGGCAGAGGCCAGGCAGGTCCCGGTGAGAAGGGGGACAGGCCTGGAGCGGGCGGTCCCTCCTGAGCACGTGGGCCGCACACAGCCAGCGGGTACCCGGGCCCTCGGGCCACAGTCCCCCCGCTCTCCTCTCTGCGACGGAGCGGGCGAGGCCCTGGCTCCCCGAGCAGCCATCGTGGGCCCTGCACGCGTGTGCGTGTTACAATGTGTGTCCCCTCCGTTCACCCGCATGCCGTGCTGGGGGCGCGAGGCAGCGTCTCCTCCGTGTCCGGGAGCCTCCGGGGAAGCAGGACTGACCCAAACGGTGCATCTTCTTGTTTAATGTGTTTTTATTGATGTCAGAGAGGAAGGGAGAGGGGGAGACAGAGACACCGCAGTAAGGAGAGAGAACCATGGATCGGCCGCCTCCTGCACGCCCCCCAGTGGGGATCAAACCTGCAACCCCAGCCTGTGCCCCAACCCGGAGTTAACCCTGACCTCCGGGTTAGCGGCTGGCGCTGACCCCTGAGCCCCCGGCCGGGCCTGCCCTGCGCTTGGTGACCGCGGGCTCTGCTGACCGAGCGCTGGGCCGGCTGCCCCTCCTCCCCGTCCCTCTTTATAGCCGGGATGGTGGTCCACAGAGAGGAACGCCCTTTGCTTACTCTGGGCCAGCGGTTGGCAAACTGCGGCTCGAGAGCCACATGCAGCTCTTTGGCCCCTTGAGTGTGGCTCTCCCACAAAATGCCAGGCCTGGGCGAGTCTATTTGAAAAAAGTGGTGTTAGTAGCAGTTTAAGTTAAAAAAAAAATGTGGCTCTCCAAAGAAATGTCAATCGTTGCGCTGTTGCTGCTTGGCTCTGTGGACGGACGAGTTTGCCGACGACGGCTCTGAGGCCGCGGCCGCTCGGAGCCAGCGCTGGCGGAGCCCCAGGAGGGAGGCCTTGGTGGCACCTGGGCCTTTCTAGTCGCCGCCGGAAACCTGAGCCCCGACCCCGGAATGAGAGGAACCGTCGGGCCTGTCCCCAGCTGGAGGAGAGGGGCAGGTTTGGCGGCAACAAAGGCTCCTTTGATTGCCGTTAATTAACTGCTTCGGACGCGGGGCTGGAGTGGCTCGCGTTTGACACACAAAGAATCGGGGGCAAGGATGGGCCCGCTCGGTGCCGGGGAGGGCCGGTGCGTTTACCTGCAGGCCCGGCAATCAGAGCTGGGGCCAGGGTAGCTGGGCGCGGCGGGACAATGCGCGATTGAAAGCAGATGTTACACGGACGTTTAGATGGTTCCTCCGCCCGCGCGAGGCTCCTGTGTCCCTGCTCCGTCCGCGCTCTCCCGGGCGGGGGTCCGAGGTCGCCGTGGTAACCACGCTGGGACCCACGGACACGACGGTCCACGGGGAGCTGGTGCACAGTCGCACGAAGGCACCGTGTACCAGCACCGGGCGCTCTGGGTCCCCCTTCCCCCCCGTTCTCCCCGAAGGCCCCTCCATCGGGGAGAGGTTCCGTGGGCTGCTGTGACAGAGGAGAAGGGGAAGGGGAGAAGGACAGAGGGCTGTGGACCAGGGGCTAGAAACAGGCTTTTTAAAAATATATTGTTATGGATGTCAGAGAGGAAGGGAGAGGGAGAGGAAGAGAGGAACATCCATGAGGAGAGAGAATCACGGATCAGCCGCCTCCTGCAAGCCTCACACTGGAGATGGAGCCCACAACCCAGGCACGTGCTCTGACTGGGACTTGAACCGTGACCTCGTGGTTCATAGGTCGACACTCAACTGCCGAGCCCCACCGGCCAGGCTGGAGACAGCCTTGATGGGACCCTCTCGGGGGCACTGCGTGCTCTTTTCTAGATGCCGGGAGGGCGGAGTCCACAGAGGGGGAAAGGCGGGAAGGAGAGGGCGTTTCAGAGGTGTGGTCACCAGGGCCCGGGGGAGTGAGTGTGTGCAGGGAGCGGTCACACCAGGACGCTGGTTACCCGGCCACGTTCCTCCCCCTGCCCCGCCCCCCGGAGCCGCCCCTGGGACATGCCCGTCACGCTTCCCTAGGGGTTGATGCAAGTGATTTTGGAAAGATCACTATTATCTTTTAAAAACATATTCTTATTTAGTTTAGAGAGAGAGGAAGGGAGAAGGAGAGAGAGAAAGAAACATCAACGCGAGAGAAACAGCAATCGGCTGCCTCCTGGGCATCCCCTCCTGGGGATCGAACCCCCAGCCCGGGCCTGTGCCCTGACCGGGAATCGAACCGGGACCTGGCGCCTGGGCTGATGCTCAAACGCTGAGCCACACCGGCAGGGTTCGTTATTTTGCATTGAATGAAGTGAGCGTACCTTAGGACATTTTAAAATACTTAAACAGAAATATCCAAAAGGATAGAGCTCCATCACATCCCGGCCTCCTGTGACCTCCTCTCCTGGCGGCCCTCCTGCAGCCGAGCCGGCGGCCCCAGCGGACGGGCGGGCTTGGGGTCGTGGGGGCTCAGGCCCTCGCTGCCCCTCGGAGACCGCCCGCGTGTTGTTGGATGGAGGGAGGGAGGAAGCAGGAAGGTCAGGCAGGTTTGCAGCGCTCCGTGCTGCCTCCACTCCCGGTCCCTCAACACACGTGTCTGAGCAGCTCGACCTGAACCCGGTCGTGTGGGTCAGACGCTCTGGGGTCTCCTACCCTCTCTCATGCTTTTGGCTGTCTTTTAAAAACGTTTTACTGCCGAGACCGGTTTGGCTCAGTGGATAGAACCTGAAAGGTCCCAGGTTCGATTCCGGTCAAGGGCATGTACCTTAGTTGTGGGTACATCCCCAGTAGGGGGTGTACAAGAGGCAGCTGATCGATGTTTCTCTCTCATCGATGTTTCTGACTCTCTATCCCTCTCTTAAGAAATCAATAAAATATATTTAAAAAAAATAAAAAAATAAAAAATAAATAAAAAAATAAAAACCTTTAATGACTGATTTGAGGGAGGGAGAGAGAGAGAAACATCAACCTGTTGTCCTACTTACCTCTCTTCATTAATGGGTTCTCAGCAGGGATCGAGCCTGCAGCGTTGGTGTCTCAGGACCTGCTCTGACCCGGGAGCTTTCCCTCGGGGGGCCCGCTGTCCTCACAGGCTCCCAGCCTGCCTGGGCCTCGTGGCAGCTTCCACGTTCGCCTTCATGGACAACAGGATGGCCCTGGGGCTCCGCCTCTGAGCCCGGGAGGGTGGGCGGCGGCTTCAGGCCCCGGAGAGGGGCTTCCACAGCGGCCCCGTCCCGTCGCTGGGCCGCTCGGCGCCTCACCTGCCCTGGAGGGCACGGAACCCGCGCTCCGTAGTCCGGGACTGCATGTCCCCGTGAGGAAAACTCCCCTCACCGTCCTTGCCAGGCTGTGCCCAGGCGTGCCCAGCTCTCCGTGTCCTCTTGGCTCCCCGGGACCCCGCCTCGGGGACTGGGGCACAGCAGCATGTGTGGCCGTGTGCATGTGAGGCCGTGTGCATGAGTGGCCGTGTGCATGTGAGGCTGTGTGGCCGTGTGCATGTGTGGGCATGTGCATGTGAGGCTGTGTGGCCGTGTGCATGTGAGGCCGTGTGCATGTGTGGCCGTGTGCATGTGAGGCTGTGTGGCCGTGTGCATGTGAGGCCGTGTGCATGTGTGGCCATGTGCATGTGAGGCTGTGTGGCCGTGTGCATGTGAGGCCGTGTGCATGTGAGGCCGTGTGCATGAGTGGCCATGTGCAGAGGTAAACACAACGTGTGTCCTATACGTCCACAGTGCAGCTGTGTCCGCTGTGTAGATCTTTCCTCCCTGCAGTCACAGGTCACTTCCTGGAGCCAGGACGTGGGGCCACTGCTTTGTCCTGGCTGGATGTCCACACGCCTACAGCCAACCGCCAAGGCCCAAAGGACCACTTTCCACCTCCAGCCGCGGAGCCGGCGGAGGGAGCTGCCCCCGTGGGGCCGATAATTTCCCGTCGGGACAATTTCCCGTCGGCCCGGCCACGGCGGGACCAGCGAGCCGCCGGCCTGGCCGGTGTGCGTGCCCGAGGGCAGGCTGTGCAGAGTGGCCGTGCCGGCTGGGGTAAAAGAGGCCCCGCCCCCGTGTGACGGTGCAGACACATCAATCCGGGGCTGGCCGTGACTCTCCCACGCGAGAGTGACCTCCGAGGGCAGACGGAGGCCTGAGCGCTGCCTCCTGAGTGAGGCCGGCCTCCTCGGGGTCAGCGCGGGGTCACCGCTGACGGAGGGCGCTCGGATCGACCAGGAAAGGGGTCATCCCCTGGGCAGAACAAGGGGGCGCGGCTGCTGGACTCCCGCCGAGCCACGCCACCCCACGCTCCCGACACACATGCCCGTGTCCGTGTCCGTGTCCGGCCTGTGCGGGAGGAGGTGCGCCCACACTCAGGCGCCCCTGCTCCGTCAGCCGCTGTGAATCCGCCGGTCAGGCGTGTGGATGGAATCTCACTGCGAACCTCGGGCCCGGGCTCTCCTGCCACCCGGGGCCTGGTGACCCCCGGCTGAACCGGGCGGGCGGGCACAGGTGCGGCTCCGGGGACTGTGACATCGTCCGTCTTTGTCCCTGAGAACCGAATCCGCCCGGGCTCCCCTCGCGTCTCACCGTTACCTGTGCGAGCGAGAGAAAGGGGGATTGAGAGAGACGGGGAGGAGGGGAGGAGGGGGAGGAGGGGGAGGAGGGGGAGGAGGGGGAGGGGCGGTTCCCCGCGGTGCAGAGGCCCTGGTGGGTCCCACAGGCAGACGGTGGCCCAGGAGCCGCTCCCTGGCTCCCCGCCGTCTGGCACAGGGCAGGTGCTCAGTGAACGAGTCTCCCCAGGCCCTGCTCCCCTCGAGAGGTGCGGGGCCTCCGGCCGGCCGTGTGCGGAAGGAGGCGGGCGGTGCGGTCACTGCTATAAGATGGCGGTGGGGGTATGGCCGTGCGGGTGTGGCTGCTGCCGGCTGTGGGCGGCTCGGACTCGGCCTCTTCCCAGGCCGCCGGGCTCGTGGCTCGCACGCGGCTGTCCCTGGCGAGGACACCGGCCCCGTCTGGCTGCCCGGCCTCAGAGCGGGCGGTGCTGGTCTCCCCCCAGAGGCGGCGTCCGAGCTGATTGCACCCGGCCGAGCCGCCGAGCGTGGACCCGGGGTTGAGAGAGGGAGGGTGTGCCCCTGGACGTGTCCGGAGAGATGGGCTTCGAGGTGCCACTAAGCGGACCTGGACCGCCGTCCCCACGCCCGCCCCTCCCTGGTCCGTCCTCCCCAGAGGCCCCGGGTCAGAAGCTCCCCCGGGCGGCCGGCCGCTGCTGTCACTCCCCGCCGTGACGGGCGGGCACGCAGGGCCGCCCGATGACACATCGTAAGTGGCAGGTAATCCTCGGCTCCATCTCCGCGCCCCGCGGCCCGGTAACCGATACCCCTGTGAATGCCACGGCTGCGATCGGGTTACCGGCCTCCTTCCTCCGTCCGATGGAATGCCGCAGATAAAGGCCTGGAAGGGCGCCCGGCCGAGGACGTTCGACTTCCCCTGAGCGGGACTCCCCCGGCCTCTCACCCCGGCCCCACCCGCACACCTGTCGGCAATCAGGCCCGGGGGCGGGAGCAGCCCAGGAGCAAATGGCTCCCTATTGTGGCCTCGGCCTTTGATGCCAAGGTCAGCGCCCCCCTGGCTTGTGGGGGTTTCCCACCTGGACGGAGAGCCGCTCTGACCCCCGGGGGAGGCCGGGGCGCGGGCTCAGGGGCTTCGTCCGGCCCTTCGCCAGCTCGTCCCCGACTCCCGGGCCCTTGGCCAGGGCCTTGGAGGCAGCGGTGGAGCGGAAAGGGCCCGGGGTCACGGCCCTGGAACCTGGCCGAGCCGCGGCAGAGCAGCCAGCTGGCTCGGTGACCTTGACTCCCCCGCCGGTCTGTGACAGGGAGCTCAGGGCGCTTGCCGCTCAGAGGTGCCCGGTTTATAAATGCGATGACAGGCGCCCGGTGAGGCCTGGACCTCAGATAAACCAGGAGGGCTGCTCAACGGCAGTGCCGGGCACCACCGGACCTGCGCACGCCGAGACCGCCCGCTGGTGACCGAAATGTGGACTGAACCCGGGCGCCCGCATTTCGCCCGCCAGCCGTGTGGGCGTGATGTCCCGGCGGCTAAGGGAGCTGTAAGCTAAAGGCAAGTGTGAAATGCCTGGAACATTCTGGAAAGTTACCCTCCCCGACCTGCGCGCATGCCCAAACCCAGGTCTTTGGTTGCACTGTTGGTGACTGTGTCTCCTGGTGCCAGTGGAGTCCCTGGTGCCAAGGTGATCTCAGAGAGTGCTGGCTGAATGGATGCACACGGAATGGACGAATGTGAATGAATGAATGACGAATGAATGACTGAATGCTGAATGGATACATGAATGCATGCTGGACGAATGAATGAACGCTGAACAAATGTACGAACGCTGAACGGATGAATATGGAATGAATAGATGAATATGGAATGAATGAACGAATGAATGAATGATGGTCTCCAGCTCAGTCCACACGGCCCACTCCCTCTCCCACCGCCCTCCTCCCCGTGCCGCGCAGTCGCGGCTCAGCCGGCGACTCCGTTCCTGGAGAAAGGTCGCCGTGCCTGCCGTGGTTGGAGCCGGTGAAGGTTTTTATAAAACCGCCGTCTGGATGTGTGTGCGAGTCTTTAAAGTCCCCATAATTCTCCCGTGAACTTTGCGGCCGCAGCCATTTCCGCGCGATCGGCCTGGATCGGTCCTGCTTGTTCAGAGCCATCAATTACGGGCGCCGGAGCCCCGGCCGCGGCCCCGGGCAGCTGATTTATCTGACAGTTAATGAGGAGCTTTCACTGCCGTGGCCTGAGGAGCCGGGCGGTGAGCGGAGTCCGGTACCGCCACTCCGCACCATCCTCTGCCGCCGGCCGCAGGCTCTGGGCGCCGGGACTGCCTGCTGGGCCCTCTGCCCCCGGGCCCTCTGCCCCCCGGGCCCACTGCCCCCCGGGCCCTCTGCCCGCCGGGCCTCTGCCAGCCGGCCCTCTGCCCGCCCGGCCTCTGCCCCCCCGGGCCCTCTGCCCGCCCGGCCTCTGCCTGCCGGGCCTCTGCCGGCCGGGCCCTCTGCCCGCCAGCCCTCTGCCCCCGGGCCCTCTGCCCCCCGGGCCCTCTGCCCCCCGGGCCCTCTGCCCCCCGGGCCCTCTGCCCGCCGGGCCTCTGCCAGCCGGCCCTCTGCCCGCCCGGCCTCTGCCTGCCGGGCCCTCTGCCCGCCGGGCCTCTGCCAGCCGGCCCTCTGCCCCCCGGGCCCTCTGCCCGCCCGGCCCTCTGCCCGAACGGCCCTCTGCCTGCCGGGCCTCTGCCGGCCGGTCCCGCCGGGCTGCACCCTCTCCCTTCCCCGAAGGTGTTCCGGGCGGGTGTCCTACAGTCATTTCGATGCCGAGAGACCACGGGGAGAAGCCCACGCTCCGCTGGGAGCAGAACGAGCCTGGAATGGCAGGAAAGCACGAAGACTCCATCCACACATCGTGTTGGGTGCTGGGCAGGGTGTGACGGAGACGAGGTCCCTGCCTGAGGGTGCCCGGGGAGGAGAGGGGAGGGGAGGGGAGGGGCAGGGGAGCGGACAGGGTCACCACAGCTGGAGCCCCGGTGGTGGAGCCCAGCACGAGACTCAATGAAAACAGCCCATAAGCCCGTTGGGGAGATGCTCCTTCTGGCCGGGCCGGGAGCGCGCCCTTTTCGGGGGCCTGCGGGGGGAGGGGGCTCTGCTGGCTCAGGGGCGCCCAGCTTCTAGGTCTTTCTCTCCTGGGGCTCTCGCTGCTCGTTGAGGGCGTCAGAGTCCCGAGCTTCATTCGGTGCCGAGGGGCGTCTGTGAGGGTGCCGTCTGCTGCCCCTCTTGGGGCCAGGTGCCGGTGCTTTCAGGAGACGGAGGCTCCCGGTCCCGCTGCCCTGGCCTCGCCGCCTGCCTCCTCAGCCCCCCACGGAGTTCCCGTGGTTTACACCCAGACCGTGTCCCTCTGGGCCCCAGGGAGCGGGTGGCCGGCTTGGGGTCCCAGCAGCCACCCTGAGACGCTCCAAAGCGGGACTGAGAGGTGGGGGACCCCCCCTGCACCCCGTCCCTCAGCAGCTCGGGGAACCCAGGCCGGGCGCTGACTCCTGCGAGGCCCCCGGCGGAGGCTCCGGTCCAGGGAGGCAGCTGCTGCCTGCTCAAGGCCCCCCGTGACCCACCGACGCCCCAAACCCAGCAGGCCTGCGGGGAGCTCAGCAGCTCCTCCCTAAACCTCTTCTCCCCGAGGCCCCGTCTGATTCCTGGCCCCCGTGCCCGCCCGCAGAGGGGCCGTTCCGTGAGGACTCCGCCGTCAGCACAGGCTCCGTCAGAGGGTGTCCTTGCGCCGTCTCTGGCCTCAGCGGCCCGCTGGCGTCGGGGGGGGGAACGACGACGGATGCCGACGCCGCTGGTCGGAGTTCTGAGAGTGACTCCACCGGACGCACGAGGCTCTCACAAGGGGAACCAAGACCCCAGTGATTTACCGAGGAGTCGGAGCCTCCCAGGGCGGCCCACCCGGTGGCGTGAGTGTCCGTCCGAGCCGCAGGCGGAGGCCCGGGGTTGGGTGTTTCAGAGCCGGGCCTTCGCACTGTCCGGGTCGACAATGGGGTCACCGGGGGTCATTTTCCAACGTGGTTTCCTGCCTGGCCAGCGCTGCTCAGTGGTTGGAGCCTCAGCTCACACACGGACGTGCTGTAGGTTTGATTCCTGGTCACAGGCAGGTACCTGGGTGGCAGGTCTCCACGCAGGTCTGCCAGGGACGCGGGCCGGGGGCGGGAGCCGCACAGGCGGCGGCTATGGGGGCGGGCACTCGGATTCGCCAGGCGGTGCTGGGGCGTCCGCTCCTGCCCCGGAAACCGCAGCTCAGAGCCCCTCGCGGGGCCCGAGCCTCCGCCCAGGAGGGAAGCTCACTCTGGTCCCCTGAGCCAGGGCCCATCTTCGCCGGGGGGCTCCGCGGACAGAGCGTCGGCCTGCGGCCAGGGTCCCGGGTTCGAGCCCGGTCAAGGGCACAGACCTCGGTGGCAGGCTCCTCCCCGGCCCGGGCCCTGGTCGGGGCTCCTGCAGGAGGCAGCCCATCGATGCGTCTCTCTCACCGATGTTTCTCTCTCCCTCTCTCCCACTGTCCCTGAAATCCGTGGGAAGTTATCCTGGGGGAGGAATGAAAAATGAAAAATAAGGAAACAGTCGGGGCTCATGGGGACCTCATGGGCTTCTTCACACACCCCCCACCCCCCAACACACACACCCCAAGAACTTCCTGCTTCTGGATCCCTGACTCCGCCCCCGGCCTGCACGTCCCAGCCGGGCCGGGGCCTCTGATGAAGGGACTGGACCGCCAGGAACGCAGAAAGTATCCATTTAGCTGCCAAAGGCCCCCCGGCCCCCCGGCCCCCCGGCCCCGGCCCCCCCCCGGCCCCCCGCCCCCCGGCCCCGGCCCCCCCCCGGCCCCCCGCCCCCGCGGGGGCGCTGGAACGGTGCAGCCTCCAGGACGAGCGGGCTGCGCTGTCACCGCACAATGCTGCCTTCTTTTCTTCTCTAAGTTCGGATCGTGCCCGGGAGGCCAATTTGTCTGTCAGGCGGCCGCCCGGCCGCGCCCCGGCCCTGGCAGCGGTGACGGCGGCCGCGGGGCCATGAAGCCGGCCTCTGTCTCGGCGCGCGCCGGCAGAGGGCCGCGGTAATTAATTTGATAAATATATTAATTATGAATCGAGTTGACAGGACAATCAGATTGTCAGCCGTCCAGCGGCCTCCGGTGAGACGCGGCGATGGAGTGGTTGGGTTTCAGGCCTGTCATCCCCAGGCGGGCGCGGCCCCGTCCCGGTAATTTCCTGCGCATCGTAATTAAGCGGAGCTTCTGATGGCAGCGGCTCCGGACTTAATCTCCGCGGGGGAGGGCACAGAGGCCCTTTGTCTCCGCTCCCAGCCCCTCCTCCGCGGCACCTATCTGGTCCCAGCGCAGGGCGGCCGGACCGGACCGGCCGGGGCCTCGGGGCCTCAGAGCTTCCTGGGAGCCACGCGAGGGGTGGGGGCCCAGGTCCCGGGGCCGGGGACTCTGCTTGTCTGCCTGCTGCCTCTGCCTCCGTGGGCAGTCACTGCCCACCTCTGGGCCTGCTGCTTTCTTTTTTTAAAATGTATTCTTATTGGTGTTTTTTTACAGAGAGGAAGGGAGAGGGACAGAGAGTTAGAAACATCGATGAGAAACATCGACCAGCTGCCTCTTGCACACCCCCTCCTGGGGATGTGCCCGAAACCAAGGTACATGCCCTTGACAGGAATTGAACCTGGGACCCTTCAGTCTGCGAGCCGACGCTCTATCCACTGAGCCACACTGGTTTTGGCTCTTTCTTTTTAAAAGAAAAAAATTATATATATATATATTTCTATTGGTTTCAGAGAGGAAGAGAGAGGAACATCCGTGATGAGAGAATCACAGCTCGGCTGCCTCCTGCACGCCCCAGTCTGTCTGGGCATCAGGCCCACAGCCCAGACGTGCGCCCCGGAAAGGGAACGGAACCCTGACCGCCTGGCTCCCAGGTCCATGCTCCGTCGCAGAGCCATGCCTTGGGCTCTGCTTGTTTCTTTTACCAAAAGCAGTGAAGATCGGCAGCCTGGCCAGTGCCCTCAGTGGTGAGAGCGTTAACCCCCTCGTTGGGGGAGGCAACCCATTGAGCTCTCGCTCTTGCTTCCTTCCTTCCACTCACTATCTAAAAAAATAAAAATTAAAGTGAACGGAGAAGCTGTTCTCAGGTGAGGATTTAAAACAAAGTGAAAATTGGCCGAGATAGTCACGCAGCCCCTTCCAGTCCCGAAAGAACGCGGCCGGTGGACAGAGCAGCCGGCCGTCCGCCTCGGGCCCGGGGTGGGGGCTGGGGGGCGGGGGGGCGCGTGTCAGCTGCGTCCGGAGGCCAGCCGTTCCCAGAGTGCCTTGCCAGCACTCCCCCTCCTGATGAAATTAATTATGAGCGCTGCCCGGGGTCATTTGACTCCGGAGATACATGTCAAGATAAAATATTTCAGAAACACTTACATTTAATAATTTAATACGGTGGCTCGCGTTTGGGTGCAGCAAAGGGAATTATTGGTAATTGCAAATTTTAAAGAGGCAGAAGGAAGCCGGCGACGTGGGGGGGGACGGAGGACGGCGCCGAGAGAGAGAGGCCAGAGGTTCAGTGCGCCCGCCCGAGGCCGGTGTTGGGGTGAGGAGCGATGTCCCTCCTGAGACTGGAGGGGTTCCCCCGTCCCCCCGGGGTGGGGCCCCAGCAAGGGGCGGAGAGGGGCAGGCTGGTCCTGGGGCCGTGGGCCTGGGCCTGGGGGTCTGCGGTCTGAGACTCGGGGAGACCAGGGCGGTCCCAGGCCACACAGGGAGGAGGAGGACCCCGAGGCACTCGACCCCCCAGGCCGGGGCCTCCAGGGCCTCCGCGGTGAGAACGGCAGCTCTGGGCCGGGAAGGCTTGAGTTCCAGTCCATCTGCCACGTGCCAGCTGCGCCTCAGTCTCTTGGTCTGTAAAATGGGCCAGTGAGCCATCTATTACCCCGGACGACGGCCGTGACATCTCTGTCCTGTCAGAGCAGCGGCCAGTGGCCACCACGGCCCAGGGGCCGCCCGGAGCCTGGTGCCCACCATGGCCCAGGGGCTGCCCGGAGCCTGCCCAGTGGGAGAACCCAGGGGGAGGGCGGGCCGGCGGTTCAAGGCAGCCGCCCACGTGGGGCGTCCGAGCCCTGCGCTGCCCTGTGTGAGGGGAGCTCCCCGCCCGGCCCTGGGCGGGGACAGGCGCTGCAGGACAGCACTGCCTCTCCTCCAGCCCCCCCCTCCCATGTGACGGAGAGGCGAGGGGGTCAGAGGGCTCCTAAGACCGCTGCAGAGGCCAGAGGTCATGCTGCTGGCAGGGTGGGGTGGGAAGCCTCTCGCTCGGGAATGAGGGTGCTGGGGCCAAGCCCAGCCCCAGGCCCCGCCCCGCCCCGCCCTGTGGACCCTCCCGCCTGGTGCGGCCTGGGCCGCGGGCTCAGCCGGGCGTCTGCTGGCGGGGCCCTCCCTCCATGCGGACGCGCTGAACGCCGTTCACAGCTGCCTGCAGAGGTGGTGGATCCGGGCGATTCGTGACCTGGACCCGCCGTTCTGTCATTTCTTGCGATTTCAGGAGACATGGCGGCATCTGCTCCCGGGCCTGAGCACAGAGGCCAGCCTGGCCTCATGGCCACGGCGCCCTGCCTGTGCGCAGGCCGGCGGAGGCCAGAGAGGAGGACCGACGGGGAGGTGGGCGGGGCAGGCGGGGCGGGCGGGGCGGGGCAGCTCCGGGGTCAGAGAGACCTGGGTTCTCATCCCCTCCCCATTCCAACCCAAATGACCTGGGACGAGGCCCGGACCCTCGGCCTCAGTTTTCTCATCTGTAAAATGGGACTAACGCTGCCTGGACCACAGGTCTCCTGGGCACACGGCCCAGCTGGAGGGAGCCGCTGAGGACCATGGTCCGTGCGGGGACCACAGGATCCACGGCTCCTCTGCTGCCCCTCTGCCCCTCCGTGCTGGGCCCCGAGGGCAGTCCCACCGCAGACCCCACGGCATGACTCTGCTCTCAGGAGCCGGGCCCAGACCTGCCCTGGTGAAGGCGGGTGGCCCAGCGCAAAGGACGCCCAGCGTGACCACCTCCACCTTCTGAAAACAGAGGAGCTCCAGAGAGGGCGGGGGAAGAACATCCATGAGAAGAGAACCACGGGTCGGCTGCCTCCCACCCGCCCCCCGGGGAGGGAGCCTGCGACCTGGGCCCATGCCCTACGGGAATCGGGCTGTGACCTCCTGGGTCATGGGTCGGGTCGACGCTCACCACTGTGCCACGCCGGCTGAGGAAACGCCACTGGCTTTGACCCCCGAACTCAGGGCCCTTCTGGGGAACGGAGGACGCTCAGGTCAGGATGGCCCTCCCCCGGCCTCACAGTGCCTCCCCTGGTCCCCCAGGGCATCTGCACACCCGCCCAGCACCGTGTGCCCGCCGTCCGGCTCTGACGGCCACGGGCCGGCCCGCCCAGCACCGTGTGCCCGCCGTCCGGCTCTGACGGCCACAGGCCGGGCCCGGCCTGCCCAGCACCGTGTGCCCGCCGTCCGGCTCTGACGGCCACAGGCCCAGCCCGCCCAGCACCGTGTGCCCGCCGTCCGGCTCTGACGGCCACAGGCCCAGCCCGCCCAGCACCGTGTGCCCGCCGTCCGGCTCTGACGGCCACAGGCCCGGCCCGCCCAGCACCGTGTGCCCGCCGTCCGGCTCTGACGGCCACAGGCCTAGCCCGCCCAGCACCATGTGCCCGCCGTCCGGCTCTGACGGCCACAGGCCGGGCCCGGCCTGCCCAGCACCGTGTGCCCGCCGTCCGGCTCTGACGGCCACAGGCCCAGCCCGCCCAGCACCGTGTGCCCGCCGTCCGGCTCTGACGGCCACAGGCCCGGCCCGCCCAGCACCGTGTGCCCGCCGTCCGGCTCTGACGGCCACAGGCCGGGCCCGGCCTGCCCAGCACCGTGTGCCCGCTGTCCGGCTCTGACGGCCACAGGCCCAGCCCGCCCAGCACCGTGTGCCCACCGTCCGGCTCTGACGGCCACGGGCCGGCCCGCCCAGCACCGTGTGCCCGCCGTCCGGCTCTGACGGCCACAGGCCCAGCCCGCCCAGCACCGTGTGCCCACCGTCCGGCTCTGACGGCCACGGGCCGGCCCGCCCAGCACCGTGTGCCCACCGTCCGGCTCTGACGGCCACAGGCCCAGCCCGCCCAGCACCGTGTGCCCACCGTCCGGCTCTGACGGCCACGGGCCGGCCCGCCCAGCACCGTGTGCCCACCGTCCGGCTCTGACGGCCACAGGCCCAGCCCGCCCAGCACCGTGTGCCCACCGTCCGGCTCTGACGGCCACGGGCCGGGCCGGGCCGAGCAGGCGGTCCCCGGACGCACACGTGCCTCCGCTCCCTCGGGCCCAGCAGCGGCGCCAGCGGCCGGGCGATGACAGGCTGGCTATCTGCACATCTGCCGGCGGCTAGGATTGCGTGGTTCGCAATTAGACGGAGGCCCGGGCCTGGAGAGCATTTCCGTCAGCAGGTTATCATTTGGGCAAAATCAAGGGCTTGTCAGGCTCGGCTGGCCGGCCCTGCCCGCTCCCTCTGCCCTGCCCGCTCTCCCTCTACCCTGCCCGCTCTCCCTCTGCCCTCCCCGCTCCCCTGCCCTCCCCTGCCCTGCCCGATGCCCTGCCCTGCCCGCTCCCCTGCCCGCTCCCTCTGCCCGCTCTCCCTCTGCCCTGCCCGCTCCCCTGCCCTCCCCTGCCCGCTCCCCCTCTGCCCTGCCTGCTCCCTGTCCTCCCCTGCCCTGCCCGATGCCCTGCCCTGCCCGCTCCCTGCCCCTGCCACGCCGGCCCGGGCACCTCTGTGGCCGCAGAAACCCTGCTGCCCGCTCCCCGGGGCCTCGGCCCTGGGTGTTTGTGCCCAAGCTCGCGCCCGGTGGCCCTTCCTGAGAACTTGCCCTCAGCTCCCCGTGCTCCCCCCTCGGCCAGGACCCCGGCTCCTCCTCTGGCCACCAGCCTCGGCGTGTGGTGGTCCGTGTGTTTGTATGATCAGAGTCCCTGGCCGCTGATCCAGGATGCGTGTCCGTCACTCCTGTCTCCCCGCACTCAGCTCAGAGCCGGCGCACAGCGAGCCCGGAGGACAGGATGACGAACGAATGAATGAGCGAATGAATTAGAGCGAAGTGATGAATGTGGGTCTTGACGCCCAGATACTCAGCTCCCCTCCAAGAGCTTGGGATGCAGCCAGCCGCCCTCCGAGCCTCGGAAGAGTATTTACTTCCACGCGGGAAGTGGTTTAATCCCTTCCTTCAGTGGGTCCACTCCGGCCGCTCAGTGTGGTTCGACTCCGTTCTTAATCACGTCAGCAGGGAAAGTGGCGGGCCGACCCGAGGAGAGGGGAGGGAGGAGGGGGAGGGAGGGAGGAAGGAGGAGGGGGGAGGGAGGAGGGGGAGGGAGGGGGGAAGGAGGAGGGGGGTGGGGGAAGAAGGAGGGAGGAAGGTGGAGGGAGGGAAGAGAAGGGAGGAGGGGGGAGGGAGGAGGGAGGAAAGTGGAGGGAGGACGGAGGGAGGGGGGAAGAGAGGAGGGAGGAGGGAGGAAGGAGAAGGGAGGAGGGAGGGGGGAGGGAGGGGGGAAGAGAGGAGGGAGGAGGGAGGAGGGAGGAGGGAGGGGGGAGGGAGGGGGGAAGAGAGGAGGGAGGAGGGAGGAGGGAGGAGGGAGGGGGGAGGAGGGGGAAGGAGGGAAGGGGGAGGGAGGGAGGAGGGAGGGGGGAGGAGGGGGAAGGAGGGAAGGGGGAGGGGGAGAGGGAGGGGGGAGGGGGGAGGGGGGAGGGACTCTCAAAAGAAACGTCAGCCATTGTCCTGTTGGTATTTGGCTCCGTTGACTAATGAGTTTGCCGACAACTGCACCTAGGGTACCCCACTTGGTCATGATGCATGGTTTCTAAAAATATATCATGGCTTTTATTTGCTGAAACTTGTTAAGGAAGTTTGCATCTATGTATGTGAGGAAGAGTTGCCTGTAGACCTCTTTCCTTAAAATCTGCTTTGTCTGTCTTTGGGATCAAAATAGCGTTTGCCTTGTAAAGTGGATGGGAACACGCCTCCCTCTCCAGGTTTCTAGAGTGGAAAACGCAGAATGGGTATAATTTCTCCTTGACGTTTTGGCAGAATTCCCAGTGGAGTCCTCTGACCCAGGAGGGTTAATTGTGCGACAGTCTTCGGCGAAGAGTTTGGAATATTTGACCTTCGTAAAGCTGCTCAGGGCGTTCCCGCTGAGGAAAGACGGGGATCTCTCCCTTTCGAGGAATCCCCGTTTCACATAAGTCGTTGGAGCTGTGGGCCTGGGCTGTTCTCACTCTCCGTTGAGTAGCTCTCACGTGTGTAACGCTCACCCGTCTCCTCCCCGATCTTCTCTCTTCTCTGGGTGACTGGCCGGCCAGTGCCCGTCATTTATCTGTCTTCCTTGCTTTTCTTCTTTATCGGTTTCTGCTGTGGCCTTTATCACGTCCCTCCTTCAGCTCATGCTGAGTTTATTTTGCTCTCTTTTTTTCAATGTTTTAAGATGGAGGCTGAAGTTATTGGTTTTAGAATCTTTTTTTCTAGTTACCAGCATGTTAGTGCTATAAAATTCCCTCTTAGTACTGCTTTATCTGTATCTCACAAATGTTGGTGTGTCCTATTTTTATTTTCATTTATTTTAAAACTAGAGGCCCAGTGCACGAAATTGGTGCATGTGGGGGGGGGGGGCGGGGAGTCCCTCAGCCCAGCCTGCACCCTCCCCAATCCAGGACCCTTTGGGGGATGTAAACTGTCAGTCAGACATCCCTCTCACAATCCAGGACTGCTGGTTCCTAACCACTTGCCTGCCAGCCTGATAGCCCCCTAACTGCTCCCCTGCTGGCATGATTGACACCTAATTGCTGCCCTGCTGGCCTGATCATCCCCAACTGCCCTCACCTGCATGCATTGTCCTCCCCAACTGCCCTCACCTGCTGGCCATCTTGTGATGATGTGAGCATCATGGTCAATTTGCATATCACCTCTCTAGTATATAGGATATGCTTTAATTTTCTTTTTGATACTTTCTTTGACCCACGGACTACTTAGAAGTATGTTATTATTTAGTTTGGGAATATGAAAGACATTTTTCCTGGTGTTGGTTTTTAACTTATTACCATTGTCATGAGGTCATCCATTGTGTCTAATGTAAACCTTTTAAAATTTATTGAGACTCTTTTCATGGCCCAGAACAAATGTTCTGGGAGCACTTGAAAAACAGCACCTGCCTTCTGCTGCTGCTGGGTGGCCAGTTTATTACTGTCAGCAGGTCGAGCTGGCTGACGTTCTCATCCAGGTGTTCCCTGTCCCTGATGAGTTCCTATCTGCTCTCTGCCAGTCACTGAGAGATGCGGGTAAAATCGCACAGAATTGTGGCTTCATCTATTCTTCCTCGTAAACTTTCCAGTGTTTGCCTCAGTGTTTTAAAAGCCGGCTCCGTGGTGTGTGACCAGTTTGGCGATTGTGACTAACTTATCCCTTTAATACAGTCACTCCAGCGGTTTTCCTTTGGCTAGTGTGAGCATGTGTATGGTTTCCCGTCTTTTCATTGTTAACGCATTTGTGTTTCTATATTTAAAAGAGGTTTCTTACAGGCACTATTTAGTTGAGTCTTCCTATTTTATCCAATGCCACACTGTCTGCCTCTTAATGGAGGTACTTACATCATTTTCATTTAATGTCATTATTGATGTGATTGCATTTAGACCCATTGTTCTGCTGTTTGTTTGATTTCTCATGGCTGTTCTTTATTCCTTGTTTTCTTTATGTCTGTCTTCATTGGGGCGAATTGTGTTTGTTACGGTTTTATGGCACCGTTTTATTGACCTATTAGCTATAACTCTTTGTTGTGTTATTGTTGGTGGCTGATTAGTGGTATACACGTGTAATTAGTCACGTTTTATCTTCAGGGGATCTCATGCCACTGCCTGTGCTTTATGAGGACATGATAAAAATACGTATATTTTCACTTCCTCCTCTGGGCCTTCATGCTCTTATGTCCATCATCTTACTGGTACATGTCTTATCCATTGCAGGGAACACTGCTATCGTTTTTGTTTTAAACACTTGATTATCCTTTAGAGATATTTAAATAATGAGAAAAGTCTCTATGCTCCAATCCCAGTCCTCTTTATCCCTCTGTTTTTGTGTATGTTCATATCTGGCATCATTTTTCTCCGGCTTTAATGGCTTCCTTTGAATGGTCCTTATAGTTCAGGTATGTCGGCGATGAATTCTTTCAGCTTCTGTATGTCTTCCAGAGTATTTCATTTGCTTTACTTTTGAAAACATCTGTTGGACATGCAGCGTTCTGGGTCCTCAGTGTTTAATCTCCGTGCATTCCAGATGCTGCTCCACTGCCTTTCGGCTCCCATTGTTTCCGAGAGAAATCTGCTGTCACCCCATCCTTGTTCTTCCGTGGGTTTTGTGTCTTTCCCCCTTTTGATACTTTTGAGGTTTCTATTTATTGATCATTTTAAGTAATTTGAGGATGTTGTGCTTTGTTTGGAGTTTTATTTATGTGTCTTGAGTTTATGGTTCACTAGAGGTCTTATTTTTGTGAATTCATAGTTTTGAAAACATTTGGACACGATTAATTCAAATACTTCCTGGTGCCTCTTCCTTCGGGGACTCCCGGGATGTGAATGCCTGGCCTTTGTCCCGCAGTCCATCGCTGCTCTGTTCGTTTTTGAGTCTTTTCACCTCTGCATTTCTTTTAGAATAGTTCCTATTCTTGTGTCTCCAAATTCACTATTTTTTTTTTTTTTTTACAAAATTGCCTAATCTTGCAAAGAGTTTTTATTGTAATAAATCACTAAGGTTTCATTGTTAAATGAAAACGCATAATATGGAATTTTACATATAGTATGATCATGGGTACATTTAAAGTGTACCCAGAAAACATGTTAGAAGAAAATACTTGGAAACAATGGATTTACCCGGATGGATGGGATTTACAGACTCTTATCTTTTTTTATTCTTTGATATAATTTCCAGAGTTTTAACAGTACGTGAGTAATTCTATAAGAATGCAGAGATATAAAATGTTAACAAGATGGATATATGGTTTATTGACTGTCCGGTTAGTAAAGATTAAAGATGAAATGAGCTCTGGCGCCTGTGGCTCCTGGGCTGGGGCGTGGTCCCGTGTCCAGAGGCTCGTGTTCTGTTCCCCGTGTGGGCACACACCCATGTTGCGAGTTTGATTCCAGGTCGAGGGCAGCAGCCGATCGATGTATCTTCCTCACACCCATGTTTTTCTCTCTCTTGCTCGCTCTCGCTCCACCCCCCTCAAATCAATAAGAAGATATCCTTGGGTGAGGATTAAAAAACAAATAAATAAATAAACAAATTTTAACATGAAAATGCCCAGAAGTCATGAGGATTCAGTGAAAACCGTCCTCCTGTCCACCCCTCGGGGCGGGGGGGGGGGGGGGGGGGCGCGGAGGCCGGGAGGCCCTTCCTCCAGACCCAGGGGCACAGCGAAGGGCACGGATGGTGGCGTTTCCCACGGGGTCAGCCCCCACCGGCCCTGGTGTGCCTGCGCGCGCCGCCCCCGCCCCTGTGCTCACGTCCGCTCCCGTGCACATCCGTGGACCCTGTGCTGGTGGCTGGACCGACTTCAGGAAGCCCGAGGTGAATCTCTCTATTATGCAAATTCTCCCTCGCAGGTGCTCTTTTAAAATCTTAATTACTTTTTGCTCATTAGCATTTTTATTCCCTCCTGGAACGGAGACTCACCTGCCTCGTACGCCCTCGTGACTCTGTCCGGGCGTTAGCTCTGGCTCTGTCACCGGCAGGCCTATGGCCCACGGGCAAGTCTGGCTCTGTCTGAGGGTCTCTCTCACCGGGAGAGAGTGAGGCCCGGACAGGGGGTTCTCAGCGCTCCCTGTGAACCCTGCCCTCTGCGTCTCTCTCTTAAAATATTGTTTTATTGATGTCAGAGAGGAAGGGAGAGGGAGAGGGAGAGAAACATCCGTGATGAGAGAGAATCACTGATTGGCTGCCTCCTGTATGCCCCCTACTGGGGATGGAGCCCACAACCCGGGCCTGTTTCCTGACCGGGAATCGAACCCTGACCTCCTGGTTCCTAGGTTGATGCTCTAACCCTGAGCCACTCGGGCCGGGCGAGAGCTCACATAGTTTTAAAAGCTGCACCAGGAACCCAGGGTCCTTCCGCCCGGGGAGCTGAGGCCGAGCTGGGCCGGGCCGGGCCGGGCGGACGCCTCGCCAGCGCTGTGGACGTGGCCGGCTCCGTGGGACGCGGTTGTCTGCACAATGTTGTGCTGTTTGTGCTGAAACCTGACTCCTCTGGCCCCGGCTGTCCGGGACGGGACACTGTGTTCCTTCAGGCCGGCCGCGGTCGTTTTTTTTACCTGGTGACACCGTCTCCCAATAGAGAAGCCGTTCCTTTCAGCCTGTAATCTCCTCCGAGGGCAGCGCCACCGTGGCCGAAAGGGAAGCGCCCCTCGCGAAACGCGATGCTAATCCTCTTAGTGCGGACGGTCCGGGAAGGCGGGAGGAGACCGTAAACACTGTAGCCGATTACCTGGACGGAAGTCAATTGTCCGTGGACGCGCCGGGCCCGCCGCCGGACAAAGGCGCCTCAGTGTGACCCCGACGGGAACGTCTTCCTGGGAACGGATTGCCAGCCGGCGCGGGTGCGAGCGTTTGGGTCCGTTTCCCCGAAACCAGCCGCCATGGCCCACGCCAGCAGCGGATCCCGGCCGGTCCTATCACTGTGCATCAGGCCTTTTACTGGAGGCCGTTGGACATGATGAGGTGCTCACATTTACGTCTTAAACCTCAGAAAGTTCCAGGCGTGATGGTTGGGGATCGGCCTGTTAAACGTGTGCGGAGAGGAAGCCGAGTGGGTGGGGGAGAGGGCGGAGAGGCGAGGCGGGCGGGGCGCTGCCAAACCCTATGGAGGCCGCCCCACACCCGCTGTTTGCCCACGGCGGCTCTGCCAGCCTCTCCCAGAGAGCACTCCGAAGGGGGCTTAGTGTCCCCCCAGCATTCACCGCCCGAAAGTGCTCAGTGATGTCAGTCCAAGGTCACCCCTCCCTTCCCATCAGGAGGCAGACAGCAGGCAGCTGGGATATGGAGAGAGAGCCAACAGCCACAGTGGGCAGCAGTGGGCACCAGTATCAGTGAGTATCCATGGGTACCAGCGGGTATCAGTGAGTATCCATGGGTACCAGCGGGTATCCGTGGGTACCAGCGGGTATCAGTGAGTATCCGCGGGTATCAGTGGATATCCGCGGGTATCCGCGGGTATCAGTGAGTATCTGTGGGCATCAGCGGGTATCAGTGAGTATCCGTGGGTATCAGCGGGTATCAGTGAGTATCCGTGGGTATCAGCGGGTACCAGCGGGTACCAGACAGGCAGCTGGGATATGGAGAGAGAGCCAACAGCCACAGTGGGCAGCAGTGGGTACCAGTATCAGTGAGTATTCATGGGTATCAGTGGGTATCAGTGAGTATCTGTGGGTATCAGTGAGTATACGTGGGTATCAGTGAGTATCTGTGGGTACCAGCGGGTATCAATGAGTACCAGCGGGCATCAGTGAGTATCCGTGGGTACCAGTGGGTATCTGTGAGTATCCGCGGGTGTGGAGGAAGCATATGGATTTTTAGTGGTTGTTCCACTGAACACTCTCCCTCACACCGGGAGGCTGTCACCGCCTGTTTGCCCGCGAGGAGCTCGGCTAGGGGTGAGGGCCCTGCCCGGTCACACAGCAGAGGGGGAGAGGCCTCTTTGCCAACCCAAACCAGAGCACCCATTCTGTCTCCCCCCCTCTCCCCCAGCACAGGACCCCAAGCACTTGTTAGGGTGCCAGCAGGCAGAAATCCCCGGGGCCACCCCGTCTCTCAGCTCGGTCTCCGCGGAAACCTGGTCTCCGAGAGGCCCCAGGTGCAGAGGCCCTGGGGCGGGGGGGGGGGGGGGGTGCTGGGGGAGGGCCCTGAGGTCTGGGTCCGGGACCCCATGATTCCCTTAGGACAGCGGGCCCCGCGCAGGCAGAGCGGGGAGACAGCCCCCCCTAATCAATAGCCTTATCGACTCGGGTCCCCGGAGGACAGGTTTATAACTTTATCGAGCCCCGAATGTGGGAGCAATTATCAGGATAATGGAAACCATCGACAGACGGGCTCTCATTGCAAATTAGCATCTGCTGTGAGCGGGAGGAGTCCGAGTGCGGGACGGGACACCGTAGCCACGGGTGTGACTCGGGGAGCCTGGAGTCGGGGTGCTCCCATCGGCCGCGCCCTTGGCCCCCGGCCCCGACAGTCCCTGTGGAACGTCCATGGGGCCTGGGCCGCCCTGGGCACAGCTGGCCGCCGGGGGCAGGTGGCTCAGGCCCCGCCCAGCGCTCCCACCGCCAGGCGGCCGGAGGGACAGCTGAGCGGCTCCAGGCAGGGGCTCCAGCTCGGAGCTGCTCTGTCCCGTCCGTGCAACGGCCAAACACTCCCCCTGCGCAGAGGGCCCTGGGAGCCGGGCCTGGGAGGGGGTGTGAGCGGGTGTGAGCAGGTCCTGTGAGCGGGCCCCGTGACCATGGACCTGTGAGTGGGTGTGAGTGAGTGTGAGCAGGTGTGAGCAGGCCCTGTGAGCGGGCCCTGTGAGGGAATCCTGTGACCATGAACCTGGGAGGGGGTGTGAGTGGGTGTGAGTGGGTGTGAGCAGGTGTGAGCGGGGCCTGTGAGCGGAACCTGGGAGGGGATCCTCTGACCATTGACCTGGGAGCTGGTCCTGTGTTCCTGTGAGCGGGTGTGAGCGGGTGTGAACGGCCCCGTGACCATGCACCTGTGAGCAGGACCTGTGTGCGTGAGGGGACCCGCCGGCCCCGGGCCTCACGGACCTCGCCTGCTGTGCCAGGCCCGTCCTCGGCCTCCGCCCTGCGCTGGGACGAGAGAAGCCCCAGCTTCCGTCCTGTCGCCTTCGACTCCGAGGGGAGAACAGACCAAAGCCGCACCCTCCGGTTCTGGTTCTGAGCGCCAAGCGCCAAGCACCAAACGGACCCGGGCGGGGGGGGGGGGGTGCGGGCCGGTGAGACAGGGTCCCCGAGAAGATGGGTCCGGGCTGAGCGGGGGGAGGTGAGGGGGCCCCGAGGGTGGCGGTCCTGGCTGGGCCCCAGGTGGTGCCAGGTCTGACTCCACGTTCCCAGAGGCCCACGTCTTCACGATGTGGCCCCAGGCCCGCCCTCCATGGCAGGGGACATGAGACGGGAGTGGAGCCCACGCCCCAACCCCCAGCTGCAACCCCCTGTGAGGCCCAGGAGGGTGAAATGGGGTCCAAGCAGCAGGATGGATCCCCAGACTCGGAGAGAAGCGCAGGCCGCGGGGAGGCGGGCTGGGCCCAGGGGAGACAGCCAGGGCACAGGTGGGAAGGGCCACCTGTCCGACATCCCTGGGAGAAGGTGAGTCCCGCCCTGCCCTTCCCCCCACCCAGGGCCAGGAGAGCCGTCCAGGCCCCGGGCCAACCCTGTCTCCTGCCCTGGAACAAAGGCCGAGCGAGCGGACAATGGGCCCTTTATGCACGCCTGCCCTGGGCCGGGCACAATTGCTGATTCATAGCCAGGCCCAGGCTGGGTGCAGCTGGGAGCCGGGTGCTCAGTCATAGCAGCGGCATCTTCGACGGGGAAAGGCTGCCCCCTGGTGTCCGATGCAGGCACTGCACACGACCAGGAGCAGCACACAGACCACAGATGGGGACTGAGCCCCCTGATGGCAGCGGGGGCACCATCTCCCTCTGAGGCTCTGAGAGGCTGCTGGGCGGGGCCGGGGCTGGATGGGCGGGGCCTGTGCATGATGGGCGGGGCCTGGATTGGCGGGGCGGGGCCTGGGCAGGCGGGGCGGGGCCGGGATGGGCTGAGCCAAGGGAGTGGGTTTTGCTGCTGCCTCCTGGGGAGAGAAGCAAGCTCACGGCAAGCTTTCAGAGGCTCTGAGAGGCTGCTGGGCGGGGCCGGGGCTGGATGGGCGGGGCCTGTGCATGATGGGCGGGGCCTGGATTGGCGGGGCGGGGCCTGGGCAGGCGGGGCGGGGCCGGGATGGGCTGAGCCAAGGGAGTGGGTTTTGCTGCTGCCTCCTGGGGAGAGAAGCAAGCTCACGGCAAGCTTTCAGAGGCCAGCAGCAGAGGCAGAGGCCAGCAGCAGAGACGGAAACGGTGACATTGCACCCCTGATGACACGTGCAGCGTTAGGGTGACGGAAGCAGAGCTCTGCTCCCCCCCAGCCCGGCCCGGGAAGAGCAGTGACAGCCCCTCGAGCAGAAGGAGCGGTTCAGTCACACAGATCAGTGACACCGTTTGCGTGTCGGTGGCTGAAGCTGCCTGTGCACCAGCCCACGTCCCTCTGGCTCCGGAGGGGCCTGCGGGTGGCAGGTGACGGGGAGGGTGCCGGGCGGCACGCGGCAGCTTTAACGCAGGTGGAGGCTGTCTTCTGAGCTGGCGGCGGCTCACAGTGACGGCTCTTATCTGTGTTTAAACCTTGCTGTATCTTAAATAACACGTTTCTGAAAGAATGGGAGGAAGGCCCCGGCTGGTGTGGCTCCGTTGGTGGGAGTGTCATCCCATATTCCGAAAGGTTGGGGGTTCGATTCCAGGTCAGAGCACATGCCCAGGTAGCAGGTGGGATCCCCAGGTGGGTTTGTGCAGAGAGCAGCGAGCCTCTCTCTCCCTCTCTCTCTCTCTCTCTCTCTCCATATATATATGTGTGTGTGTGTGATATATATATCCCCTCCCCTTCTGTCTCCTCTCGGGGCCACCGTGCAGCTGGCCCCGCTCTGGCAGGAGGCTCGCTGTCTCACGCCGGCCCTGTGACGCCCTGTGACGTCAGAGGCGGCTCCTGGACAGTCGCCCTGCGCTGGCGGCCCAGCGGTGCTGGTTAGCTGTGTGGCGCTGGGAACACCATTTGCCGTCTCTGAGCCTCGGTTTCCCCGTCTGTGCCATGGAGCCGGGGAGCCCTCTCACAGGGCAGTGGGTCCCAGACACGAACTCGCTCTGAACACTGGGAGGGTCCCCGAGAGCCGTGGCCCCACGGGCAGAGCGTGTCCCCTCCTCCCACAGACCCCGCCGGCCTCGGGGGCTCCAGGGCAGGCTGGGAGGCCGCAGAGGGAGGCAGTGAGGGGTCAGACCGTCAGGAGAGCGGCTGCCCTGGGTGCAGGGAGGGGGCTGGTGCTGGGCCTTTAACTGGGATGGGGGGTCTTAGCGGGTTCACTGGCGGCCCCCAAAGGAAGACCGCGTCACGTCCCAGCCCTGGTCCCGGGGCTGAGACCTTGGAAACGGGGTCTCTGCAGGCGGGTCCGGGTGAGGGCAGGGCACCCTGGAGTAGGGGGCCCAGGCCCCGGGGTTGGACCGTCTCCCCGACCTTATCCGCGGGGCGAGAGGTGAGAACATGGCGGGCACGCCAGCGGGAGGGGCAGGCTGCAGACTCCGGGGCCGCAGACACGGCGAGGGGGAGCGGGAGGCAGGGGCCGAGACCGCTGGCCGCGGCCGGGCGGGTCCCGGGGCAGACGGGGAACGGGGGCCCGGAAGCTGCGGCCGGTGGCACTGAGCTCACCCCTCGTCCCAGTGACAGTGACGGGGGCGGGGGCGGGCGGGGGGATGTTAGAGTGAGGGGGCCGGCCAGGGCCTCTGAGGCTCTCGGGTTTGTCTGTGAATCTGACATTGTTTCAAGTGCGGCCGGTGGGGCTCAGGGGTTGAGCGTTGACCTAGAAACCAGGAGGCCAGGGTTCAATTCCTGGTCGGGGCACAGGCCTGGGTTGCGAGCTTGATCCCCAGTGGGGGGCGTGCAGGAGGCAGCGGTCAGTGATTCTCCCTCCTCATGGATGCTTCTCTCGCTCCCTGCCTCTCTGACACCAATAACACGTCTATTAAAAAGTTAACAGTTATTGTAAAGGTACGGAGGGAAGGAACGGAGGCGAGGAAGGTCTGCCTGGTCCTCACAGGGGAGCCCCGGAGGAGGGAGCCGCCCGAGGGGTGGATTTACCGCTGGGCCAGGCCCCCGGCTGCTCTCGGGGCGATTTACAGCCCGGGACGCGGCCCATCGACCCGCCGGAGCACGGAGCCGGCGCGGGGCCTCGGGAAAATCGATGCCTGGCGCCTCTGCGGGCCCGGATTTATGTCCCGGAGGACGCAGCTGGAGCCCAAGTGGGGGGGGGGGAAGGGGAGGGGACGGCAGGGAGGGGGGAGGCTTGCAGGAGGACCGGCCGGGCTCCGGGCGCAGGCCTGCCGCGGCAGCTGTGGTTTAGGGGTTCCGGCTGCTCGCTGGGCCTGAGTCCCGGGAACGGCCTCCTGGCGCCTCCAGCTGGTCAGGCCAGTCTGTCCGAGTGCAGACGCGGGAGCCCGGCAGGAGGCAGCGGGCGTGGCCATGCGAGCCGTCCGGGGAGCGGCACGGCCCCCGGCGTTGCTGTGCGCCCGTCCCCGTGCCGCCCGGGCCGAGTGCTCACGCTGGGCCGGCGCCGTGGGGTGCTGGCGGGAGGGTCTGGCTCCGGGAAGCTGCTCGGGGCCCAGGCTCCCTCCGCCTTTTGCTCTGCCAGGCTCAGCGTCCGGGGCACCCTCTCCCGTGGCGGCAGTGACAGACGTGTGGGGACCGGGCGGCAGGGCTGTCACCGGCCTCGTTCTGCCCATCCGCACCCCCGACCAGGCCGAGGTCCGAGGGGCTGGGAATGCAGGCTCGGGGGGCTGGGGGCACTGTGGAGAGTGGTGGTCGGCGGCCACGGCCACAGGGAGCACGAGGTGAGCTGAGCCTGGCCACGGGGCAGGGAGCTCCCATCTCCCAAACACGCCCACCCCCAGCCTCTGCCAGCGAGGCCCCGGAGCCCAGCCGCGGTCCGAGGAGGGCGGCTCTCGAAGGGGCTGGGCAACGGAGGCAGCAGGTGTGCGTGCTCACGGCTCACAGTGACCTGGAGGCCAGCGGCCGAGCTGTCCGCCTTCACCGGGAGCCGTCACTCAAACAGCAGCTCCCGCAGCTCCATGGCCGGGGACGGCGACTGGCCGGCCGGTGTCTCGGCGGCTCTGGGAGGCGGGCACTGCTGTCACAGGGCCCCGCGTGAGCGTGTTCCCCCTCCCCCCCCCCCGGCACCCGGAGACAGAGGAGGGGGCAGCAGAGGCAGGCCCCGGGGCGCTGGTCTCCATTCAGATTCTCAGAAAGCCCGTCAGCCTGACCCTCCTCCGTCCCTAGTCCGTGCCCTCCCTCCCCCCCCACACCCCCTGGTGACAGCCCCTCCCTCCCAGGTCCCCACAGCCGCCAGCCTCCCCTCCGCCCCTCCGTCCCCTTGAGCTCTGCCCTTGTGAGTGTGTGTGAGTGTGCATGTGTGTGTGTGTCTGTGAGTGTGTGTGTGTGTGAGTGTAAGAATGTAAGAATGTGTGTGTCTGTGAGTGTGTGTGTGGGGGTATGAGTGTGTGTGAGTGTGTGTGAGTGTGTGTGTGAGTGTGTGTGTGAGTGTGTGTGAGTGTGTGTGTGTGTGTGTGTGTGTGTGTGTGAGTGTGCCTGTGAGTGTGTGTGTGGGGGGTATGAGTGTGTGTGTGTGAGTGTGTGAGTGTGAAATGGTAGCGCTCGGACGCACCTGCACCTGCCTCGGCCTCCGAGCCATCGCGTGGTGACCGTGGTGCGTGGCTGCCCTCAGGACACGGGCCTCTGGGGTCGGTAGGACAAGGCGGGGGTAGGGTGGGGACGGGCCTACAGCCTGGACAGCCCATGCCCTCCTCCAGGGCGGGAAGTCGCCGTCCAGGCGGGACCTCTGCTGCCGGCAGGATGGCCACTGGGTGGCGCCCGTGAGCCGCGAACGCCCGGAGATCCCTGGGAAGGGGCGCGTGTGCTGCTGAGGACGGTGAGGGCCCAGGGGTGGGGCTGTGGTGTCCTGTGTCCCCACACCTTCAGTCGTGCTGTCGCTCTTTGGTTTTTATTTTTATTTCTTTTAAAATGTATTTTTATTGATTCCAGGGAGGAAGGGAAGGGGAGAGAGAAACCACAGTAATGAAAATCAGGGATCAGCTGCCTCCTGCACGCCCCACCCTGGGGATGGAGCCCGCAACCCGGGCCTGTGCCCTGACCGGGAATCGAACCCTGACCTCTTGGCTCCTAGGCCGATGCTCGGCCCCTGATGTGGAATTGCTGTGTGTCCTTGAGCAGGTGCTGCCCTCCCCGGGATTCTTGGGTAGAAGTGACAGAGCGGGGTCTAGCTGAGCTCCGCTCACAGGATGCAGAGGAAGAGGGAGAGCTGGGCAGAGCCAGACAGGGGGCTCACACCAGGCCCGGCACGGTCACCTCCGCAACTGGCCTCCCACACGGGCACCCACAGCTTCGCTAGGCTGGCACTGCCCACACGCCCCTGCTCCTCCCCACGGCACTGGCCCAGGCGGGGTCACACGGCACCCCTCACCCCCCCTGAAAGGATGGGGGTGTCGGCCCCCCACGGTGCTGAGGGCCGGCCCCCGGCGGGGAGGTTGGGGAGCCGTTGCTGACAGTGACTAGTGTTTGCTGCCCTCCTGCTCCCTGTGGCCAGCCGTCGGGTCTGCCTGAGCTCTAGTACCCCAAGCCCGTGGTCGGCAAACTGCGGCTCGAGAGCCACAGGCGGCTCTCTGGCCCCTTGAGGGTGGCTCTTCCACATAATACCACGGCCTGGGCGAGTCTATGTTGGAGAAGTGGCGTTAAAAGAAGTTTAAGTTTAAAAAGTTGGCTCTCAGAAGAGATGTCCATCGTTGTGCTGTTGATGTTTGGCTCTGTGGAGGAAGGAGTTTGCCGACCGCGGCCGATGGCGGCTTAACCGTCCTCTCCAGCGCCGCCCTGGCACCTGGTGCCGGCTATTGGGAGCACCTGTGTGCGTGACCGTGACCTCAGCAGCTGCAGGCCGACCTCACTCAAGGGATGGAACCGAGGCTTCCGGAGAGAATGCGGCCCACCTGGCAGGGCTCCGTGGCTGGGCATCGACCTAGGAGCCAGGAGGTCAGGGTTCGACTCCCAGTCAGGGCCCAGGCCCTGGTTGGGTTTGGGCTCCATCCCCCGTGTGGGGCGTGCAGGAGGGGGCCGATCTCTCTCACCATGGATGTCTCTCTGTCCCCTTTCCTTTCCCTCTGAAATCAATAAATGTATTTATTTATTTATTTATTTATTTTTTTTTTTTTTTTTAAAGAGGGAAACACGCTGCTGAGGCCGCAGCCCGCCCTGGAGCCGGCTCTCAGGGCGTCTGTCTGCTCAGCGCCCCCGCAGGCGCCCTCCTCAGGAACAGGCCGGACCGCAGCTCTGGGTCAGCTGGAGGGTCTGGTTCCTAAGCCTCTTGCCTGGGCCAGTGACAGCGGTTTCTGTCTGGGGGTTCATCTCCGGACCCCGTTACTGCGCCGAGCAGAGGGCGGTGACCGTTCCAGCCCCACCGGAGTCAGGGGGCGGGGCCTCTTCTCTGTGAGAATTAAACCCAAACCCCGGGGGCCCGAGGACGAGTTCCTTTTCCCGGGGCTCCTGGGCTCCCCTTCTCTGCCCCACCGGGTCCCGGGTGGGAAGCAGGGTCATTGCGGGGCACGACCACCAGGGGTCGGGCCGCCCTCCTCCAGGCCCCGCAGGCGCTGGTGGAGCCCTGGCCTCCAGGTGTGGTTTGCCGGCTGTTGGGGAAGTGAGAAGGCGGCTGCGGGGCCTGGGCCTGCACTGAGCCTGCGGCTCTTTCGGTCCAGGCGCCCGGCTCTGGCCCCGAGGACGCCCCCCTGCCGAGCAGACCGCTAGTCAGGGAGCCCTCAGAGCGGGCTCCGGGCCTCCCCCTCCTGGCCTGGCTGCGGTGGGCCTTCCTGCTGCTCACCCCGGGCCAGGACCTGCCCCAGGCAGCCAGCAGGCGAGAAGTGTGGGTCAGCAGAAGCAGAGGCAGTAATGGGCGAGGAGCGGTCAGCACCACGGACAGCTCCACGCAGCCTCCTGCTGGGGGAGTGAGAGGGGGGAGAGCTGTTCTCCCCTGGCCCTGGCCGGCTCCAGCCCCTCCTGATGGCGTCCTGAGTGGCCCCAGGAGGCTGTCCTGAGTGGCCCCGGGAGGCTGTCCTGAGTGGCCCCGGGTGGCCGTCCTGAGTGGCCCCGGGTGGCTGTCCTGAGTGACCCCGGGAGGCTGTCCTGAGTGGCCCCGGAAGGCTGTCCTGAGTGGCCCCGGGTGGCCGTCCTGAGTGGCTCCGGGAGGCTGTCCTGAGTGGCCCCAGGAGGCTGTCCTGAGTGGCCCTGGGTGGCCGTCCTGAGTGGCCCCGGGTGGCCGTCCTGAGTGGCCCCGGGTGGCCGTCCTGAGTGGCTCCGGGAGGCTGTCCTGAGTGGCCCCGGGAGGCTGTCCCGATGAGCTGCAGCTGGAGAGACTGGTCTAGACTCCCAGGGTTCTGGGGAGCGAGCTGGTCAGGTGCCCCCACGATGGCTGAGGTCTGTGAGGAGCTGAGCGGGGGGGGGGGGGGGGCAGGTGGAGCCCTGCAGGCGGGTGGGATGTGCCCACACCCTGTTTCCACTCCCTGCAGCGCCCAGACCACCCCCGGGGGTCAGGCCACGACCCCAGCTGGCAGCCCCTTGGCCGAGATCACAGCGCGTGTCAGTGGGACGCTCCGGGGCCATGCCGAGCACCAAGGCCAGGTGAGTGACGGGTCTTTCAGTCTGCGGGTCCCGGGAAGGGGTGGGGGAGAGAGCAAGATTGATGTGAAAGAGATATAACGATTGCCTCCCCCTTTGCACACGCGTTAGGGAAAGACCACCACTCACAGCCGCACAGCGAGCTGAGACAGGTGGCTGGGCAGGAGGGCAGAATCCCGCTCTCTGCCGGCAGACAGAACTCAGGAAGCAAAACCACCGGCGTAGCCTGGCGGGAAGTGAATCTCTGACTGCTGTCACATCACACACACACCACTCATCACACATACATCACACACACATCACACACTCATCATACACACCACACACCACACACACCACACACCACTCATCACACACACATCACACACTCATCACACACACACCACACACTCATCACACACACATCACACACTCATCACACACCACAAACAGACCCCCATCCCATACCAATCACACACCACACATCACACACCCCACACCACACACATACACCACACACACCACATATCATACACATACGTTACATACACACACACAGTTAGGAGGGGCCTCTGAGACTACATTTAGGTCATGGCATCACGCACGGTTATTACAGAGCAAACTCGCTCCATTTGAATCTGAGTAGCAGCCTCAGTGTTCACCCAGAACCCCAGCTGGGAGCGACGTCCTCTGCCCCATAATTCCCCCTGTTGTCTGCTGCAGGTTGGCAGGTGCATGGAGCGCGTGTGTGAACGTTGGACGGGGCAGGTCCCTGAGGCCCCATGTGTCCGCACAGAGCCATGCACAGGCTGGGTGACGGGGAGAAAGCACATCCCAGGACCCACAGCTTCCCGCTAGCCTGTGGGCTACAAACGGTTAAAAAGGAAAGAGAGCGAGAGGGAGGGAGGGTGGGAGGGCAGAGGCCCATTTCGTGCGGGGATATGGACTACCTGAGAGAGGGAGCAGCCCACACAGTGCTCTTTGGAAACGAGTTTTCTATTTTAGTTTAATGACATTCACCAACCGGAGCCAAACGATTAAATATTGAAGCAGGACCAGGAGCCCGAGTCCCATGCTGCTGATCGCTGCAGGAGGAAGCAGCGGGAGAACATGCAAATGTCAAGCCACCAACCCCACGCCTGCGCAGAGCCGTGTCAGATGTCAGAGAGAGAGAGTGAGGATGCATGTGCACATTAGTTTGGCCAGAAGGTGAGATTCCGGGGGGGGCCCAATCAGGACTCCCCACCCCCAGCCCACCCCCACCCCGCTCTCCCTGGGGCAGTTCTGCTGGGGGAGGTCATGTATGCTGACTAAGGCTGCACCGTGTTGACCGGGGATGCAGCGTGTTGAGTGAGGAGGCTCCGTGTTGAGTGAGGATGCAGCGTGTTGAGTGAGGATGCACCGTGTTGAGTGAGGAGGCACCGTGTTGAGTGAGGAGGCTCCGTGTTGAGTGAGGAGGCAGCGTGTTGAGTGAGGATGCAGCGTGTTGAGTGAGGAGGCACCGTGTTGAGTGAGGATGCAGCGTGTTGAGTGAGGATGCACCGTGTTGAGTGAGGATGCACCGTGTTGAGTGAGGAGGCAGCGTGTTGAGTGAGGAGGCTCCGTGTTGAGTGAGGATGCAGCGTGTTGAGTGAGGATGCAGCGTGTTGAGTGAGGATGCAGCGTGTTGAGTGAGAAGGCAGCGTGTTGAGTGAGGATGCAGCGTGTTGAGTGAGGATGCACCGTGTTGAGTGAGGAGGCTCCGTGTTGAGTGAGGATGCAGCGTGTTGAGTGAGGAGGCACCGTGTTGAGTGAGGATGCAGCGTGTTGAGTGAGGATGCAGCGTGTTGAGTGAGAAGGCAGCGTGTTGAGTGAGGATGCTCCGTGTTGAGTGAGGATGCACCGTGTTGAGTGAGGATGCACCGTGTTGAGTGAGGAGGCAGCGTGTTGAGTGAGGATGCTCCGTGTTGAGTGAGGATGCAGCGTGTTGAGTGAGGAGGCTCCGTGTTGAGTGAGGATGCAGCGTGTTGAGTGAGGATGCAGCGTGTTGAGTGAGGATGCAGCGTGTTGAGTGAGGATGCAGCGTGTTGAGTGAGAAGGCAGCGTGTTGAGTGAGGATGCAGCGTGTTGAGTGAGGATGCACCGTGTTGAGTGAGGAGGCTCCGTGTTGAGTGAGGATGCAGCGTGTTGAGTGAGGAGGCACCGTGTTGAGTGAGGATGCAGCGTGTTGAGTGAGGATGCAGCGTGTTGAGTGAGAAGGCAGCGTGTTGAGTGAGGATGCTCCGTGTTGAGTGAGGATGCACCGTGTTGAGTGAGGAGGCACCGTGTTGAGTGAGGATGCAGCGTGTTGAGTGAGGATGCTCCGTGTTGAGTGAGGAGGCAGCGTGTTGAGTGAGGAGGCAGCGTGTTGAGTGAGGATGCTCCGTGTTGAGTGAGGATGCAGCGTGTTGAGTGAGGAGGCTCCGTGTTGAGTGAGGATGCAGCGTGTTGAGTGAGGATGCAGCGTGTTGAGTGAGGATGCAGCGTGTTGAGTGAGGAGGCAGCGTGTTGAGTGAGGATGCAGCGTGTTGAGTGAGGATGCAGCGTGTTGAGTGAGGAGGCAGCGTGTTGAGTGAGGATGCAGCGTGTTGAGTGAGGATGCAGCGTGTTGAGTGAGGATGCAGCGTGTTGAGTGAGGATGCAGCGTGTTGAGTGAGAAGGCAGCGTGTTGAGTGAGGAGGCAGCGTGTTGAGTGAGGATGCAGCGTGTTGAGTGAGGATGCAGCGTGTTGAGTGAGGATGCAGCGTGTTGAGTGAGAAGGCAGCGTGTTGAGTGAGGAGGCAGCGTGTTGAGTGAGGATGCTCCGTGTTGAGTGAGGATGCAGCGTGTTGAGTGAGGAGGCTCCGTGTTGAGTGAGGATGCAGCGTGTTGAGTGAGGAGGCACCGTGTTGAGTGAGGATGCAGCGTGTTGAGTGAGGATGCTCCGTGTTGAGTGAGGATGCAGCGTGTTGAGTGAGGAGGCTCCGTGTTGAGTGAGGATGCAGCGTGTTGAGTGAGGATGCAGCGTGTTGAGTGAGGATGCAGCGTGTTGAGTGAGGATGCACCGTGTTGAGTGAGGATGCAGCGTGTTGAGTGAGGAGGCAGCGTGTTGAGTGAGGAGGCACCGTGTTGAGTGAGGATGCAGCGTGTTGAGTGAGGATGCACCGTGTTGAGTGAGGATGCAGCGTGTTGAGTGAGGAGGCAGCGTGTTGAGTGAGGATGCAGCGTGTTGAGTGAGGAGGCACCGTGTTGAGTGAGGATGCAGCGTGTTGAGTGAGGATGCAGCGTGTTGAGTGAGGATGCAGCGTGTTGAGTGAGGAGGCACCGTGTTGAGTGAGGATGCAGCGTGTTGAGTGAGGAGGCACCGTGTTGAGTGAGGATGCAGCGTGTTGAGTGAGGAGGCTCCGTGTTGAGTGAGGATGCAGCGTGTTGAGTGAGGAGGCAGCGTGTTGAGTGAGGATGCAGCGTGTTGAGTGAGGATGCACCGTGTTGAGTGAGGATGCAGCGTGTTGAGTGAGGAGGCAGCGTGTTGAGTGAGGATGCAGCGTGTTGAGTGAGGAGGCACCGTGTTGAGTGAGGAGGCAGCGTGTTGAGTGAGGATGCAGCGTGTTGAGTGAGGATGCACCGTGTTGAGTGAGGAGGCACCGTGTTGAGTGAGGATGCAGCGTGTTGAGTGAGGATGCTCCGTGTTGAGTGAGGAGGCACCGTGTTGAGTGAGGAGGCTCCGTGTTGAGTGAGGATGCACCGTGTTGAGTGAGGATGCAGCGTGTTGAGTGAGGAGGCAGCGTGTTGAGTGAGGATGCAGCGTGTTGAGTGAGGAGGCACCGTGTTGAGTGAGGATGCAGTGTGTTGAGTGAGGAGGCAGCGTGTTGAGTGAGGATGCAGCGTGTTGAGTGAGGAGGCAGCGTGTTGAGTGAGGATGCTCCGTGTTGAGTGAGGAGGCACCGTGTTGAGTGAGGATGCAGCGTGTTGAGTGAGGAGGCAGCGTGTTGAGTGAGCATGCAGCGTGTTGAGTGAGGAGGCAGCGTGTTGAGTGAGGAGGCAGCGTGTTGAGTGAGGATGCAGCGTGTTGAGTGAGGATGCAGCGTGTTGAGTGAGGATGCAGCGTGTTGAGTGAGGAGGCACCGTGTTGAGTGAGGATGCAGCGTGTTGAGTGAGGAGGCTCCGTGTTGAGTGAGGATGCAGCGTGTTGAGTGAGGAGGCTCCGTGTTGAGTGAGGATGCAGCGTGTTGAGTGAGGATGCACCGTGTTGAGTGAGGATGCAGCGTGTTGAGTGAGGATGCAGCGTGTTGAGTGAGGAGGCACCGTGTTGAGTGAGGATGCAGCGTGTTGAGTGAGGAGGCACCGTGTTGAGTGAGGATGCAGCGTGTTGAGTGAGGATGCAGCGTGTTGAGTGAGGATGCTCCGTGTTGAGTGAGGAGGCACCGTGTTGAGTGAGGATGCAGCGTGTTGAGTGAGGAGGCAGCGTGTTGAGTGAGCATGCAGCGTGTTGAGTGAGGAGGCAGCGTGTTGAGTGAGGAGGCAGCGTGTTGAGTGAGGATGCAGCGTGTTGAGTGAGGATGCAGCGTGTTGAGTGAGGATGCAGCGTGTTGAGTGAGGATGCAGCGTGTTGAGTGAGGAGGCACCGTGTTGAGTGAGGATGCAGCGTGTTGAGTGAGGAGGCAGCGTGTTGAGTGAGGAGGCAGCGTGTTGAGTGAGGAGGCAGCGTGTTGAGTGAGGATGCAGCGTGTTGAGTGAGGATGCAGCTTGTTGAGTGAGAATGCAGTGTGTTGAGTGAGGAGACACCGTGTTGACTGGGGAGGCACCGTGTTGAGTGAGGCTGCAGAATGTTGAGTGAGGCTGCAGGCTGCAGGGCAGGTGCCCAGAGTGCAGGGTCCGCACAGCGGGCCTCCAGGAGTGGGCAGCAGGAGTGGGCAGCAGGGCCGGGCTTTGGAGGCACCAGGTGGGAAGCAGTCAGAGAGCAGACCTGCTCCTGTGTGTGTGGCTGGCACTTCCCGCTCGGAGGCCTGTGAGGGGCTCTGGGCCCGGATGGGGCTCCTGGACGGCTGGGGGCTCCTTAGGGTCCTCACTCCGGAACCAGCTGTGCTTCTGGGGCTGTGCTTCCTCCGGGCCCACGCTGCTGTGTGTGTGTGTGTGTGTGTGTGTGTGTGTGTGAAAGAGAGAGAGAGAGACGGGGGAGGGGGGTTCCAGGCTGCACCCCCTGCCGGTCCTAAGGAAGCACCTGAGAGGCGCCGAGGATTCCGGGAGGACCCTCCTCCTGCCCCTCCTGCCAGGGCTGCCTGTGCCTCTGGGCTCGGAGCTGACGGCCCTGCAGGGGGAGTGTCACCCTGCGTCCCCACCACCCGCACCCTCACAGGCGCCCTCTCACCAGCGCCCTCACCCGCACCCTCACCTGCAGCCGTCTTTCGGGTAGGCAGCTCTGGGAACTCCTGCTGTTCCCTGAGACTCCCCGAGAGAGAAGAGGGGGCACTTGGCTAAGGGGGCTGAGCTTCGACCTATGAACCAGGAGGTCACGGTTCCATTCCCGGTCGGGGCCAGACTGGATCCCCAGTGAAGAGAGGTGGGGAGGCCGTGCAGGAGGCAGCTGATTGATGATTCACTGTCATCAGGGATGTTTCCATCTCTCTCTCCCTCTCTCCCTCTATAAACACACACACACACACACACACACACACACACACACACACACCAGGAGAAGGGAGGAGCCGGGTGTCAGAGATGCTCAGCACCCACATCGCGGCGAGCTGCCAGCCGGAGGCGTGTGCTCACCCCACGCAGGGGTCTTCAAACTACGGCCCGCGGGCCACATGCGGCCCGCAGAGGAGTCTGATCCGGCCCGCCAGGTTTTTTGGGCAGTGAGCGCAGCCGAGGTGTTACAGTAGGAATTAGTAGTTCATATAGTCCGGCCCTCCAGCTCTCTGAGGGACTGTGATCTGGCCCCCACTTTAAAAAGTTTGAGGACCCCTGCCCCACAGCGTGAGGCCAGCGGTCACCAGCAGGCGGCCCGTGAGGCCGGAAGGCTGGCGGCCGCGGGATAGAGCGTCCGACGCGCCATGGCCCGGGTGAACTGTCTACCTCGGGGTGAGACCCCTCTCAACGCCCGTCTCCTCAGGCAGGGCCCCTGGAAACGTCCAGACCAGCACCTGCCGCGGGATCTGCGCCCCGGACGCCAGGTGCCGGCTGGAGGCTGAGGGCCCGACGCCCGGCGGCCGGCCGGAGTGAGAACACAGCACGAAGCCGGGAAGTGAGGCCTGGAGCGGGAGGCTCTCCTTCCTTCCCGCCCAGGACCAGCCTGCGCCCTGAGGCGCCTCCCTCTGCACCCCTGGACGGACTCCCAAACCGAGGCCCACGAGGGGCGGGCCACGAGGAGGAGCGAGGTGTCTGGGGTTGCTGTGTCTGTGGTCAGCTGACCCCCAAAGACAGCCCACCGAGAGCCTGTCTGCTTCCACTTAGGCCTGGGGGGGGCGGGGGGAGGAGGGACATGGGCTGAGTCACCCCACCATGGGCACCCACCCCCGTCTCCTGTCACATGAGCAACAGCCCTCCCTCCTCTGAGTGTCTCCTCCCCGTTAGGGAGAAGGGAGCATGGTGCCGAGGAGCCCCAGGGCACGTGTGGGCCCGGTCAGGCTCCGCCCGGCAGCTGTGGGAGGTGACGGCGTCTCCATCACGGACCAGCCCACCCCACGCCCTTCCTGCATCCGATCCCTGAGGACAGCTCTGCCAGGGACCGCCTGGTCCAAGGCTCTGGTGCCACCCCACCTTCGTGGCAGCATCTCTCACCCCCTGGAGCCCCCATTCAGCGCACCGCACCCTCCGCACTCCCCTGCAGCTCCAGGGACCCGCTGAGCCCGGGCCCCAGCCCATCACTGGTCCCCCAGGTCCTGCCAGCAACCAGGTCCTCAAACCAGTCGGGGGGGAGGGGCTGGGGGGTTGGCCCCAGCGGGCACTCCGCCTCCCTTCCCCCCCAGGGAACGCTGTGAGCACCCAGTTGCCTGCGCCCAGCTCCTGGAGGCTCGGCCCACACCGTCGGTCACAGAGGCTCCCGTCTGCAGAGCGGCAGGCGGAGCAGGCCTCCCGGGCAGCTGGGTGCCCACCCGGCCCCAGACCCCTCGCTCAGCCTCCCTTCACCCCCGCTGAAAGGGAACAGGTGTGGTTCCCCAGCCCAGCTGCAGGCCTTGGGAGGCGCTGTCGCCCTCTGCTGGCCGGTTCCCATTACTGCAGGAGGTAGAGTCTTCGGCCCAGCCAGTGCCCATGAGGGCCGGCCCAGCCACCTTCCCATTGCACAGTCAGAGCCAGGACAGGCCCAGCCAGTGCCCATGGGGGCCGGCCCAGCCACCTTCCCATTGCACAGTCAGAGCCGGGATGGAGCGGAGCGGGACTGGGAATCAGGGGAGGCTCTGCCGCTCACATGACAGCAAGTGCTCGCACCCAGGCCACTCAGAAGGCAGCAGTGTGAGCTGGAAGGGTCCAGGGACCAGCCGCCCAGCCGCCCCGCGGGCCCTCAGTGCGGGGCCCAGCACAGGGGCCTGGTCCGTTGGCCTGGAGATTCCTCCACATCCCCCGCCCGCATGTGGCTTCTCTGGGAGTCCCAGGAGAGGCCGCCTCTGGGAGAGGACCGCCCGTGTCCGCCTGGGTGCATGGCATCACGTCTCTGACATACAACATGCAGGCCTGCGCACACACACACACACACACACACATGCGCACCCACACGCACACGCGCACGCCCCGCACCCACCAGCTCCCAGCTCCCTCAGAGCCCGCACTGCCAGGCTGCCGGCCGCGGGGGAAGGTGTCGAAGCTGCGAGGCCGCCTCCGCCTCCATCCCGGTCTCCACGGCAACCTCCACAGCAGCAGGCCCAGGCTGCGCTCTGCCTCTCACCGAGGAGCCGTCGCGCAGTCCCTGGGCGGAGAGCTAACGAGACGGCACCTTCTCAGCAGACATGCACAGCTTCTCCGGGACATCGGGGCCGCGTCCACGGGACGTCCCCAATGGAGCCAGCTCCCCGGACAGCGCTGTGCGGCCAGGCCCACGTCCGCAGGCACGGGGCAGCTGGGTGAGCGGCCCACAGCGACTGTTAGCGGACACACGTCCCGCACGGACACGCATCCCACACGGACACGCGTCCCAATGGACACACGTCCCACACGGACACGCATCCCAATGGACACACGTCCCACACGGACACACGTCCCACACGGACACACGTCCCACACGGACACACGTCCCACACGCATCCAACTAGACGACAAGACCTGGCTCCCCAGAGCGGAGCCCAGGAGTCTCTCTCTCCCCCCACCCCTTCTCCCTCTCTCCTCTCTCTCTCTCTCTCTCTCTCTCTCTTTCTCTCTCTCTCTCTCTCTCTCTCTCTCTCTCTCTCTCTCTCTCTCGGAACAACAGATCAGTTTTGCTTTGTGGAACCCTCTCCCCCCACCCTCCACCTCCGTCAGCGTGACCCCCTTCCTCCCACTGGGGGTGGGCCCCCCCCCCCCCCCCCCCCCCGGCTGCTCGGAGTGCTGCAGCCCGGCAGAGGCGCTGGGGAGGCGGGCACAGCGCGAGGCCACAGGAGGGCGATCACAGCGAGCCAGCGCTCTGCCCTCGGACCGCGCCGGCATTCGGTCTTTGGCCAGGTTTCTCCTCCGGTAATTTCTAAAAGCCGGTTCAGAGAGCCTCGTGGTGCCTGCCGTTAGCACAGGGAAGGAAGGGGGGTGTTCGCCTCGGAACCTTAAGAAGCGAGTCCTGCCCGGAGCCGAGAGAGCAGCTGCGGTGACAGTGCGGCCTCCTTGTTGTCTGAGCCACCGGAGGGACTGGGTGAGGCTAATGGGCCTCACCAGCTCAGCTCAGGGACCGGGGCCCGAAGATGGCGGACGGACAGGGCCGCTCCGGTCCCGCTGATGGGAAGGGGGAGGGGTTGGCAGGAAGCCGAGGCCATGGCTGCCTCAATGTTTTGTTAAATGTACTTTTACTGGAGGCCCAGGGCGTGAAAGTTCTGCAGGGGAGGGTCCCTAGTGGCTGCCAGCCAGGGCCCTCCTTGATTCTGCACCGCCCCTAGTGGTCAGCTCATGTCATAGCAAGTGACTGAACTCCCAGTCGGTCAAACTCCCAAGGGGACACTTGGCACATTAGGCTTTTATAGATACAGACCAGAGGCCTGAGGCCGATCAGGCCAGGAGGCCTGGGGGGAGGGGCCATGGGTGGTTGGCGGGCTGGCCCTGCCCCCTGGTCAAACTCCCAGTGGAACTCCTGGTCAAGGGGACAATTTGCATATTGGCCTTTTATTACATAGGATTGGTTTCAGAGAGGAAGGGAGAGGGAGAGGGAGAGAGAAAATCCATGGTGAGAGAGAATCATGGGTTGGCTGCCTCCTGCATGCCCCCTACTGGGGATGGACACACAACCCAGCATGTGCCCTGACCAGGAATGAACCCTGACCTCCTGGTTCATAGGTCAGTGCTCAACCACTGAGCCACACAGGCCGGGCTGGGAACGGCTCCAGCAAACGCTGGTTAAGGAGGAACCGACGGCAGAGGTCCCATCGGACCCGGCCGCTGCCCTCAGCCACGTGCCCGCTGGCGGGGACCCTGGGTGGGAGCTGATATCCCGCAGCCTCACTCAGTCAGCTTCCGGGGCCTCCCCTCAGCCAGGCGTTCCCGGGCCCAGGAGCGTTTCGGGGACCAGTGCCGGCGCCCTAGCTGTCCCCCCTCCCCGTCTCCTGAGCCCCCTCCTGCTGGCCGCCCCTCCCGGCCCCGTGCTGCCTGCTCCCCACACTCAGCCCTGCGCAGGAGGGGGTGTGCAGGAGGCAGCTGGGCGATGTTTCTCTCTCATCGATGTTTCTAATTCTCTATCCCTCTCTTCTCTTCTGTAAAAAATCAATAAAATATATTTTTTAAAAATAATAAAAAATAAAGACCCGCCTCGCTCCTCTGTCCACCCCCGAAGGCACCACGTACGCGCCCCCTCTGATGTCTGTTTCCCAGTTCCCCGGGACTTGGGGCCGTGGCCGTGGCCGTGGCCGTGCGTGGGCTGTGCGTGGCAGGGGACCGACGGCAGGAGGACACGCTCGCGGGCCTGGGCCCAGCTCAGGGAGGGGAGCCCGGCTCCATCCCGTCCCGTCCCGCGGGGCATGGGCGCGAGGCTCCAAGGGAACCACAGGAGCCGCTCCCGTTTGCTTCCTTTATTCCTCACGCTCCGGTCCTCGGCCGCAACAGTAACAATGAGATTTGTTTTCCCGTGGCCGTTCCGCCCCCTCCGAGCGAGCTCCGCAGGCGATGCTGAGCGGGCAGGTGAGGGCGCCCCCGGGGGAGGGGGCTGGGCAGAGGAGGCCGCAGGTCACCTGACCTCTCCTTCCAGGCCCGAGCGGCTCTCGGAGGAGCCGGACAGGATGTGGCTTCGTGGGAAGCACCTTCCCTATCGGGCTGTGGACCCGGGGGTGCGGGGTTCTGGGTAAACCCCGGAGGCCGGCAACCAGCCCTGACGCCCCTTGCCCAGGCCTCCCGCCTGGGTTACTCCAGCCTTTCCCGCCGATGGGAGAGAAACCAGACTGACTCCGCGGCCGCCGCTGCTCTGCTTGCTGCTGTCAGCAGACTGGGCTTGCGGGGCGGCAGTGGGGGTGCCCGGCGGGGGTGTCCGGCCTGAGCGCGGGAAGGGTGACCTCGGGGACAGCGGGCCCGGGAGCAGCGGCTTCAGCTGGGCACACGGCACACGGCACACACACAGGAGCTCCTGTCACCAGCAGGGGCCGCACCGGGCTCCCCACGGCACAGCCAGGCGCCCGGGCGGCAGGCTCCCCGCTCCCCGGTCCTGGCAGAGCCGCTCACTCCGCCAGCCTGCTCCGCGGCTCCCTCTGGGCCATTGGAGGCGGGGACGGAGGGAGAGAAAGACCTCGAGCCTCAGCCCTGCCCGGGGGCCTCCCGGGACGACAGAGGGACAGGGAACGTGTCCTCCGGGAGCCCGGCCCCGGGGCGTCCTCGGCGGGGTCTGGGCCCGGGCTGGGGCCGGGGGTCACCCTGGCTCGGGTCAGGGGTCACCCCAGCTCGGGTCGGAGGTCACCCCGGCTCGGGTCGGAGGTCATCCCGGCTCGGGTCGGAGGTCACCCCGGCTCGGGTCGGAGGTCACCCCGGCTCGGGTCGGAGGTCACCCCAGCTCGAGCCGGGGTCACGCGCGCTGCCGCCTCCTGCGGCCGCGGAGCCGGGCCGGGCGGGCGCGCAGGCCGCCGGGCGGGGGCCGCCGGTGCTGCTGCAGGATCTCGCGGATGCGGGCCAGGTTGGTCTTGCTGAGCGCGAAGTCGCAGCGCGTGGCGCCCATGTCGTAGCCGACCATGCAGCTGCGGGTGGAGGCGGCGAAGCCCTCGGCCCGGGCCGTGACCACGTAGTCCCCGGGGTTCAGCAGCCGCCAGTAGTCGCCGTCGCTGGCTGGAGAGAGAGCAGGGGGTCGGGGCGGCTCTGGTCCAGCGGGGACCCCAGCCCCGGAGCCGAGACCAGAGAGAGCGGGGCGGCCCCTGCAGGGGGCCCCTCTTTGGAAGCCCCCGAGGGCTCCGGCAGGCAGGGCCTGGGAGGGCTCCCACAGCGTCCGCACACGGGGACGGAGATGGAGAAACCACCTCTCACCGAGCCCCACCCCCGTGACAACGTGCTATTCGTTCTGCATGTGCGCTTCCAATGGTCCGCCTCGCCCCTCCCCACAAATGCCTTTTTTTAAAAAAAAAAATGTTTTTATTTTTACTTTTTAAATATATTTCTATTGACTTCAGGGAGGAAGGGAGATGGGGAGAGAGATAGAAACATTGATGATGAGAGAGAATCATTGGTCAGCTGCCTCCTGCACGCCCTACACTGGGGATCAAGCCTGAATGTCTTAGGAACAGAGGACTGGGCACACAAAGTGCCAGCTGCTGTTGGGTCACTGCCCCACTGGGTGAGGGCACTGTGGGCTGCAGGGGTGGTGGACACACTGCTGGCGTCGTGGGCACGGTGGACGCGGTGGACAGAGATGGACATGGTGGACAGAGATGGACACGGTGGGCAGAGATGGACACGGTAGGCAGAGATGGACACAGACAGAGATGGACACGGTGGGCAGAGGTGGACATGGCGGACAGAGATGGACACGGTGGGCAGAGGGCCAACCAGGCCCAATGAATGTCATTTGTGAGGTCAGTGCCCACCAGGCCGAGGACCGTCCCGTGGCACAGAGCCTGGCTCTGGCCCCAGTTACGTGGACTGAGAAGGCAGCGTGCTTTCTGGCTGCTTCCCCGGTGGAATTCATCTCCTGCTGCTGTCAGCTAATCCCGCTGTTTATTTTACACAAAGTCCCTCCGGAAATAAAACCTGTAGACCCCGTAAGCCTCAGGCAGAAACCAAGCAAACTCGGAGCTGACGCGGGTCCCCGAAGGCGGGTACCAGCGCGGGGAGGCGGCGTGTGTGAGGTGTGGGATTTGCGACAGGAAATCATGGCGGAGGGGCTGCGAGCCCCATCGGCTCATCACAGCTGTCTCCCTGATCACAGGCTGGCGGCTCGGAGCTCATTAGGCAGCGAGCTCTCTGCAGGCTGGCGGCCCCGGGGCCCTGTTATCTCCCACTCCATTTAAACCCTCACGTCTCCTCGCAGAGCGCACACGGCACTAATAGTCCCAGAATGTTCCAGGCTCTTTCATGAAACACGCTTTTTAAGAGGCTCATTGGCAATGCTTAAAACACAGTCCCATGTGGAGCCAATCCAACAGCCTCTTTCATTCATAAAGACTGCCATCTCCTTGTGAGTCCCATTTATTGAGTGAATGAATGGACGGATGGATGTATGAATGGTGGATGGGTGGATGATAGATAAGTGAATGGATGGATAATGGATGGATGGATGGATGGATGGATGATAGATAGATGGATGGATGGATGAATGGGTGAATGGATGGATGATGAATGATGGATAAATGAATGATGGATGAGTGCTGGGTGCCTAAGGGGGCTGCTATGTACCTAATACCATGCTACCTGGCATGGAAATACTGTTGAGTAAAGAAACAGGCAACCACATGGGAGCACATGACTCAGGGTGTTACCCATCAGGCAGCTGCTCCGTGGCATTTCAGACACCCTGCACCGTCTCCATAGCCATTGGCCTCTGGCCAGGCACTTGGGTGGGCAGGCAGCCTGGCACTGAAGGCACATGGCCAGTCTGAATGCAGCCTCACCCCAGCCTCATGTCCAGGGTCTCTGTTTCCTCCCAGACCAAACGGGATGATCTGCTGAATGAGACCAGTTTGGGGGAAGGCCCCCTCCCTCCCTTCGGAGGGAGCAGCACGGGGCTGGGAAGGGCCCTCACTGGCACGCCACCCACTGGGCGCTCTGGGGACACCCTGCAATGTCCACTCACCCCTCCACCTTCCAGGAAACGCACGCGCCCTGCGGGAGGGGAGCACACGCAGCGGTTACCTGTGCGGACGTCGTGGTTGATGCCTTCCACGGAGATGACGGCGTCCGGAATGCCTTTCCCGTGCGAGTCCGTCACCAGGCCTTTGATGCCGCGGTGCACCTGCTCGGCAGACACACAGGACACGGTGAGCTCCCCGCCCGCCCGCCCGCCACGCACGGTGAGCACGGACCCTCGGCCGCCCAGGGTGACCCTCCCGCGGCCCGCCCGCTCGGGAGCGCCCGCGCGGTGGGGTGTGGAGGGTGAGTGTCTTTGCTCCGGGATCTGTGAGTGGACCTTCTGCGCCAGTGTGCTCTCGGCAGCTCCAGAGGCGCCCTTCGGAGTGAGGTCGCTCAGAAGGTTAAACATGTCAGCCTCTGAGAGGGTCCTAAACAGAAACCCACTGGCCTGGGCACTGTGGCTCAGTGGTTGAGCGGAGGCACATGTACCACAAGGTTGCCGGTTCGATTCCAGCCAGGGCACATGCCGGGTTTCAGGCTCGATCCCCAGTAGGGGGTGTGCAGGATGCAGCCAGTTGATGTTTCCATCTCTCCCTCCCTCTCTCTCTAAAATCAATAAAAAACATTTATCTTTTAGAAATCCACTAACGATGGAATGTCGATATGCACCTATTTGCATTTTCCTGAGCTCTACAGACTTAGTATAGAGAGAGGAAGGAGAGCAGACGGCTCCTTCCCCACTGGAGAGGCCACCGGGGACCACGGCCTCCCAGAACCACAGCCACCGGGACCACGGCCACCCAGCCACAGGCAACCAGGGACCACGGCCACCGGGACCACGGCCACCAGGACCACGGCCACCGGGACCACGGCCACCCAGCCACAGGCGACCAAGGACCACGGCCACCGGGACCATGGCCACCAGGACCACAGCCACCGGGGCCACAGCCACCGGACTACAGGCAACCAAGGACCACAGCCACTGGGACCACAGCCACGGTCCACAGCACTAACTTGGCCTCCCGTCCAGCCTCGTTCCGTGGCCTCCCCGCGCAGCGCGGCCCGCACCTGCTCCATGAACACAATCAGGGACTCGCGGTTGTTCTCCCACTCCTCGGGCAGCTCGCTCTCGTGCGGGAACTTGTCGCAGCCCACGTAGATGGACAGCTCGAAGCAGTTGGTGTGAAGGTAGCTGAAGTCGTTGAGACCTGCCAAGCCAACCGGACGACGGGACGCTGAGCCAGGCTCCGTGTGGCCCCGGACAGGGCGGGCACGTGCCGGGAGCACTCACTTCCGGCCACGGTGTGCCAGGAGGCCCCGTTGACGGTGCCGTCCTCCTTCTGGAAGTCCTCCGTGTGGCAGGCCCGCCGGCGGGCGTCGGTGAGGAGGCGGTGTGTGGAGGCGTAGGAGTAGGCCAGCCAGCGGAACACGTGGTCGTCGGGCGTGGGCGAGCGCTCCTGGGCCCTCCAGGGGGACCGCGCCATGTCGTAGGGGTAGGCCACCACCAGCTCGCCGCCCTGCAGGTTGCCGCCCAGCACGAAGGGCACCTTCTCCATCCAAGCGATGACGGCCCGCGTCTCCGCCGCCACCTGCAGCACCGCGGGCGCCGGGGCACGGTGAGGAGCGGCCCGCCTCCCCCAACGCCCGGACACAGTTCGTTCCCGGTCAGGGCACAGGCCCGGCTGGAGGCTCAGTCTCCAGTAGGGGGCGTGCAGGAGGCAGCCGATCCATCATTCTCTCTCATCAGTGATGTTTCTCTCCCTCTCCCTCTCCCTTCCTCTCTGACATCAATAAAAATGTTTAAAAAAATAAATAAGACTTAAAAGACTGTAAACCAATCAAAATGAATGCACTTTATTTGGCTCCTGATGTAAACAAGACGACAGAGAGAGAGTGACATAGTGAAATGTGAAGCCTGGCTAGATAGTTTACAATATTGAGAAATCGTTTATTTTCAGGTGATGATGGCAGTGACTTCCTGTCTGAAACGGGAGTCCCATCTTGTAGCCACGGTCCTGCCTGGCCGTGAACGCACCGCCCCCAGGGTCTGCGAGCTGAGGGGCAGGTCCACAGCAGCAACAGAAAAGGACAAATAGCGGTGGCATGTTTTCTGTGTTCTTGTAAAGACACACAGTTAAGTGATTTTTCTAGAGAACCTCCTCAAATACCCATTTGAAAGGTGTTTTATCATCAGGCTCTTCCCTGCTCCGGGAGAAGATATATAAGAGAAGAAGTGGCTTGTCCCCTTCTGGAATGCCCTGGGGGCCCTGGCTGGCCCCCTGCAGCCCCCGTGTGCCCCCCACCCCCGCTGCCCCCCCACAGTCCCCAAGGCCCCCCATGGCCCCCACAGCTCCCCCGGCCCCCCGCCGCCCCCTGAGCCCGCAGGCCCGGGCGTGCTGCTCACCGTGGCGTTCTCCGACAGGAACCACTCGGGGACGGGGATGTGGTGGTTGGGCACAGGCCTCGGGCCGCGCTGCCGGGCCTCGGCCTCCCAGAGCAGCGAGTTCAAGTCGGGGAAGTTGTTGTTGATGTCAATGCCATCGTGGGTCCAGCGCCCCAGGGACCAGCCGCCCAGCTCCGAGCCCTGGGGACAGTGCAGAGGAGGGGCCGCGGATGTGGGCGCGCTGATACGGGGCGCCTCCCCCAACCCCACCCGGCGTGTCTCTGACCCGAAGGCCACACTCAAAGGGGCCATCGAAACCCCTGCTGACATCTGGGTGCACAGCCAGCCCAGCCACTCCTCGGGGTGACTCATCCCGCCCTTCACCCCTGAGCCTCCTCTGGGGGCTGCTCCCAGGAGGAGGAGACTGAGGCTAATGAATCCAAAAGCCCAGCCGGCCCTGGCCGGTGCCTCAGTGCTCGGAGCACTCTTTCTCCCACAACCACCATGTTGTGGGTTCGATTCCCAGTCAGGGCACACACCTTGGTTGTGAGTTTGACCCCTGGTTGGGGCACATGGGAGGCAATCGATTGGTATTTCTCTCTCACATCAACGTTTCTCTCTCTCTCAAATTTAAAAAAGTAAAATTGAATGAATGAATGAATGAATGAATGAAAATAGAAGCCCGTGATTGCAAACTCAACAGCCTCGCTGTCCAGCCCACAAACAAACCCGTTTGTACCGATAAACACAACCATCTGCCATCACTGAGTCTGCTGCCGGGCCCGCTCGGGTCCCCGAAATCCTCTCTCCCAGCCCTTCATGACCTTGCAGTGTCCCCCCTAAGCAGAGACTCATCAGGAAGCTACTTGTCGATTCGTTGGGGTTTTCTTAGAGAGAGAGGGAGGGAGAGGGGGGCGGGAGGGAGGGGAGAGAGAGAAGCAGCGAATGCTGTTCCCTCACTCATGTGTTCATTGCTGATTCTGTGTGCGCCCTGACCCCCTGACCCCCTGACCCCCGACCCCTGACTGGGTGGGTCATGTGACCTTGGCGGGGCTGGATGGCTGGGCTCCGGGCCCTGGGGGGACTTGAACTGGGGCCGAGAGCGCCGTGCGGCCAGGGCCGTGGTCGGGGGAGGCGGGCGGGCGGGCGGGCGGCCTACCCCCTCCGAGGCCTCCTCGTAGCCGTCGGGGTTGAGGGAGGGCAGGATGTGGATGCGGGTCTCCTCCACCAGGCGGACGATGCGGGCGTTGCCGGCCAGGTACTCCTGGCACAGGAACTGCACCAGCAGCAGCAGCAGCTCGCGGCCCAGCACCTCGTTGCCGTGGGCGCCTGCCATGTAGTGGAACTCGGGCTCCCCTGGGCCGGGCGGAGACACAGGCCCGTCAGCGGCTGGCAAAGCCCCCCGTGGCCCAGGGAGCCCCGCTGGCGGCCACTGCAGCTCGGCCTGCTGGCCTCTCATTCTCCTAAGCGTGTTTTTACCGGATTCAGAGAGAAAGGGAGAGGGGGAGAGAGAGAAACATGGACCAGAGAAAAACATCATGGAGCGGCTGCCTCCGGCACGCCCCGCACTGGGGATGGAGCCCACAGCCCGGGCCTGTGCCCGGAGCGGGAACCGAACCCTGACCTCCTGGTTCACAGGTCCCCGCTGAACCCCTGAGCCACGCCGGCCGGCCGGGCAGCCTTGTTCTTTCCCGTCAGCGGTCGGCAAACCCGTTAGTCCACAGAGCCAAATATCAACAGCACAACGACTGAAGCTCCTTTGAGAGCCACATTTAAAAAAAACTTGTTCCAACACCACTCCTTCAAAATAGACTCGAGCCATGGTTTGCCGACCACTGTTCCACATCAGCCTGCAAAATGCTATCCGTGCAGGTCTGTTCCCGGACAGGCACCTCGGAGGACGAGGGCAGAAACCCCCGCTGCTCTCGGCCACGGTGCGCGGGGGGCTCCGGGTGGAAGAACAGATACGAGAACACCGGCCCCGGGTTTGAAACGACCGACTTCACCGGAGCCGCAGCCCCTGCTTTTCTCCGCGGGGAGACCCCTTCCAGGAGGACACCCCGCACCTCTCACGGGGCCCAGAGGGCGGCTCTGCCCTGAGCCAGGCCGACCCCACGGGCCGCGTGCGCCCCGGGGGGTGGGGGCGCCTCACCGACTTCGTGCTCGCCGGGCCGGTCGGAGACCTCCACGGCGTACAGCTTCAGGCCCCGCTGGCTCTTGCCGATGTTGTAGACGCGGGTGATGTTGGGGCACATCTCGCTCACCACCTTCATCAGCTGGAAGAGGAGATAGCCGGGGCCTCAGCCAGGACCTGCGCGCAGAGGGCCCAGCAGACAGCCCCCCGCTCCCCCCATTCCCCACTCCCACCCCCACGGCCCCAGGCCTCAGCCAGGACCTGCGTGCAGAGGGCCCAGCAGACAGCCCCCCGCTCCCCCCATTCCCCACTCCCACCCCCACGGCCCCAGGCCTCAGCCAGGACCTGCGTGCAGAGGGCCCAGCAGACAGCTCCCCGCTCCCCCCAGGACCCCAGGCCTCAGCCAGGACCTGAGCACGGAGGGGCCCCAGCAGACAGCCCCCTGCCCCCCCCACGGCCCCAGGCCGCCCTCAACACCCAGAGCTGTCCTGGGCCCCTCGGCCCGGCCCCCAGCACCGCCAGCTGCTCTCACACCACCACCACCACCCCGACCCCCCAGCTCCCCGTGCAGACCCTCCCCGACACTCAGACTCGGCGCAGGGGCCTCCCGGGCACTCAGGCAGCCCCGCCAACTGCTCCAGACACATGCTCTTGGCCCGACCTCCACGCCCCTGCTCCAGCCGCCTCCCCGCCCAGAGCAACCTCGCCCGCCTCTGCCGCCCCAGCCCGGCCAGGCGGAGGACAGCGCCCCACCACCAGCAACGCCCACGCCACCCAGGCCGACCAGGCGGCCCCCTCCTCCCCCTCGCCCCCCCAGGCTTCTCCCTGACGGCCTCACAGGTGCACCTGGACCCAGTCCGTGCCACTAGGAGGCTGTGACAGTGAGTCTCGGCCCTCATGGTCCCACACACAGGAGACACACATGTAGGCCTAGGGGACTGAGCGGTTCTGAAGTGGGACCCGTGCTGTGGAGCCGCCGGCTCTCGGGAGCCATTTACTCCCTCTGAGACCAGCGTCTGTGCACTGTCCTCCGGAGCTCCCCTCCCCGTCCAACCACAGCCGGGTAGGACAGCGCCTCCGGGAAGTCACTCCCGGGAACCGCCTCCTGCCTGTGGGACTCTCCCGCTCGGCTCCCCCTCCCGGCGGCAGGCCTACTTCCTCCTCTCCCTCCTGTGGCTCCTCGTTTTCGTTTGTTTTGTTTTAATATGTTTTTACTGATCTCAGAGAGGAAGGGAGAGGGAGGAGAGATAGAAACACCAATGATGAGCAAGAATCATGGATCGGCTGCCTCCTGCATGCCCCCTACTGGGGATGGAGCCCACAATCCGGGCCTGTGCCCTGACCGGGAATCGAACCCTGACCTTCTGGTTCATAGGTCGACACTCAGCCCCTGAGCCAAATGGGTCTGGCCATCCCATATCTATCTCTCTCTCTCTCTCTCTCTCTCTCTCTCCTCTCTCAATATATTTTATTGATTTTTTTACAGAGAGGAAGAGAGGGATAGAGAGTTAGAAACGTCGATGAGAGAGAAACATCAATCAGCTGCCTCTTGCACACTCCGCACTGGGGCTGTGCCTGAACCAAGGTACATGCCCTTGACTGGAATCAAACCTGGGACCTTTCAGTCCGCAGGCTGATGCTCTATCCACTGAGCCACGTGGTCGGGCCGTCCCTATCTCCTCTCGGGTGAGCAGAGGCCCCTCTGCAAGTGGGACAACTATTTAGAGACGCCGCCTCTGCCTGGCGCGGAGCGCACGTGAAAGGCATGCGGACAGATTGCCTCTGACACTAACGGCCCCGAGCTGGACTCGTTAGTTCCCGGCGCGGGAGGCGTCCAGGATGCCCAGGGAGGGAGCTGCGCTGACACACACCGGGCCGTCCACGGGGCGGGGGCGGGGCCCGGTGCACCCCGCGTGCAGAGCGGGTGACTCACAGCCTCGCGTCCAAGCGCAGGACAGTGATTTCCGGACAGTGCGGCCGGGACGGTCCCCGCAGCACGCCCCCCTCCGAGTCGCGCCGACAGGACTGTGTCCCCGTGAAAGGCCGAGTGGGGACCGGGCTGGTGGGTGCCTCGGGGAGCCCCTAGCCCTTGGCCTCAGCCTCATTGCTCCTCCGCAGGAAGGCCCCTGAGCCTGCGCCCTCCTCCCGCCAGGAGCCCTGCTCGGAGCCAGGGGAGCGTGGCCTGGTCGGTCCTGGCCCTGTACGTGTGCTCATGAGGGCACGGCTCCGGCTCCTCTGCTCCGCGTCTTCACGCCGATCCTTCGATCTGAGGTTTCTCGTGGCCTCACCTGGCGCAGCTCCTTGTGGCTGTGGTGCCGGAAGTCCAGGTCGTCCGTGGTGGTCATCTCATTGCGCCGGTGGTAGTAGTTGTTGGGATCTAGGGAGAGGACGTGGCTCTGAGTGCACGGGTGTCACCTGGTACCTGTGGGGGCTCTGCCGGACGCCTGTCACAACCCCTCCTCAAGATCCCCACAGAGCGGAGAGAAGCTTTCTAGCAGCTTTGTACCAGTCAGAATTACCCAGTGACGGAGAGCGTGGGCCGGGAGCCAGGACGCCCGGGCTCAGAGCTCTGCTCTTCCGGGTACAGGCTGTGTGACCCTGACACGCACAGAGGGGTCTTTGCTTTGGCTTCTTTGCCCATAGACAGAAGCATGCTGGCACCTCCCTCCGTGGTTTCTTGTGGTCTGAGTTGGCGTGACTTGTGTGCCTAGCACACTGTCAGCACTGGATGGATAGATGGATGGATTGACGGACTGACAGATCAATGGGTGGATGGGTGGATGGATGGATGGATGGATGGGTGGGTGGATGAATGGATGGGTGGATGGATGGGTTGGTGGATGGGTGGATAGATGGGTGGATGGATGGGTTGGTGGAGGGACAGATGGGGGAATGAGTCAATGGATGAATGCCACACTGCATGCAGAAATGGAATCTTTGCAAGTGTGGTGGACACACTCAGTTGCTTATCCAGCATTCATCCACTGCCACCCTTCCTAACAGAAGCCTGTGCCACGTGGGGGGCCCCATTCTCTCCCTCAGAAACTGGCCTCACACCCCCAGCCTATCGAAGCATCGCCTCCGGGCCACCCTCACGGGTGCAGGTCGAAGGGAAGGACCTCAGTGTCACCGCGGAGGAGTGAGTGCGACTCTCCAGGACACAGGCCAGAGAGAACCCAAACACCAACGCTGGAGCCCAATTTCCCCGGGCTTCCGGTCACAGGAGGAAGGAACCCTCACCCGCTCAGCGAGTGGGAGCGGGGAGCTGGTTTTGGGGTGGAAGCGCCCCGATAGCATGGTCAGGGGGTGTTAACAGTGGTCGCCTCTGGGGACTGGGTTTGGGGTCTGCAGAGGGCCTGTCTGCTCCCCTCCGTATGAATGGCCTTTCTGGCTCTTCCCTGCCTGTAATCGTGTAAGCCTGTATTGCTTCTGTAATTACAAACACACACACTTAGAGGAAAGGGGAGGTCGGAGGAGTGAGGAGGAGAGAAGGAGGAATTGATTGGTTTTTTCAGAGAGAGGAGGGGCGAGGAGGAGAGAGAGAGGACAGCGATGTGAGAGAGAATCACGGATGGGCTGCCTCCAGTACACCCCCTTCTGGGGATTGAGTGGATGCATTTCCAGCCTGGAGAATTTCAGAGAGGAAGGGAGAGGGGGAGAGAGAGAGAGAAACATCACTGATGAGAGAGAGAGATGGGTCAGCTGCCTCCACATGCCCCCCACTGGGGATGGAGCCCACGTCCCGGGCCTATGCCCTGAGCGGGAATGGAACCAGTTCATAGGTGGATGCTCAGCCCCTGAGCCACACGCCGGGCCCGGTCTATTTGCTTCCCCTCCGGGCACCTGCGGGGCGGGCACGCTCACCGGGCAGCGGGCAGCCAAGGACCTCCAGCCGCAGGCAGACGCTGCCGTCTGGGAACCAGGACTGCGGGTTCACGCGCAGGTAGCGGGCCACCATGGGCACCGGCAGCTCGTTGAGGACGGGCACCTCCTTCTCGCTGTTCCCCTCGAACACCTGCTCACACCCCGGGGCGGGCGCCGTCAGCACCTGCGTGTGGGGGGACGGACCCGCTCCCTCGCCGGCCTCACTGGGGACCCCACACCGGGCTGGCGTGGAGGGGGGATGGGAGGGGCACCGGCCAGCCGGGGCCCCGCCCACAGGAAGCCCCTCCTGGGGGGAGGGGACGGCGGAAACGGTGAGGCCCCGGCAGAGGGGGCTCCCCTGGCTTCAGGGTACGTGGTGGGAGGCCCCGCCCGGCCCGCAGGCAGAGCGCCTGCGGCTGAGGGAGGGCGGGCTCTGAGCAGCAGCTGTGGCGGCGGGGCTGAGACGGCGCAGAGGGGGGACCGCGGAGTCTCAGACACAGGAGTGCGTTGGGGTGAGAAGGGAACCGGGGCGCAGTCAGGCCGAGCAGGACCCAGGCACCAGGCCAGGAGCGAGCAGCCGAGGAAGAGGGGACGTGGTCAGACTGGCCGCCCTGGAGCCCATCCTGGGCCGAGAGATCACGGCCATTCAAGCACGTCAGGACCGGTCACAGTGAATGAACACCTTGGGGGGCAGTGCCTAGGGCCCCCCACTTCCAGGCTGACCTGGGAGCGGGAAGACTAAGCCCTGCAGGAGCCCTGACCGAGGGCCACTCGGTAATGTGCTTCCCGGCCCGGAGGGGGCGCCACCCACCAGATCTGTGGGTGCCCTGAGCTGGCAGGAAAGTGCACACGCAGTGTACACACGGGGCACACACAGTGTACACACAGGGCACACACGGGGTACACACAGGGCACACACAGGGCACACACAGTGTACACACGGGGCACACACAGTGTACACACGGGGCACACACACCATTCTTGCAGAGCCCCCGCAGGCACCGAGGGCACCAGGAGCAGACTCACCATGTCCCCTGACCCGTTCTTCACCGTGACCCATGCGTGGCTGTCGTTGCTCACCATGACCTTGTAGGAGGTCACCCAGTCGCTCCTGAGAGGAAACAGGATGTCACTGGGGCGACACACCTTACTTATTTTAAACGTATATTGTTATTAATGTCAGAGAGGAAGGGAGAGGGAGAGAGAATCATTGATCAGCTTCCTCCTGCACATCCCACACAGGGGATCCAGCCCACAACCCGAGCCTGTGCCCTGACCAGGAATTGATCCGTGACTTCCTGGTTCCTGAGCCACGCCATGGCTGTCCTGCCCAGCCCTCCCTGCATCTTTGTGTCCAACCCCCCCCCCCTCTCCCCACCGCATCTGCCGGGCTCAGGGCTGCAGAGGACCCGCCTCCTCCTCCACCAGGAGCACAGCCCCTGTTGTGAGGGCTGGGAATCCCCAGAATGAGTCCCGCCTTTAGCATCAGGAGGTCAGGACGCCCTGTGTTGGGGTCGCCCCAGACTGGCTCCCATGCCTCCAGCGTGACTCAGGCCTCCGGGAAACCGGCTCAGACACCAAAACGCACCCTCGTCCCATCCTGAGTGCAGGCGGTCCCATTCCAGCAGCTCAAACCGAACGCCCCCGCCTCCTTGGCCTTGGCCTTGACGAGTAATTGGACTTGAAATGCACTTAGACGTTTACAAAAACAAACTGCCTCTGAGAAGCAACCCTACCCCGTGCCCCGCTCCGAGGCTCCCGTCCTCGGCGGGGCCAGAAACACATTGTTCCCTGCGGCTTCTCGCCCGGCCAGGCCCTCTCGGGTTTCAGCTGGAACGGAAAGTGAGCTGCCTGCTTTCTAACCCGTAACAGCCCGACCGGCCCCTCCCGCCGCCAATAACAGCCCGAACCCGACCCCGGCCCTCCCGCTGCCGCCCGCAGGTCCGTGCCCTGTATCAACGCAGTCCCCACGGCCCCGGGGGCAATCTCAACCCCAAGTTCCCCTGTTCCTGGAGCAATTCAACTTGGTTCTTTTTTCCAAAACCCTTGCCTTTTGGAATCTGAACAGTGAGAACCATCGTCATGGTAACGAGCCACCAGTTGGAGAGAGACCCAGGCCAGGGGCAGCCTGGCAGGCATGCACACGCGCGTGATAGCTACCGCAGAGCGCCCCGTGGACTCCGCCACACGGAGGTCCGTCATGGGCCGGTGCTGTCCGTGCACGGAGGGCCCGCTCTGCAGGCGCAGGTGAGGGAGCCGCTCACAGGAAGAGGAAGCGGAGGGAACGCCTTCCGGCAGAATGGCCGTGAGCGGAAAGGGGAGGCCGGCTGTGCCGTGACCGGCTGTTAACGAGGACCATCACCAAGTCCAGGAGCAGCAGGACAATGCCTGGGTGCAGTGGAAACCAGCGGAATCGCACCCAAATGTGGCGGGAAATGGGGACTGCGTCTCCAGCCCGGGGTGAGGTGGAGGTCATTTGGGGGCAGAGGTATTTGCACTTATATTTTTCACTTATTGTAATAAAGCATACATACTATAAAACCGATGATTTTAACCATTTTTTAAAAATATGTTTGTGTTGATTTGAGAGGGACAGGAGAGAGAGAAAAGGGTGGAAACATCAATGACGAGAGAGAATCACGGATCAGCTGCCTCCTGCACGCCCCCCCATTGGGATGTGCCCGCAACCCAGGCCTGTGCCCTGACCGGGAATCAAACTCTGACCTCCTGGTCATAGGTCAATGCTCTACCACTGAGCCACACTGGCTGGCTGATTGTAACCATTCTTAAGGGTACAGCGCAGTGGTAAGAAGTGTATTCACATCGCTGTGCCACCATCCCCTCCCTCCAACTCCAGAACATTCCATCCCCAGAGTGAAAGTTCACCCCTTCAAGCAGGAACTCCCCGGCCCCTCCCCAGCCCCAGGCAGCCGCCCCACTGCCTCCTGCATGGGGATCTGACTCTCCCAGAGCCCTGAGCGTGGACTCTGTCTGTCCGGTGTGACGGCCAGACACTGACGCCATGTCCTCACGGTTCCTCTGTGCTGGAGCCGGTGTCAGAATTCCCTGCCTTCACAGCTGGACAGGCCGCGGAGAGTTTTGAGGGGCTGCAGCCACCGCTCCTGGGACATTCTCAGTCACCATCACTGACACAGCCCTGGCCGCAGGCTGGGTTCTGGGAAATGGGCTCCCACGGGTCCCTGGGCCTCCCACTGGCCCGGCCTCGCCTCTGCAGCTTCTTCAGCGGCCCCTCATTCCAGACCTGCCAGGCCCAGGCCTCTGCCCCAGCGTCTGGGAGAGCCACACGGGTTTCAGGCGGTGCTGGGACCTGACCCCGTCCCTCTGCTCTGCCAGCTCCTCCTCAGGCTGCTCAGCCATCAGTCGGCCAACCGCCACCACGGATCCAAGACGTAGCCCCTGCTGACCCTGCGTGGTGCTAACCGTACCCGTCACCCAGCCCGACCTGCGGGGTCCTGCTCCCCGCATCCTAAGAGATGCACCTTCCCAGGGGCCCTGAGTCCACAGCACCCAACCTCCTGCCCATCCTCCGAGGTCCTTCCCGTCTAATGCCCCTGCCTGGCCCCTCCCCGCCCCACCACCACCCACCTGTCCCCACTGCCAGCCCTCCCTGCTCCGCCCGGCCCACACCCGGGCCTCCGCCCACGGGCTCAGTGCCCACACCAGGGCCTCCACCCACACCGAGCCTCCGCCCACGGCTCAGTGCCCACTCACAGCCACAGCGAGTTCCTCCCCTGCGTGATGACGCCCGTGAACCGCGTCAGCCGCCGCGCATCCACCTCGATCCACTGGTGGGCGTCGTTCCGGCCGGCGCACCAGGCGCCGTCGTAGAAGTCGTTCTCGCTGACACCTGCCTGGAGACACGGCGGACGGCTCTGCACAGCGGCCGGGCGGCTCCCTCTCCGTGGACACTAACGCTGGAGCCCGCCGCGCGGCTCAGGGCTGGGCGTCGGCCCACGAACCAGGAGGCCACGGTCCGATTCCGGTCGGGGGCATGGACCTTGGTTGCGGGCTCATTCCCAGTGGGGAGCGTGCAGGAGGCAGCTGGTCCATGTTTCTCTCCCATCCATGATTCTAACTCTATCCCTCTCCCTTCCTCTCTGTAAAACATCAATAAAGTATATATTGCCATTTAAAAAGAAAAGAAAAGAAAAGAAAAAGATTCCCATGTTGCCACCCCCACTCCACAGAAGCCCTAGACTTTTCTCTGAAACAAAAAACAAAAACAAAACATCACCTCAAACCACAGAGGCCCCAGCGCAGAGCCAGGCAGGGGTGACGTGACAGGGACACGGGCGGGTGTGTCAGCCCATTGAACAGGGAGGTCCCGGTCCCCTCCCCCCGGCCCAGAGCACAGCCGCCCGGCCCAGGCCAGCAGGAAAGGACTGGCGGAGTGAGGGGCCGGGGGGCGGCCTGGGGCCCGGCGTGCGGCCTGGGGCAGCCGGGCCGTGTGGAACGGACAGAGCGTTCTCCGAGCGCGCTCTCGCCGAGGGATCGCCAACAACAGAAAGCGAGACCAGCGCCGGGAGACGCCAGAGTTGTTCCAGGGGAAGAAAAACATTGAAAACGATTTACCCGGCGCCGTGCCAAACCGGCAGGTCCGAGCTCTGATTGTAAGAGCAGCTCAGCCAGGACGGGAACGCTCATCTTCCAGACTGAACACGTGTGGCCGTTATTCCCCTCCACACGGACAGCCAGCATTCCGGCCTTCGGCACGAACGCCAGCCAGACTGCGCCTCGCCGCCTGACGCAGACGAAGCCTCTTAATGGGGCGAGCAGGACGGTTTGAGCTTCGGAAAGGAGACCACCCACCACGGCCCTCCGCCTCCTGTGCCGCACTCCTCTGCCAGAGACTGAGGGTGGCTGCCCCCCGAGCCGGACGGTTCGACGGGCAGGCAGGCCCCGGGGCAGAGGCACTGGGTGCGGACGGCCCCGCGCGCAGCAGGTGGGGTGGGCGTGGGCGAACCTGAGGAAGTGAAGCTGCCCGCGCACTGCCTGCCAGGACACAGGGGCCTCCCCGGCTGGGCACGTGGGGGCGGAGGGCTCAGGGCAGAGGGACAGGCGAGATGTCCCCACGCACGTGACCTTTGACACCAGCATAAACCTGGGTGCCACGTCTGTGACCACATCCCGTCCTCCTGGGGCCTGTCTACAGCCACGGGCACCGCCGTCCGTCAGGCTCTCGCCTCACGGCGGGGCCAGGCGGCAGATGCGGTGGCGAGGGGACCGAGCGGCCAGCAGGGCGCTGCCTCCTCGCACCCCGTCGACGGCCTTTAAGTTGGGTTTGAAGTTCTGACGCCTCAGAGCTTCTCGCAGACAAAACCCCGTTCCCCGCCTCCACCCTACACGTGTTCTGGTTCTGGAGGCGAGAGCCTGGCCGGCCGGCATCACGGCCCCGGGGGCCGCAGCACCCGCTCCGGGCTCACCCCGCGTGGCTGCCCATGGGCAGGGCACCCAGGGCGCGGACAGCCAGCCCCCGGGCCCACACGCTACCTCCTCCACCCACGGGCAGGTGCGAGGGTCTGTCCGGGCCTCGGGCAGGCCCAGTAAGGGCGGCCAGCACCGGGCGCTCTCCCTCCCCCCGACCGTCCTCCCTGTGGGCAGCATGTCCACAGACTGGCGCCCCGAGGTGCTCCCCGCCGGCTGAGGCCTCCCCGGGTGAAGGACAAAGAGGCAGCAGAAGTGCCAGGAAGCAAGCACCGCCTGAGGGCGCACCGTCCCTCCCCCTGCCTCTGGCCTCCGGCCAGTGTGGCCCAGCCAGGGCGGCGCAGCGAGCACCAGGGAGGAGCAGCCCTCGGAGAGGACAGCGAACCGGCTCTGGGCCGACTCTACGCTGAGGTCAGCAGCGTGCCCCCTGTGAGTGTTAGGGTCAGTGCGCCTTACTGTCATAGGCCCCGTCCCCAAGACATTTTAGAGAGAGGGGGAGGCGGAGGAGAGAGAGAGAGAGAGAGAGAGAGAGAGAGAGCGAGAGCGAGCTCGAGGGGAGGGAGGCACATCGTCTGGTGGCCTCCTGCATGTGCCCGACGAATGGTCCGGACGGACCTGCGACTGAGGAAGGTGCCCTTGGCCGGGAATCGAACCTGCGACCCTTCGGTCCGCAGGCTGACGCTCTAATGAGCCGAACCAGCCGCTGGCCCGGTGCCGGAGCCTGAGCCGATCCGGCGAGCGGGCGCGGTCCGCGGCCAGAGCGATAGGCGTGTACGGACCCTCCCGGCATGCGATCAGGACCCTCCCCGGTACCTGGATGTTGAGCCGCCCGCGGTGGGCGCCCAGGCCGTAGCGCTTGGCAGTGGACGCGTGGAGCTGGAAGTCCGTGACTTTCAGGCTCTCCAGGCCGAGGGGCGGGCACCCTGCAGAGGCACGGCCGGTCATCAGCCGGGACGGAGGCGGGAGGGCCGCTCCGGCTTTCAGAGCCGGCCGCGTGCTCTTTCCCTCTCCCCGTCCCCGCGCCCCAGACTCGCCCTCATCGCCGCACCCCTCCGCACGCCAGCATTCCAGGGTGAATCCTGGCGACACCAGGCCAGCCTCCCCTCCGGGCCACCTGCTCGGACACCCTCCCCGTGGCTGCCCCCCCGGGCTGAGGTTGCTCCGGCTAAGGTCCCCCCGTGTGGCTCACACTGGGTGCTGGGAGCGGGGCCCCTCCTGGAACCGGCGGGAATGCTTCCGCCTGGAGGCCAGGGACCCGCTCCCAGCACCTCAGTGTGAGCCCCAAAAGCCAGCAGCCCCAACTCTGCGTCCTTCCCTTCCCTGGCTCCCCGGGTTCCCTTGGATGGACGAGGGGGGCAGCTTCCTGGGAGGGGGTGTCTGCAGGCCCCACGTGAATCGAAAGGCTGGTGTGGTCCTGGGGAGGCGGGCGGGGCCGGCAGGGACTCAGGAGCTGGGACACGCAGCAGTGACCGGGACCCTAGAGCCCTGTGCCCCCGGAGAGCGAGGCTGGAAGAGGCAGCCCCACACAGGGCCTCACGGAGCCTGCGGGGCGCGGACGGAGGCGGTGCCAGGCTCGGGCGGGCCTCCCTGGTCCTCGCTTACCCGCCCCGGCCTCCCCCGGGGCCACGGGGGCGCTGTGCTCGTCGCTGGCAGCCTTCTCCAAGCTCTTGGTTCTCACGCCCCTTCTGTTGCTGTTTTTACCTAAAAAGAGAGAGAAACGTCTGCCTCCCCGTGTGAGGGTCCCAGGGGCGAGGGCTCCTCCTCTGCAGAGCAGCCGCCCCCACCTCTCTCCCCTCCCCACCTCTCTCCCCTCCCCACCTCTCTCCCCTCCCCACCTCTCTCCCCTCCCCATCCTCACCTCTCTCCCCTCCCCACCTCTCTCCCTTCCCCATCCTCACCCTCCCCATCCTCACCTCTCTCCCCTCCCCACCTCTATCCCCTCCCCACCTCTCTCCCCTCCCCACCTCTCTCCCTTCCCCATCCTCACCCTCCCCCTCCCCACCTCTATCCCCTCTCCACCTCTATCCCCTCCCCACCTCTCTCCCCTCCCCACCTCTCTCCCCTCTCCATCCTCACCCTCCCCCTCCCCACCTCTATCCCCTCTCCACCTCTATCCCCTCCCCACCTCTCTCCCCTCCCCACCTCTCTCCCCTCTCCATCCTCACCCTCCCCCTCCCCACCTCTATCCCCTCTCCACCTCTATCCCCTCCCCACCTCTCTCCCCTCCCCACCTCTCTCCCCTCTCCATCCTCACCCTCCTCCTCCCCACCTCTATCCCCTCCCCACCTCCACACGCCAGCGTTCCCACCCCTCCGCACGCCAGCGTTCAAGGGTTTTATCAAAAGGTTGATGGAACTTGGGGGCTCCCCACCTCTCTCCCCTCCCCAGCTCTATCCCCTCTCCCCATCCCCACCTCTGTCCCCTCCCCCTTCCCACCTCTATCCCCTCCCCATCCCTACCTGTGCCCCCTCCCCACTCTGCCTTCTCCCTACTCCCACCTCAGTCCCCTCCCCATCCTCACCTCTGCCCCACCCCGAACCCAGCGATGCCCAGGACACTGAGGTGCTCCCCGGAGAGTGGACCAGGAAGTAACCCGCTAACCCTCAGCACAAGCAGCCACTCTGTCCAAGCCTGCACCTCGGGCCTCCCGGACCCACAGGCTGACACCGCGTCCCTCTGACCGAACGGAGCTGGAATGGGGCCTTCTGGGCCCAGAGCTGGCATTTCCCACCCCCACCTCCCCTTCCCCCTCACCCCACACACAGGGCCACTTCCTCCCCCGCCCTCCGAGGCCCCGGCTGGACCAGACGGCTGTGGGCACGAGGCAGCCCCCTCGGGCCAGCAGCGCCTCTCAGGGCTCCTCGGTCTCCTCCGGCTCTGGAGACGGGGGGGCTGCTCTCCTGCTGGCGGGCCTCTGGCCACAGACCAACCCATTGGGAAGGGAGGCTGGACCCTCGAGGGCGACACTCCAGAGAAGGAGCAGCCGTGAGCCATCTCACTGGGACCCCAGCAGCCAGGGACACGTGCACCTGCGGACGAGGGCCACCTGGGAGCAGCAGTGCCGGAAGCCAGTTCCAACACGTCATAATTACAAGGGTTTTATCAAAAGGTTGATGGAACTTGGGGGCTCAACAAGGGCTGAGTCACATATGTAATCACCTGTTGGAACCGCTGGAAGGCACTCCCCCCAAACCTGAATAGGATGATTTTTTGCTGCCAGACAGCTCAGGGCTTCTCAATCTACATGTTATTGCCTCCTGTTGGCCAAACACCTGAACAGCTGTAGGCTATTCCCCAATCTGTACGAAACCCTACCCTTTGATGTGTGTTATTTCCACCTTGCCTCAGGACAAATTGTGTTAATAAAAAGCAAGGGACCTGAGCCAAGAACTAAGAACTCAGAACGTTAGCTCCTTTAGCTGAAGCTCCTCTGACCCCCAATGCCTTTCAAAGCCATCTTTCCTCTCTGGACTCTTAGTTAATCTACGCACTGCCTTCCTCCAGATTGCTGCACCCTTCTTAATGCTGGGACAGGAACCCTGGCAAGCAACCCCCACAGCATTGCACCCTGTGCTGGGTAGCATCACCACACATGTGTGACAACAGCTGGCCTGTTCGTGGGTCTGGTTTTGCTCGTGCTGTCTCCAGAATCTGGTAGATCATTGGCTGTGATGAGGGAGTGAATGAATGAACAAATGAGTCATGGGTGACCAAACAGACAAACACGAGAGGAGGGCAGCTCTGCGGAGAGAGACTCCGTGGGGACTTCCTGCGGCAAACTGAGAGGCCAGGAGCGGCCAGGGGGCCGTGCCAATTAATGAAATCATTTCCGACGGTTCCTCTGTCACCAACGGGGAACACGTGCTTCGCGAGGAGAACACAGACCCTCACTGGGCCCAGCTGAGGGCCACCCCACACCGCCCCCTTCTCGGGGGATGCCGCGGGGATGGCTCCCATCTTTCTGAGAACTGAAGAGGCGCCACATGAGTGCCCCCTGGCGGAGGGAGTCCCTCTGAGCGCCCGGAGAGGCGGAGAGAGGCTGCCGCCCTGGGTGTGCCCGGCCCTGCCCTTGGGGCCAGGTCTGTGGGTGGAAATGTCACGGTCAGTGGCCTCCAGAGGTGGCCTCTTCCGAAGAGCCCGGCTGAGGGGCCGTAAGACCTCGATGGTTGGGCAAAACTGGAGCCATGACTCCTGCGAGCGTGGAGCCTGACTGGGCGGAGAGCTAAGACGGGGCGGGGCGGGGCTCACAAACTCTGAGGGACTGCGGGGTTCTGGGGAGAAGGTGGTGTTCCCTGCCTCCTCCTCTCTGCAGGGGCCTCCAGGGGATGTGGGAGGGGGAGTCCAGAGCTCAGCCCGGCCATACCCTCAGCCTCGCCTCTCCCACGCCCGGTCCGAATCCAGGGCCCAAACACACCTGCCTGGCTCCGGGGATTGAAGGAAGGTCTCGATGTGGGCAATGCGCTACCACCCTGAGAGCCTGCCTCCCGGGGCCGACACGTGGGGACCAAGGGCGGAGACGGCAGGCAGGGCCCAGCCGCTCTCTCGAAGCTCCAGGTGCTGCCCCCGCCCTGAGCAATTGAATCCTCAGTGACCCCTCACCTCTCCATGGCCTGCCCCCTCCTCAGTGGGCAGGGCACACAGGACCCGCCCGTCACCAGATGGCAGTCACATACCCCACAGCCAGGGCTCCGGGCAGAGCCGGCCTCGCCACCACGGAGTAAGACAGCTTCTGGGGGCTCGGGTGGAGCCTTGACCCAGGAACCAGGAGGTCACGGTTGGGTTCCTGCTCAGGACACAGGCCTGGGTTATGGGCTCCGTCCCCAATGTGGGGCAGGAGGCAGCCGATCAAGGATTCTCTCTCGTCATTGATGTTTCTCTCTCTCTCTCCCTCTCCCTTCCTCTCTGAAATCAATAAGTATATATATATTTTTTAAAATATATTTTATTGATTTTATACAGAGAGGAAGGGAGAGAGATAGAGAGCCAGAAACATCGATGAGAGAGAGTCATCGATCAGCTGCCTCTTGCACACCCCCCACTGGGGATGTGCCCGCAACCAAGGTACATGCCCCTGACCGGAATCGAACCCGGGTCCCTTCAGTCCCCACGCCGACGCTCTATCCATTGAGCCAAACCGGTTTCAGCAATAAGAATATATTTTAAAAGGCAGCTTCCGTCTGGTCATCATGAATATGATGATGGAGCCCCTCCCGCCACAGAGCGCCATTCCAGCTGCTGAGAAGCCAGCAGACAGCATGTGGCGAGTGACTCACACTCATGAGGCACTTTCCCAGAGACCATAGCATCCCATCTGGGCAAGTGCCGCTGAGGGCGGGGGCTGACCCTGAACACAGAGTCACAGGTGGGGACACTGAGGCTCAGGCGGGGTGACCCGCCCCGGGGCGCCCCCAGAGCCGGCGGAGCTGGAGGCTGACTCCCCGCGAGGTCCTGCCCGGCAGGAAAGGCAGCACATGTCCGTCCGGAGGAGAGAAGAGAGCGGAGGGGGGGACACGGAGCCAGATTAAATCAACATCTCCATCTGGGCTGCGTGACAGAGCCGAATTCCTTAAAAGTAGCAGAATGGCGCTGCCAGCCCGGCCGTGCCTATTCTGGGTTTATGAGAAAGCTTTTCTCTCTATACAAGGAGCTTCCAGTAGCAAACCCCAGAAACTGACAAATTCTTCGCTGCCTCTTTGCATTTCCCCAGGAAATTCCAGCCCCACGGCATCTGCACTCCCGCTGGCGAAGGGCTCAGCCCACAGCTCCTGGAACCCACACAGGAGGGAGACCTCCCCGGGCAAGGGGGTTCTCAGGGGCGCCCAGAGATGCAGGATATCCAGGCAGATGACGCCGATAGCTTCCTGGGGTCCTGCCACCATGCACGTCTGCAGAGAACCTCACACGTGAGAGCCAGGAGGGGGCCGTGAAAATCCTGAGCAATGGTGGCTGCAAACCCGAGCTCCAGGGGGTGTTAGCAAAAGGGCCCCAATGGGGAGGAGGCAGCCTGTGTCCTTATCCAGGCCTGAGACTGAGCTCCCTGGAAACAGGTCTCCCTGGGGGTCTGGTGAGTCCTGAGAGGAGCTGAGTGGTTGAATGAGGTACTTGCTGCTGTTACTCAGTCACCTGCATGGTCTGGAGTAGAGATGGAGATTCCACTGCAATTTTCTAAGCCTTTCACGAGGGCTACACCAAAATCAACCAGCCAATCAACCAATCAACCAACTAATCAACTAACCAACCAACTAATCAACTAACCAACCAACTAATCAACCAATTAAATAGCTAATCAACCAACAAACCATCCAATCAGCCAATCAACCAACCAACCAACCAATTAATTAACCAATCAGCCAATCATCAACCAAACCACCAATCAACCAATCAGCCAAACAACCAACTAACCAATCAACCAAACAATCAAACAACTAATCAGCTAATCAACCGACCAAACAACCAACCACCCACCCACCCACCCAAAAGCCCTCCCAACCCTCCTCCTCTGTCCTCCCATCAGCCTCTGCCTCCTCTGGGCGTGTCTGTGAGGAAGGCGCGGTCTCCATCAGGGGCCCAGGGCACCGGCCTCCGTGCAGCCGCAGCCACCTTTCTAACTGGCAACTGAGGAGCCCGTTAGAGAAAGACCCTCCCTCACCGAAGCCGGTTTGGCTCAGTGGTAGAGCGTCGGTCTGCGGACTGGAAGGTCCCAGGTTCGATTCCGGTCAAGGGCATGTACATTGGTTGTGGGCACATCCCCGGTAGGGGGTGTGCAGGAGGCAGCTGGTTGATATTTCTCTCTCATCAACGCTTCTAGCTCTCTAGCTCTCTCCCTTGCTCTTTAAAAAAATCAATAAAATACATTAAAAGAAAAGAAAAAGAAAGACCCTCCCCCTCGCAGCAGGCGGGGATGTGCCCAGGACTGTGCGGGCACCGCTGGCACTTGCCTGTCTCAGTTTGGGTTCGGCCGGGAACAGCCTGAGACCAGGCCTCAGAGCTGGAGTGTCTCTGGGGGGGAGTCCACGCAGTGGAGGAACAGAGACGTGGAGGAGGAAACACCTGTGACGCAGGCTGCGCAGAGCACCGGCCCCCTGGGACTCCGGCTGGCTGGGGACCCTGGGGTCTGAGGAGCCTCCGAACGGCCCTCCAAAGCCGGGAGGCTGCTGGCGACCCACCCGACCTCCCGCCACCCGGGCAGCGTGCTTCTCACCATCCCGTGTCACAGGGAGCAGCCGGAGGCAGGGAGAAGCCACACGTGCCCGAGGAGATGGAGCAACAGTTAGACCCCAGCTCTCTCTGGATCCTGAACATTTATGCCAAATACCCACCTGTGTCCCACAGGATGGGCTTTCCATAAAAAATCTGTGACAGGAGCTTCTGAAATGAACCTGGAGGGTAACGTAGCACTCCCACCATCCCCTGTGCCCACGTGAGCAGCGGGCTGGGTGCCAGCAGCGGGGCCAGCAGCCCTTGGGGTGGCCATTCACAGACACCCCGGTCCCTGGGTTTCAGGACCTCAGGGGGTCTGCGAGGCCTCGGAGGGCAGAGCCATTGTGGGAACTCCCAGCCTGCGAGCGAGAACCTCAAAACGCAGGCTCCAGCCGGGCTGCCACCGCCGGCACCGAGGGCATCGCCCGCCGGGAGGCCTGGCAGCGGGCAGGCTCCGGCACATGGCGGCACCGCCTCCAGGCCAGCTCCCCAGCACGAGTGCTCCCTCCTTCCCGGCACCAGCCTGGCCTCCGGCCGCGGCCAGCGGGGGGCCGCAGCGGGAGCCGTTGACTTTGGAGAATGCTGTGGAAAGAGGTGCTGCCCTGAAAGCTATTTGCTGATGTGTAAGAACCAACTTCTTCTTCTTTTTTCTGTAAAATATCCTTTCCCTGGAATTTCGTAGGGAGTTTATCAGGTCAAACCACTCTGGGTTTAACTCTTCCAGTGAGCACATAATATCACCATAGAAGATCTCTTGCCCTGGCTGGTTTGGCTCCATGGATAGAGTGTCAGTCTTCGGACTAAAGGGTCCTGGGTTCGATTCTGGGCAAGGGCATGTGCCAGGGTTGCAGACTCGATCCCCAGTAGGGGGCGTACAGGAGGCAGCCGACCAATGATTCTCTCTCATCATTGGTGTTTCTATCTCTCCCTCTCCCTTCCTCTCTGACATCAATAAAAACACGTATTTTTTAAAAGATCCCTTGTCCTCACTTACGTGTGCTGAAAGCACTGTGATTGCTGCTAAGAGACACAGAAATCATTACAAACGTCCTCCTAACTCTTGCCCTCACTGCAAACACACACACTCACACACACACTCACACACACACACACTCACACACTCACACACACACTCACACACACACTCACACACACACTCACACACACACTCACATACACACACACTCACACATACATTCACACACTCACTTATATACACTCATACACACACTCACACACACACTCACTCACACATACACACACACTCACACATACATTCACACACTCACTTATATACACTCATACACACACTCACACACACTCGCACAATCGCACACACACTCACACACACACTCACACACACACACTCACACACACACTCAACACACACACACTCACACACACACTCACACACACACTCACACACACACTCACACACACACACACTCACACATACATTCATACACACACTCACACACACACTCACACACACACTCACACACACACTCCATACACACACTCACACACACACTCACACACACACTCACACACACACTCACACACACACTCACACACACACTCACACACACACTCACACACACATTCATACACACACTCACACACACACTCACACACACACTCACACACACACTCACACACTCACTTATATACACTCATACACACACTCACACACACACTCACACACACACTCACACACACACTCACACACACACTCACACACACACTCACACACACACTCACACACACACTCACTCACACATACACACACACTCACACACACACTCACACACACACTTATATACACTCATACACACACTCACACACACACTCACACACACACTCACACACACACTCACACACACACTCACACACACACTCACACACACACTCATACACACACTCACACATACACACACTCACACATACATTCACACACTCACTTATATACACTCACACACACACTCACACACACACTCACACACACACTCACACACACACTCACACACACACTCACACACACACTCACACACACACTCACACACACACACACTCACACATACATTCATACACACACTCACACACACACTCACACACACACTCACACACACACTCCATACACACACTCACACACACACTCACACACACACTCACACACACACTCACACACACACTCACACACACACTCACACACACACTCACACACACATTCATACACACACTCACACACACACTCACACACACACTCACACACACACTCACACACTCACTTATATACACTCATACACACACTCACACACACACTCACACACACACTCACACACACACTCACACACACACTCACACACACACTCACACACACACTCACTCACACATACACACACACTCACACACACACTCACACACACACTTATATACACTCATACACACACTCACACACACACTCACACACACACTCACACACACACTCACACACACACTCACACACACACTCACACACACACTCACACATACACACACTCACACACACACTCACACATACATTCACACACACACTCACACACACACTCACACACACACTCACACACACACTCACACACACACTCACACACACACTCACTCACACATACACACACACTCACACATACATTCACACACTCACTTATATACACTCATACACACACTCACACACACTCACACAATCGCACACACACTCACACACACACTCACACACACACACTCACACACACACTCACACACACATTCATACACACACTCACACATACACACACTCACACATACATTCACACACTCACTTATATACACTCATACACACACTCACACACACTCGCACAATCGCACACACACTCACACACACTCACACACACACATTCATACACACACTCACACACACACTCACACACACACTCACACATACACACACTCACACACACACTCACACACACACTCACACATACACACACTCACACATACACACACTCATACACACACTCACACATACACACACTCACACACACACTCACACACACACTCACACACACACTCACACACACACTCACACACACACTCACACATACACACACTCACACACACACTCACACACACACTCACACATACACACACTCACACACACACTCACACACACACTCACACATACACACACTCATACACACACTCACACATACACACACTCACACACACACTCACACACACACTCACACACACACTCACACATACACACACTCACACACACACTCACACACACACTCACACACACACTCACACACACACTCACACACACACACACTCACACATACATTCACACACTCACTTATATACACTCATACACACACTCACACACACTCGCACAATCGCACACACACTCACACACACTCACACACACTCACACACACCCGCACATACACACACACTCACACATACATTCACACACACACACACTCACACATACACACACATTCACACACACTCACACACTTATATACACTCATGCACACACACACTCGCACGCACACACACATTCACACACACTCACACTCGCGCGCACGCACACACACACACACACTCACACTCGCACACGTGGCCCGAAATGCCGGTCCTGCCGAGGTGAGGAACCCACAGTGTGGTCCTCAAAGGCCTGTCCCTGGGAGGCTGGGTGGCAGGACACAGGACCTCCCGGCGTGGCTTTTGCAGTTTCCCTGAGTCTGCAGTTACTTCAGAAGGAGAGGCCGGATGCTCGAAATCCGTGCACGAGCAGGCCTCCCTCCCCGGCTGCGGCACGGCTTCCCTCTGGCGCCCAATCGGGCTCCCTCCCAGCCCCGCTCCGTCCAGAAGGATGTCCGGAAGGACACCGTCTAATTAGCATATTACACTTCCATCATTCCAGATAAGAACTTAACAGTTTTTAAAGGTTCAGGGCCACTCATCCAGCAGCACTCTGCCTCTCTGGGACCAGCCACTCCTGCAGAGCGGCAGTGCTCCCGTCCCCTGAGGGCCCGGCCCACGGCCCACTGCACTTGGCTGCGGGCTGAGAGCCGGCCACGTCGGCCTGAGACACACAGTCACCCCGGGCCCGGCCGCCGAGCCGGCCTTTCTGTGACGCGAGACCCAACTCCCTGCCGCTCAGAACAGTGGCCTGCCTCCTCCCCTCGAGCAAGACGAGGCCTCCGGGAGGACACCATCCTCGGCAAAGACGAGGCGCTTGGCCGGCGTCTGTCAGTTCCAGAGGCCTCACCCCCTCGCTCGGCGGGACCTGGCCTCTCCCGCCTCAGAGCCAGAGAGCAGCTGGGACGGGCCGGCGCCTCCCGCCAGCGAGGCCGCGGCCTGAGGTTCCCCTCACACACCGGCCGTGTTGCTGTCCCTCCTAAGCCAGCGCCCGGTAAGGCCTGGTGACACGGCGTGTGGCACGGCGCTCCTCCTGCATCAGGAGCAGCGCAGGCCTCCACCGCCGCTCCGGGGGAACAGGACTCGGTCAGCACCCCGACCGGACAAAGCGGTCAGGGCTCCCGAACCAAGGCCAGGTCGCTCTCTTCTAACATGCTTCTCCCAATTTCACAGAGAGGAAGGGAGAAGGAGAGAGACAGAAACATTCGTGATGACAGAGAACCATGGATGGGCCGCCTCCTGCACGCCCCCTACTGGGGATGTGCCTACCACCCGGGCCTGTGCCCTGACCAGGAATCGAACCCTGACCTCTTGGTTCATGGGTCAATGCTCAACCCCTGAGCCCTGCCAGCCGGGCAGGAGGCCATTCTTAACCCAGTCTCCCCACTTGGGGTCCAGGTGAAGGACTGTCCTGGCAAAGGCACCCCAGCAGGGCAGGAGCTGGAAGTCTGCGGTGTATGTCACCCACTGCTTGTCATAGTTGGGGTGCCCCACAGAGCCCCTCACAGCCCATTAGAGACATGGGGCCGGGGACAGCCCCCGGGAGGCCCCGAGCTGAGGGTCTGAGCTGAGCCTGAGGTTTTCAGGGACCTGTTTCCAGTTTGGGGATCTGTCCCTCAGCACGTCTGCACCCCAAGCTGAGTGGGGTCCCGGGACAGACCTGCAGAGCAAATGAAGGAAAGCACACGCTGGGAGGTTTGTGGAGAAGCTTCTAGAACCATCAGCAGAGTGAGGTGAGGTGGCAGCCCATCTTCCCGCGTGCAGACGCGGAGGCTGGGAGGACAGGGAGCTGAGGCCCAGACCTGGTGCTCCGGGTGTCCTCAGGCTCCGGCCCCTCCCCAGTAAACACCAGACAACATGCGTGTCTTCCCCGAAGCAGCATAAACACACACAGATGGGATGCAGATGCCAGGACACAAAGAGGCCTTATGCTGGGACACAGATCTCCAAGCGCCTGCTCGGAGCGGGGCCGGCAGGGCCCGCCTCCCGTCTTAAGTCACGGACACCCACTCGAGGCCACGGGAGGGTTCACCGAGACACTTAACACCACCCACCACCACCCTAGCGCCGGGGCCCGGCGGTGTCCTGCAGCTATGAGTGTCTCCCACTCCCGCTCCTCCCACCCTCTCCACAGCCCAGGCTCGTCCGGCGGAAAACACTGGGAATCCCGACGGCTCTGGCCAGGGCAACCCACCCCCTGCCCTGCCCGCTGGTGCCGGAAGGGCCCGGAACTGGAGGTCAGGGGCAGCCCTGCCCCAGCACGTGCACGGGGGCTGCGGACACGGGTCCGGGGCCAGGAGCTGAGTCTCCATCTCCCCTCCCGGCCTCGCCAGTCCTTCCGGAACAGTCTAACCAAACCCGGGATCCCCCCTTCCCTGCGGGCAGGGAGGGCCCCCCGCCCATCACCAAGGACGTGCCTGGGGCGCTGGCTCCCCACCTCGGACCCTGAGGACAGAGCCTGTGCCCTTGGCCCAAACCAGGGCACCAGGGAGAGGGCCTCCCCAGGGAGCGTGCGAGGCGGGATGGAAGTCCGTCCCCGAGGCGGGCTGGAGAGTGGGGGCACCGGCGGGGGGAGAGGGGTGCAGGGAAGGCCCCGCACCCCAGGCTGCCCTCTCCCCGGGGCACCAGGACCCCACTGCCCCGGCTCCCAGCAGAGCCTCTGCCACCTTCAGCTGCTCAGAGGATTGGGCCCCAGAGCAGGCGGTGGGGGCAGCTGAGAGGGGACATGGCCTTCCCCAGAGGCCACAGTGCCCAGACCCACCAGCCGCTCCCACCCCAAATCAGAAACACCCCCAGAGAGCGCCCGTGGCGGGGGGGGGGGGGGGGGAGCTGAGAGGGCGGAGAGGAGGGTGGTCAGCAGGACCCACACTCAGCGGCTTCACTGGGGCCCCCCACTCCCCGGCAGCTGCCCAGCTGTCTGCCTCCCCAGCGGGGGGCCTGGCACTGCAGGGGCCACGGGGTGCGTGGTGCGGGCTCTACAGAGGCTGGGGGCGCAGGCAGGCGGCTCCGGGCCTCCATCCCAGACGCAGGGGCCGGGGAGGGGCTGGGGAGCCAGCCGTCCTGTCCCCGCAGACTGGGCGCCCCCTCCTCTCACCTCCCCCGGGAGACACAGGGCCATGGCTCCCTCCATCCCCCCCCCCCCCCCCCCGCGCCCCGCGCAGCGCGCTCCTCACCCTGAGGCGGCGGCTCTGTCTCCGGAGCCAGCTTCTCCCTCAGGGCCGCCTTCCTGGCCTTGGGCGCCCTCTTGGGGGGCCTGGGTGCGGGTGGGGGCGGCTCCTGCGCCTCCTCCTGGGTGCCCGCGGGCAGCGGCGGGGAGAAGGGCTCGGGCTGGGGCTCGGGCTCCCCGTGCCCGTAGTAGGGCTCCTGGCTCCAGGGCTCCTGCACCGAGTGGCCGCCGGGGTCCTCCAGGGCCGCGCCCTGGGCCCCAGCTCCCGGCAGGGCCACCTCCAGGAGCGCCAGGGCCAGCGCCAGCGTGGCGGGCCCCCCGCCGGCCATGCCCACGCCCCGGCCCGGGCAGGGGGGCAGGGTCTGGGTGGCTGGAGCGAGGGCGTGCGTGGGACGGCGCGGGGCAGGGGCGCCCGGCTCTGCAGCGCTCGGGGCTGGGAAGCTGCCGGCCGGCGGGTGGCGCGTGTGACCGGCCCGCTGGGCCGGGCTGGGCTGGGCCGGGCTGGGCCGGGCTGGGCTGGGCTGGGCTGGGCCGGGCTGGGCCGGGCTGGGCTGGGCTGGGCCAGGCTGGGCCGGGCAAGGGGCGGGCAGGGACCCGCCAGGCGCAGGGCGGGCACGCGCAGGGGTCCGGCCCCGCCCTTCCCTCCCTCCCCCTCCAGCCGCTGGGCTGGCCCTGGGAGGCAGGTAAGGGAGTGTCCCCATCCCAGCAGCTGTCTCCCCCCCGCCCCTCCCGCTCCAGGCACCGGCGGCCAGGGAGCTGCCCTGCTGGGCCAGGAAGGGGCTGGAGGGTTCGAGTTACAGGTTGCGGACCCGCCCTCACCGGAAAGCACATTGGAGCTGGGCGGCCTGCTGGCAGCCAGACCTCCACCCCCCGCCCCCGGGCCCTGATCCGGGAGATGTAACAGAATTCCTGAGGCCCCAGGTCACCAGGGGTCAGAGGAGCACAGCGACCCCCAAGGGTCCCTCTCCCCCCCAGGGTGCCTCTGAGGGACGGAGGGTGAGCATGGGGAGGGTCCGGGCCGCCAGGTGCCCACAGGCCCCGCATCCCCCCTAACCCCCCACCCCCCTCCCCCCACCCCCGTGCCAGGCAGGGAGGGCGGGCGCCGCCACCTTGGGGAAGGTGCCCCTGCCCCACACCTTCGTGTGTGCCCTTCGGGCGGGAAGTCGGGCCTTAAACCTTCATTTCCTGCCCGGGCTGAGGGCTCCATCCCCAGGGTGGGGCACTCAGGAGGCAGCCAATTCATGTTGATGTTTCTCCCTCTCTCATCCTCTCCCAGTAAAATCAATTAAAGAAATATTTTTAAAAATCAATCAATCAATCAACTAAATAAACAGCCCGCTGGGTGTAGTCCCGGAGCCCAATTTGGAAATGGAGGCGGCTCCTGGGCGTCACTCTGGGCCTGCTCCCCTGGTGAGCATGCCCGTGGGCGCGGTGCGTCTGGGCCTCCCTGCCCGCCTCCGGACACTCGGTCGGTGCAGCGAATTCCTGTTTCACAGCCCACACCTGTGCGTGTCAGGTCCCCGCACACCTCCCGCCAATCCCTTCCCAAGTCACAGCCCCCAGTCAGAGTCCCGTGCTGCCGTCTGACGCGGATCCAGAGAACATTCGGTGGAAACATGTTCAGACCACCCCTGTCATCGTGTCTCACGGCGAGCGCCCCACCTGCTCTTCCCCGCAGTGTCCTCGAGATGCTGACACTCGGAGCCAGCGAAGGTGGGACTGCTTTATTTTTTAAGATTGGTCGCTTGAAAAACCAGCTGCTATGTTTTAAAAAATACACGCTCTGACAGTCGCTGCTAAAAATACAGCCTGGAGACGCATGCTAGTGGAGAGAGGTACGAAGTTGTTATGGCAACTGTGATCATAACGACGAAGCTGGCGGGTTTTCCGAGTCACCGGGCAAGGTGGCGGTGTGAGTGCGGGGAGGCCTCCGCCTGGGGCTGGCACCACCCTCACGGCGAGGCTTCAGCAGGCGCTCGGACCCGTGCTCCGCAGATAAGCTGGGTCCCGGGCCCTGGGCCCGCCCCGAGCGCTCAGCTCCCTCCTCGCAGGATGCTGTGACCTCCATCGGCTGTGCGGTGCCTCCGGGTGGACCTGAGAGCGGGCTCGGGCTCCGGCTGTCCCATGTGTAAGCAAGAAGATGCGGCTGTGGACACGGCTGAGAAATCAGACCCGCGGGACCGTGGGGAGCCGACCTCAGCATCCCGGGGGGCCGCCCCCGCGCAGGACAGGCCCAGGAAGGACCGCATTCCGCCGGGCCCAGCGGACCAGCGGCCGAGCAGCCACGGCACGGAGCAGCCACGGCCGGAGCAGCCACGGCCGGAGCAGCCACAGCCAGGAGTGGCAGTTGGGCAGCAGGTCTCCGTGGAGACGCTCTGGATGGTTCACCAGGAAACTCACCAAACTGACAAAACAGCACAAGGCCCGTCCGAGCCCGCTTCCCGCCGGGCCCTGGGGAAGAGGGAAAGTGTCCTCGCAGCCAGGGAAGGACGGACACTGCCGAACAGGACAGAGCGGCTGGCTTCGTCCCCGCCTCTGGGCCTCCCTGTCTGCACGGCCGATGGCACAGCCCCAGTCCTCCTGCCAGCGCCTCCCTCCTCACCCACCACACCCCCTCCGCCCACCTGCCCTGAGACCGGCTTCCTGCCCGTCACCCCCGGAGGCCCTCGCCACCCTCAGGCCTCCCCGCGCTCCCCTCCTCCTCACTCCTCGGGCGTCGGTATGGAAATAAAGTCTCACCGGCACTGGCCCTGCTCCACTCACCCTCATCCCACTGACAGGCGCACCCTCACCCAGCCCGGGAGCACCCCTGCTGGTTACCTCCCTCTGCTTCAGTCCAACGCTGTCTCCGTGTTACATGCCAGGAACATGGAGAAAGGGGCTCCTGGGCAGAACGTGTGTTAACCTCGTCATTGCACCCTGGTGAGCCTCAGTTTCCTTATCCGTAAAATGGGACAGTAATGCCTCCCCAGCTCAGGAGAGAGATGGGAGAGATGGTTCACACCTGGACACACACATACACATACACACACACACACACACACACACACATATACACACACTCACACACATACACACACATACACACACACTCACACACACACTCACACACACTCACACACACACACATATACACACTCACACACACATATATATACACACACACACTCACACACACACTCACACACACACTCACACACACACTCACACACACTCACACACACACTCACACACACTCACACACACACTCACACACACACTCACACACACACTCACACACACACTCACACACACACACTCACACACACACACTCACACACACACACTCACACACACACACACCATGTCAGGGCTCGCTAAGCCGGGGCCCAGGACTCCTCCTCCCGCCTCCAGCAGCTCCAGCCCCTGGGGATCTGCCAGGTCAGGTCTCCGCTCCCTCACGTGCCAGCCTCCCTCCGCAGCCTCTGGGCACATGTGCCGAAGTCAGAATAAAGTTTAAATTAAACCCAGAGGCCGCAGTGCTTTACACAAACCCCACTGCCAGCCTCTGCCCCGAACGCCGGGCCCGGACAGTCACCGTGAGTACTGTGCGCTGCCCCCGGGGCCTGGCTTCTCCCCGGCCTGGCTCCACCGGCCTGGGGACCTCCAGAGAGAATGAATCTGGGCAGGAAGCCTCTGATCTGGGATGCAGGCCATCCCGCATGTTCTAGAAGGAGGGAGAGGCAGGGGTGGTGCAGGGCAGCCCCCACGGACCGGGAGACTCTGGGACAGCGGCTGCCTGCTCTCAGCGCCTCCTCCGCTGTCACCAGCCCTGGCTCCCTCCCCCGGTTGATTTCCAGCTGCTGTTCTCTGCCTGTGGGTGCCCCCGGCGCCTGTGGGTGCTCACGCAGGACACATGAGCCTGCCCTGCCAGCCGGGCGCAAGGATCCCCCGCTGGGAGGCTCCTGGGGGAAGGAGAAGAGGAGGGGGAATGAGAGAAGGTGGGGGAGTAGGGGGTGGGGTGGATGAGAGAAGGTGGGAGGGTGAGGAAGGAGGAAGGAGGGAGGAGGGAGGGCCCGAGCAGGGGGAGGAGGAGCTGCTTCGGGGTGAGGGGGGCTGAGGAGAGCCCCCAGAGAGGACACTTTCTCAGCCTCTGCCCAGGCTGCTGCGCCCCCGAGGACGGCGCGGCGGGTGCTGGGCCGCCCGCGGCCACAGCTCCGAGGACACAGACAGGAGCCACCGAAGTGCTGCCGGCGGGTATGAGAGGCCAGTAGTTGCAGTTCCCACAGCAATTAGTTAGCGTCCCATCCAGCCCAGCGCCACGGTCACCCCCGGATCTGGCTTTCCCCGCCCCGCAGGCCGGACCAGCGTGGGCACAGGGTACCCCCCCCCCCCCGGCTGGCTCCTCCATGCAGGGCCGCACTGCCGCACTCAGAGCCTCCGATGCCAGCCTGGCAGCCGGCCGGCTCGGCACGCGCCCAGAGCTCGTTAGCGGTGGAAATTATTGGAAAGACGCGCACGCTCATTACTCTGGTTTTCCAGTGAATCAGAGGCCATCTCTGCCGGCCTTGGCTAGAGCTGCAAAACACATCGGCGTGTCCATTGCCACTAGTGCAGAGAGAGAGTGGCTCCCACAGGATCCCACGGGATGGCACACCGTGATGGAAATGCGCGCATTAACAAACACTGTTTGTAAACAGCCTCTTGGAGGCGGACGGACGTGGTGCCGCAATGTCTGTACGCGGTGCCCGTCCAGCAGATCCGGGCCCCGATTTCCAACGCGGCTTCCAAGTGGGACTCCCAGGACCCTGAGCTTCCCCTGCCACCACCCTGGCACAGGGCGCTCTCCTCCGCAGGTGCCCATCGGCGCCTCCTCTGGACAGAGAGGGTCACTCCCTCACTCCCTCATCAGATACGGGCTGGGCACCGGCAGGCTTCCCGCTGTGAGGAGCAGGACACAGAATTTGTTCTTGTTTTTAAATATATTTTTATTGATGTCGGAGAGGAAGGGAGAGGGAGAGAGAGTCCTCGCATGCACACGCGCGCGCGCACACACACACACACACACACACACACACAGCCTCCCCCCAGTCCACACACACACACACACACACACAGCCTGACCCCCCAGTCCTCACACACACACACACACACACACACACACAGCCTCCCCTCCCCCAGGTCCACACACACACACACACACACACACACAGCCTCCCCCCAGTCCACACACACACACACACACACACAGCCTGACCCCCCAGTCCTCACACACACACACACACACACACACACACAGCCTCCCCTCCCCCAGGTCCACACACACACACACACACACACACACAGCCTCCCCCCAGTCCACACACACACACACACACACACAGCCTGACCCCCCAGTCCACACACACACACACACACACACACAGCCTGACCCCCCAGTCCTCACACACACACACACACACACACACACACAGACACAGCCTCCCCCCAGTCCTCACACACACACACACACACAGCCTCCCCTAGTCCTCACACACAGACCCCGTCTCTAATCGCCAGAAAGGGCTTCCCTGGCTTGCCTGGAGCCCCTGCCAAAGCCCACCTGCCCAACAGCCACCTTGCCCCTGGGGGGCCCTGCATGGCAGATGCACTGCCCCCCTCGTCCCCCATGTCGGTGGCTGTCTCTCCCAGGAACCCCAGCCCCTCTCGCCAGCACAGGAAGTGGGGTGACCATGGCAGACGCTTCCAGAAGACAAGGAAAGCGGACAGTGCTGGCCGGTGGCCATGTCTGCCATCACCGTCTTTCAGATGCTCGGGCCAGCCCCTACTCCCTGTCTTGGGGGGCCAGTGGAGAGAGACGGGGTCATGCCAGCTTTTCACACAGGACAGGGGGTGGCATAGAAGGCACCCTCCTGTGGGACGGGGGGGGGGGGGGGGAGACACCGCACTGGGGCACAGGTGACACGTGCCGGGGCCCCGAGGACTGCAGGCGGGAGACAGTCCAGGTGGCCCTCATCCGGGGCCTCAGGTGGGTCCTAGCCCAGGCGCCCCATCACCCCGCCCCAGCCCCGCCCGTCCCTCCTCTGACAGCCGCGGCCAAGGCCAGCGCACACCAGGGCCGGCCTGTTCCCTGGCGCCCAAAGACCGCCCCCCCCCCCCCGCCCCCAGCCAAGTATGCTTGTGTCCAGCGCAGCCTGCTCCTGGGGAAACAGGGTTGCCATGGCGATGCCCGACCTGGGCCTGCTCTGGCGGGTTGGAAACAGGACCCAGGTAACCAGCCAAACCAGCAAAGCAGGCCCCCGAGGTTCAGAACGGCTGCTCTTGGTCTGAACCCTCGGGGTCACCTGGAGGCTCTCAGGAGGAGAAGGGGAGCCCCCTGCGCCCCCCCACCTTGCCCCAGACCTGGTTCCCAGGAAGGCGGCTCCCAGCCCGGCGTGCTCCCCAGCGCTGCTCACCTCAGACCCGAACACAGCGGGGCTTTACCCCAGCGGCCGGGACGGCGGCTCCTCAGCCAGCCTCAGCGCCGGCTGATAAGGTCTGTGTGTCAGTGGGTTTCTCTCTCCGCTCCCAGCATTTATATTTTAGATATGTTTTTATTTTTAGATATGTTTTTATTGATTTCAGAGAGGAAGAGAGACAGAGGAGAGAGAGGGAGAGAGAGAGAGAGAGAGAGAGAGAGAGAGAGAGAGAGAGAGAGAGAGAGAGAAACATCCATTGTGAGAGAGAATCATCAATCAGCCGCTTCCTGCACGCCCCCCACTGGGGATGGAACCTGCAACCCGGGCCTGTGCCCTGACTGGGAATCTACCCCTGATCTCCTGGTTCATAGGTCGATGGCCAACCCCTGAGCCACGCTGCCCGGGGGACTGTGCCCTCTTTAACGGGCCGAAGAGAGAGAGCGTGTGAAGGTGCCGGTTCCGGGACAGCTGGGAACATGGCTGCCAGGGACCGCGAGCGGCGAGCCCTCAGTCCGGCCGGGAGGCTGCAGGGAGGTCGGGGCCAGGCCGGCCCCGCGCCGCCAGGCAGAGAGGAGGCTGGTCTGAGACGGCACAGGCAGGACCGCATAGCATCAGCACCGGCGTGCGGGATGGCGGCCACGTGTGCCGAGGCTGCGCCAGGCCTCCTGGACGAGACGCTGCTGACAGCCGGCGGGGGAGTCCGGGCGGGGGGCCAGCGCCACGCATCCGCCCAGACGGCACCGCCGCCTCCGCTGGGAGGGCCCGCCCTCCGCTCCTCCCCAGGGCAGGCGGGCAGCGGGCAGCGGGCAGCGGGCAGGCGGGCAGCGGGCAGGCGGGCAGGCGGGCAGGCGGGCAGGCGGGCAGCGGGCAGGCGGGCAGGCGGGCAGGCGGGCAGCGGGCAGGCGGGCAGGCGGGCAGGCGGGCAGCGGGCAGGCGGGCAGCGGGCAGGCGGGCAGCGGGCAGGCGGGCAGGCGGGCAGGCGGGCAGCGGGCAGGCGGGCAGGCGGGCAGGCGGGCAGGCGGGCAGCGGGCAGGCGGGCAGGCGGGCAGGCGGGCAGCGGGCAGGCGGGCAGGTGGGCAGCGGGCAGGCGGGCAGGCGGGCAGCAGGCAGCGGGCAGGCGGGCCGGAGGCTGAGCCAGGAGGACGAGGGAGGGTTCCGTCTCCAGAGCTGAGGGCGGGCCTTCGTAGGAATCGAATTAAAGGGGCCCTGGCCTCGGCACCTGCGGCTGCCGCCACGGGCCACCCTGCCACGTGGCACGGGAGGTGCCAGCGGGGGTCACGCCAGCGGCCCTCCATCCCCAGGGGCTGCCCTCCTGCCTCTCTGGGTGGACGGGCTGCTTCCTCCCTGTGCGGTTTGCCACCAGGGGGAGGCGAAGGGGCTCAGAACCAGCCTTCAGAAGGTGCCGCGTGGGCCTGGGGTTGTTCTGAGCTGAAGGAAATCTAGACCCTGCCAACCAGACAGCCTTCCTCTCCCTCCACCGCCTGGAAGAATGCGGAGGGAGGGCCTGGCAGCCCGGCCTGGCGCAGGCACACCAGGAATCTCCTGGCCGGCCAGCCCTGAGCCGCCGGGCGGGGCCGTGCAGACAGGGTTTCACGGAGGCCGGCCGGCCGCCCGCGCGGTGAGACGGCTCCCGGGAGGGCAGCAGAGGGCTCCGTGGAAGGCAGGGAGCAGACAGGACGGGGTGTGCCGGCTGGAGCGCAGGCAGCCCTCCTGGGGAGACCTCGGCGTGTGGAGCCGTTGTTCCCAAATCTCACCTTCCTGACCGGGAGCGCCGAGCGGCTGGGGTTTGGTTCGCTAGCACCGGCCACAGGCGATGGAGCCCGGCTCCCAGCTCCTGTTCGATTAAACCTCAGCCATGGACCCTCCAGGGCCGCACCACCCGCCGGGCTGCGGGCTGTGACCGGACAGAGCAGCCACTGTCCGCGCCTCCCACTTCCTGCCGTCCACTCTGTCATCCTGCGGCCTGGGACCCCAGTTTTACTGTCCCCGCCTCTGTCTGCAGATGGCACTGAGGCTCTGAGCTGCCCAAGGACCCCCTGCAGCCGTGGAGCCCTGTGCCCCCACCAGCACTCCTGGCAGCCCGGAAGGGGCAGGGGAGGGGGGACAGAGTCACTGACTTTGCCATCAGCCAGCAGGGCCCACGCCCTGCCCATGGCCCCGCCCCCAGACCAGCCCTGGCCCCGCCCCGGCCCGCAGCAGGAGGGACAGGAGGTCTCACCACCAGGCCCCTGTCCACGGGGCGCAGAGGGAAGCAGGTGCTGCTCTGTGGCGGAGGGAAAGAATGTGGGGGAGGGGGGGGTAAGGGGAGCCTGCACCGCGGAGCAGCCTGGCCTGGGGAGGAAGCCGGGTCAGGGGCTGCGGGCCCAGATGGAGTCCTGGGGAAGCCCCACTCGCTGTGCCCTCGGCCCGCCCAGTGCAGCCCCGCCTGTGCCAGGCTGGCCGGAGGCGGGAGGAGGGCGCTCGGCTCCGGGGGCTCTGGCGGCTGCCTCTCCCTGGGGCTTCTAGAAGGATCCAGACGCATATGTAATTTCAGGCTTTCCTTACTTTTCCCGCCTGGCACCGAAACCCAACCCGAAGCACTTAGCACAAACAGGAGGAAACCAATCCCGGCCCCAGGGCGCCTGGGGGGGCACCGGGGGCTCCATCTCCCGCGGAGGAAACAGCCCTGTGGGGGCCGGGGCCCGCGGCCCTGCAGGGACAGGCTCAGGCAGGGCCCGGCCACGCAGGCGGCGGCCACGGCGCGTTTCAGGTGGAAAAGCAGGGTGTCCGGAGCTTAAGAAACTGTCCTGTCCCTCCCCATCTATCACTGCAAATGCACTGTGCCTGCCTCAGGCCACAGGCCAGCTCTTCTGCGGAGCACATCTCAGCGATTGATTCCCTGGAGGCCGGTGCGTGGGACGTGTGCACGGGGTCCCTAGGCCTGGCGGGCGATCAGGGCTGATCTGGGGGCGGCCGGCAGGGCGATCGGGGCCCTGCTGGCACCCGCCTCGGCCGGCCTGGGGCCTGTAGGCTGGGGCAGCTCCCGCACCGTGTGTCTGCCCCCTGGTGGTCAGTGCAGTCATAGTGACCGGTCGTTCCGCCATTCGGTCTAATTGCCTGTTAGGCTCTTATTATATAGAACCGGTCCCATTTTCAGAGGACAAAGCCGAGGTGTGGGGCCCAGGTCCCTGTGCGGCCAAGCTGACCCGCTGGTGGTGTGCCAGGCAGGGCCAGCGCTGGCACTGAGCGCGAAGCTGGGTGAGAGCCACCGGCCCAGGGGGCCCTGAGGACAGCAGGGGCGGGGCCGCCTTCTCACAGGCCCTCGCCGGCCAGCCAGGACGCTGATCAGCCAGGACGGGTGGCAGAAGAGGGGGCACTGCCAGGAGGGAGGGGGGGGCCTGGCTGACACCTCCCAGGGTTTCTCTCTGGGGGGAGCCAACGGGGGCCCAGCAGGAGCCGCGGGGAGCAGGGAGCAGGCCTGGAGCCCTGGGAGGGGCAGACTCAGGCGCCCAGCCTGCACCCTTCCGGGAAGCTGCCTCTCTCACTGGGAGCGGCTGCGGCTCATTCCCAAGCCAGGCTGCCCTCTGCTGGGCTGCGGGGCCCTCACAGCCCCTCAGGCTCCGGAGGCCGCGTGGAGGAGCCTGGGCCCTCAGCACCCGCACACGGACTCCGGCTGAGGCCACGGCAGGAGCAGGGCGGTGGCGCGGCCGGGAACCAGGGCCCTTCCCGGTGAATGCCATGGCCGGGCCACTCGGGGTCAGAGGGTCAGAGGACCAGAGGGTCAGAAGCCCCGCTGATGGCCTCTCAAGACCCGGCCCTGGCCCTAACTGGCGTGGCTCAGTGGATAGAGCGTCGGCCTGCGGACTGAAGGGTCCCGGGTTCGACTCCGGTCAAGGGCATGTACCTCAGTTGCAGGCACATCATCCCTCTCCCTTCCTCTCTGTAAAAAAATCAATAAAATGTATTATTATTATTATTTTTTAAATACCCCGCCCTGGTCAGGCAGGCCCTGCCGCTGGGCCCCGCGTGTTCGGGGAGAAAGTGTAGCCCTGCTCCCGCCGCCAGGACCGCCTCGCCGCCCTGGGCCGCCACGGACCCCGCACGCCCTCATGCGCATCCGCCCCTCAGCCCAGGACTGGCCAGGGCCGAGCCCACTCCTCTCATCAGAAGCCGCACCCATCGCCTGGCAGGTGCCGGACGCCCGGCTCCAGCTCGTCCTCCACAGGGGACCCTGTTCCTCTGGCCCAGGCCCCTCCTGGCTGCAGGCGAAACAGATGGCCTGTGTGTCAGTGCCACCCCGCCCATCCGTCCTGTGTCAGCTCAGGCCCAAACCCCAGACAGCTCTGCCTGCCCCTCCCCCAGCTGCAGGGCCCCCGTCCAGTCCCTGTCCCCTCCCCGCATGGCAGCCGGCCGAGGCCAGCGCGCGGGCCTCAGGAGCCTCTGTCCGCATCGCTGTTCACGTCTCGCCATCGGTGACTCCGGGCAGCGGTGGGACAGACAGACAGACGCAGCGCCCGCATCGGCGGGAAGCCTGGGCAGGTGCTCACTCCTCACCTGCTGTCCCAGCGCCCCCTGAGGACAGAGCCCCCTGCTCCCCGAGGGCAGAGCATGGGAACTGCCCCCCCGGGGCTCTGCCAGGGCGCCGGGAAGTGGGTGAGAGGTTTTGTCTCACACACACACACATCGGCACCTTCAGGACAGCGCTCCTGATTGGCCGGGCGGAGGCCTAGGCCTCCCACCCTGGGCGCCCTCGGAGCTCCGTGGGAGGTGGGCAGGGAGACAGGAAGTCCAGCGGGCAGTCAGGTGGGCGGTGGGCATCCTCTATGTGACCCTCCGGGTGGCCAGGGTGGCCTGCCTGTAGTGCCCACAGCGGCCACACGGGGGCAGCATCGCCTAGGGCTGCATGTGGGTGCCTTGTGCCCCAGACACCCCTTCCCTCATATCCTCTGTGAAAAGCTTCTGGAAGGAACAGGGTTTCAAAAGGCATCAAAAGACCGGCAGATCCACCCTAACCAGTGTGGCTCAGTGGATAGAGCGTCGGCCTGCGGACTGAAGGGTCCCGGGTTCAATTCCAGTCAAGGCACATCCCTAGTGGGGGGTGTGCAGGAGGCAGCTGATCGATGTTTCTCTCTCCCTCTCCTTTCCTCTTTTGTTAAAAAAAAAATAAAATAAAATAAAATAAATAAAATAAAATAAAATATATTTCGAAAGAGAAATCCTCCAGACCCCACCCGGCCAGGAGCTGGGGAAACAGGCTCAGAGAAGCCCGATGTGTGCGATGTCCGCCAGCAGCCTGGCTCCCAGCTCAGGTCTCTGCAGGCACCCTCTCCGCCCTCCCCCGGGGAGCACCCGCTGGTGTGAACACTGAGAAAGGCAGTAATGCCAACAGGGCTCCTGGGGACCAACTGGGCTCAAAAACAACCCCCCCAAAAAAGCAAACAAACAGGAAAAAACAATAACAAAAAATGAGCCTGGCAGCCATTTCTACAAGCCGGTCTCCTGTGCAGACCGTGCAGGGAGAGGCCTGCCCTCAGCGCCTGCTGCCGTCCCGCCCGGAGCAGCCCGTGTGCAGGACCCCGGCTCCTACTTCCACCCCCGTCCCCTGGGAGCTACTCAGCTGTATCCCCCACCCCAGCAGCCTCTTCACAACCAGCCAGAGGCTCCACTCCGGCCCATCAGGACAGCAGGGAGGATGAGGACAGACCAATCCAGGACTGGGGGGCCTCCTGTTTGTGAGTGAGCTCCCCTCTGGCCCTGGGCTCCTGCCCTTCCCTCCCTCCCCGAGGCTGGAGGCTGTTTCCTCGGCCAGAGCTGAAACACTGCAGGTGAAATGTTAACGGGCACCCACACCCCCCCAGGGTGCGCCCCACACCGGGCCTCCCCATCGGCGTCGAATTGGTGCCAACGACCCCTGGCTGGCCGGGGTACCTGGGGGCGGGCATCGCCAGAGCTTATGGGAGATGGAGACGCGGGAGATGGAGACACACGAGTCCAGGGTCGGGAAGGAACCACGGCCACGTTGGGGGCAAGGGACCAAGAAGGGGGAGGGAGCCGTGCAGGTCAGGAGGGAGAGGAGGGTGAGCCCAGGAGGCCCCCCGGAGGCGGCGGCACGTGCACTTGGCCGGGGGTGGAGTAGGAAGCTGGTGGGGTGGGTTCCGGGGGGAGTGGTGGCTGGGCGAAGGCCGGGAGCCGGGACGTCAGAGCCTCGGTGCCCTCCAGGGGACCAGGAGGTTCGAGGCCGGCCGCAGACGTCCGCCCGGGCCGAGCTCCCCGCCGGCCGCCTCTGGACACGGCCGCCCTGGCGTTGGAATTTTCCCGAATTCCATCACGGCGAACGGCAGAAAATGGCCGCTCTCCAGATGAGCTCATGTGGAGGTGGGTGTCAACAAGTGGTCTCCATGGCAACTGCGGGCCGGGCTTTGCCCCTCTGAGACCTGGAGGCCAGCCCGGAGGCGGCGGCAGCCGCTCCTCATTCCTCAGCCGTGACTCGGACCGCGGCGGCCGCCCAGCCGCTGGCCACGAGGCCCCATACGGACCCCCTTACGGACCCGGGACCAGCTGCCAGGCCCCCGAGGACGCCTCCACAGGAGGGGGGCCACGGAGCCAGGGCCACCTGCTCAGCCTCCCAGGCAGGGCTCCTGTGAGGCCCCGGCCCCATCGCCGGCTCCCTGCCCTCCGGGTGCGGGTGGAGGCGGTGGGCACCGTGGGCTGGGCCCAGCCGCCCTCACAACACAGGCTTCCCCCGGGATGCAGGGCTGTCGGGCTGTTCGACCGGGAAAGGCCTGGCAGATGCCGCCTGGCCCTGACCTCCGCCCCTCGTCTGCCTGCCTCCCGCCCCCCCTCCCAGCTCCCCTGAGGCTCAGCCCCCACCCCCTCCTGGGAGCTCAGGCCTCAGGCCTCAGTGGTCAGAGGTGAGGGAGCAGGGCCCGAGGTCTCAGGCCCGGAGACCACAGCCCTGGGTCACGGCCTGCTCTGCTCCCCGTAGCTGGGGGGCTGGGGCTCCCTAGTTGCCCCCCTCATCCCCCTAGCCTCAGTCTCCCCACCTGGATAACGGTAACGCCAGAGCCGACAGAAGCCCCTCCTGAGATGGGGGTGCTCAGCCCCTCGTCCCCCCTCAGCCACGGGGCAGCACTGAGGCCTGAGGTCCAGGCTGGTGAGTCAGTCCTGCTGCCCAGGGCGCAGCTTGTGAAAGCCACACACCCAGAACGTTCCCTGACCGCCCCCCCCCCACACACACACACACAGGGAGCTCAGGGCGGCGGCTGGGCAAGGCTGACCCTGACCTCACAGCATACACCCGCCTGCTCCCCCCGTCCCCTCCCAGGAGCCACTGTCCCTGCGACTCCCCAGGGGCCCTGCGGGCGAGGTTCTGGGAAAGGCCAGGCTCTGCCCGCCCACAGGCCACGCCGCCCTCGGGCCACGCCGCCCTCGGAGCCCGTCCCTGCGGGATGAGGCCCGAGGTGCCTCCAGGAGCCGGCCTTGGCCCGGGGTCCTCATGGGGTCAGCTGAGGAGAGGCCATTCCGAGGGAGGCTGACATTGGACACGTGAGCCTCAGCAGAATGTTCCAGAGCTGGCTCCCGAGAAGGGGCCCCACCGCGGGAAAGGGACTGGTCAACCAGCCCTCAGGACCACCGCCTGTCTGTCCACACACACACACACACACACACACACACACACACCCTTCTGCTCAGACACGCCCTCTGCTGGCCAAGCTGCTCCTGGCTCTTTGTCAAGAGACGGGTCCCCTCACTTCCAGGTCTGGACTCACCAGCCCCCCTCCCCCCAACACACCCCGTGGGGGCAGCGCTGGCGAGAGGCTCCCCAAGAGTGGTCTCTCCAGAACTGGGGGGCCAACCAGAGCCCCCAACGCCCCCCGATGGCCTGGCCTTCCAAACCCCCACTGAGACAGCGCCTGGACGGCCGGGACCGACGTCCACGGGACAGGTCTCAGCCCGCAGCCCCGGGGCCAGGCTGGGGCAGGGCGGGAGCGGCCTGGGGGGCAGAGGGCCTGTGGCCGTAAACCTTTGAACCCAGCGCTGGGCCCGTCCGGGGTCAGGGCAGGGCCTCATCCCGCTCACCCCACGGAGGTCCCGGGCACACCGACCCCTCTCCCTGGGACCCTGCCTCCCTCCCTCCCTCCGCGGTCACCCCGGGGCAGGCAGGGAGGCTGACCTCTGACCTCCCCCACACAGTCACCACGCAGACAGGAGCCCCAGCTCAGCACAGCAGGGAAGAGGCCACACCTCCGGCCCCGTCTGGGCCACGTTTATTCCGGCGGGAATACAGCATCGCGTGGTCACGCGGAGGGCGGTGTGGTCACTGTGTGGGACGCGGAGGGCGGCGTGCAGGCCCCACAGGCCTGGCAGGGCCCGGGATGCGGTGCCCGGGAGGCAGGCTCACTTCGTTTTGGTTTGGGGGGGCACCAGGCCACCACGCAGAGCGGCACCTGGGCGTCACCAGGAACAGGCCCGAGGGAGAGCAGGCCTGCCCAGGGAGGCCCTGCAGACACCGCGGGCACGGCGGGCACAGACGGCGGGCACAGACGGGCCTGGCCTACAGTGACCCGCACAATGAGCCAGCGGCATGGACACCACCGGCGGGTGCTTCTGTGAGAAGCAGAATCGGCTGCACGCGGTCACGTGCAGAGGAGGGCGTGGGGAGTCCGGGGCCACGGCTGGCGGGAGAGCAGAATCCGGTGAACGTGGGGCATCCCAGGAGCGCTGTGTCCGGAGCGGGAGCCGGGAGCCGGGAGCCGCGTCAGCCACAGAACCGGAGGAACCCACTCCGAACATGCACACACGCACACACGTGTGCGGCAAATAAATACACACTCTGCCGTCCCTGCCCCACTGTGCTGGGCCAGGCCTCCCGGGGCTGGAGCTCCCCGCCCGCTGGCTGCGAGAATGGGGGGAGCGGGGGTGGAGGCTGCGGGGTGGGGGCTTCAGGGGGCTGTCCCTGGAAGCAGCTGTCAGGACGCGGCCCCTCCGTGGCGGGAACGGCCAGGCCGCGGGGCCCGAGACCCCGTGCTCGCCTCCCTCGGGCTGCGCGCTCCCACGGCAGGAAGTTGGCGCCGGCTGGAGGCCGAGCTCATCCTCACGCCGGAGCCATGTGGGGGCGGGGGTGGAGGCTGTGGGGTGGGGGCGGGGGTGGAGGCTGCGGGGTGGGGGCGGGGGTGGAGGCTGCGGGGTGGGGTTGGGGGGTGGAGGCTGCGGGGTGGGGGCGGGGGTGGAGGCTGTGGGGTGGGGGTGGGGGGTGGAGGCTGTGGGGTGGGGGCGGGGGTGGAGGCTGCGGGGTGGGGGTGGGGGGTGGAGGCTGCGGGGTGGGGGCGGGGGTGGAGGCTGCGGGGTGGGGTTGGGGGGTGGAGGCTGTGGGGTGGGGGCGGGGGTGGAGGCTGTGGGGTGGGGGCGGGGGTGGAGGCTGCGGGGTGGGGGCGGGGGTGGAGGCTACGGGGTGGGGGCGGGGGTGGAGGCTGTGGGGTGGGGGCGGGGGTGGAGGCTGTGGGGTGGGGGCCGGGGTGGAGGCTGTGGGGTGGGGGCGGGGGTGGAGGCTGCGGGGTGGGGGCGGGGGTGGAGGCTGTGGGGTGGGGGTGGGGGTGGAGGCTGTGGGGTGGGGGCAGGGGGTGGAGGCTACGGGGTGGGGGCGGGGGTGGGGGGTGAAGGCTGTGGGGTGGGGGCAGGGGGTGGAGGCTGCAGGGTGGGGCGGGGGTGGAGGCTGCGGGGTGGGGGTGGGGTGCTGGCGCTCTCCGACTGGGCATCCGGGACCTCGGAGAGCTCGGTCTGGGCCACAGGGACCCTCCAGACTGCACTGCTGGGTCCCTGTGTGCCCATTGGGCTCCGAGCCCCCCTCGGTCCTTCCCCATCGCCTCCAAGACGCCAGGAGGCCTTCCGCCCGCCCCCGCTCAGCGGCTGCGGAGGCCCGGAAGGTTCTCCGGGATCCGCGCTCCAGGACCGGCCGTGGGCCCACGCCGGGGTCTCTGCACCAGGGCGGGAGCCTGGGGCGGGGCTCCTCACGCTGAGTCCGCTCCCGCGGAGACGCTGCCCGGCCCGGCCTCACGTCTTCCCCCAGGCGAAGGCCTGGTCGCCCAGCACCTGGGCCAGCCGGGCGTTGAAGGGCCCGTAGAAGTCCCGCAGGAGCCGCTGGGTGAGCGGCCACATGGGCCCCAGGCTGCGGTCCTCGGGGCGCCGGGCGTTGGAGGCGGGGCTCCGGGTCATCAGGGCCTCCTGCTTCTCGCTCAGCGGCCCTGGGCGGGGACAGCGCGGGGCTGAGGGGCGCGGCGGGGCAGGCTCCTGTGCACCTGCTGAGACTCCACCGGGACAGGCCACAGCGTCTCCTCCAGGGGGCCGCCCGTCCCTCCCGGGACCCCGCCCCACCACGCACAGCTGGTGCCCAATGGCCTCCCTGCCCCTCCCTCCCTGCCCATCCTGCCCCTCCCTCCCTGCCCTGCCCTGCCCTGCCCTGCCCGCAAGCCCCAGCGCCTCCGGCCCGTACCGAGGCTAAGGAACTGGCAGACCCTCCGCATGGTGGCCTTGACGTTGGACGCGTGGTCCTCCAGGCGCAGGACGAGCAGCTGGTCTCTGTCGAACACGGCGAGCCAGTCCAGCAGGTACACGGCGTACAGCCCCACCTGCAGCCGCACCTGCGCGGAGAAGGCGCCGTTCCAGGCAGCTCCGCCCGGCCCGCCCGGGGCGCCGTGTCAAAGCCGAGCCCCCCGGCCTTGGAGGCTGGATTTTAAATGCCACGCCTTCCTTTTTTAGACATCTACAGCACGTTCTCTTAATTCTGTGTTAGATATATTTCTATTTCAGATCGTCTGCCTCCTGCACGCCCCCTACTGGGGATCAAGCCCGCAACCCAGGCCCGTGCCCTGACCGGGAATCAAACCCATGACCTCCTGGTGCCTAGGTCGGCGCTCAGCCACGGAGCCACACCCGCCGGGCACACCACGTGTTCTTGCAAGACCCCCACGTCGGGGGCACTGAACCCTCGTGCCGACCCTGTGGGCGGCTCCCCGGCGCGGTTCAAGGCCTGGTCAGGGCACGTGCAGGGTGCGAGTCCCATCTCTGGTCGGAGTGGGTATGAGAGGCAACTGATCAATACTGCTCTCTCCCTGTCCTTTCCCCTCTCTCTAAAATCAACAGCAACACATTTAAAGCAATAAAAGGCACCTGTCTCCTGCTGTCCACATCTCCGCCCTCAGGGGCCCCACCCCTGAGGTCCCAGGCCTTGGGCCCTGGCGCTGCACCCCGAGCCCGCCCGGGACTAGCCACCGGCTCTGGGTGCCAGGGACCCTCTGCAGCCCCCGCGCCTTCCGTGTAAGGCGGGCTGGGTCTCAGGGCACCTGGGAGGACTGAGCAACGGGGGCCCCGGAGAAACCAGGATGGTGCCAGCTCAGTAACGCAGGCGCCTGAGTCCCTTCCCGCCCGGGGATGGTTTGGCCTGAGAGACGTCCAGCTGCACAAACACGGGGACCGGGACCACGCCCGTGGACTTGCCGCCCAGCCTCCGCGTTTTCCTTCCCGGCCAGGGTGCCAACGGGGAGGCCAGAGGGAGGGACCGCCCTGTCCTCCCTGAGGGAGGAAGTGGCCGCGGGCATCCTGCCTCCCGGAGGCCTTAAAGACGGGCGAGCCCTGGCCAGGCAGCCCAGTGGTTAGAGCGGCATCCCACACACCAAGGTTTCGGGTTCACTCCCCGGTCAGGGCGCATACAAGAAGCAACGAATAAATGCATGAATAAGCGAAACCACAAATCAATGCTTCTCTCTCTCACTCTCGCTCTCTCAAATCAGTAAATGAAAATTAGAGTGACACAGAGGACAGGCACAGGGCTTGCCCCATCCTGCGGCAAACGCTCCGCTCTGCTGTGAAGACGCTGTATAAGGCGGTGCTATGCCCACCTCGAGGGACTCGCCATGGCCCTCTGCGTGGGTGTGCCATCAGCCTGCTCCCCACTCCTGTTTGCTTTTCTCACGCGAATCGGCCTCTCGCCAGCCTAGCGACGGCCCAGCCGACGGAGGAACCACTGCTCCTGCGCCCACAGCAGCCGGGAGAGCGGCGTCTCTCTCTCCCGCTCTGACATCCGTTAAACTTTTGGCGGGACAGGCCCAATTTTTAATAATTTTTTATAATTTTTAATAATTTGTCCTGCGGCATTTCAAAAAAGTCCCAATTCAAAAATCGGGACTTCTTTAAAACGCCTTGGGACGCGGAACAAATTGTTAAAAATCGGGACTGTCCCGCCAAAAGCGGGACGTCTGGTCACCTTACCTTAAACACACACACACACACACACACACACACACACACACACCCTGCATCCTGTGTTTATGCTGAAATCCCCCACACAACCCGCCCAGAAGCCGGGGGGAGCCGTGGAGGGAGGTGTGGAGGCCCGAGGGCCAGGCTCGGGGAGGGGGGACCTTGAACCAGGCTCGGGGGGAGGTGGGGGGGGACCTTGGGGCAGGCTCGGGGAGGGGGGACCTCGGGGCAGGCTCGGGGAGGGGGGACCTCGAACCAGGCTTGGGGGGAGCCGGGGGGGAGGGGCACGCACCGGCATGGCGTTGTTGAGGCTGTTGTTGTACACGCAGGCCCGCAGCGAGGCGTCCAGCAGGCAGGCCTCGAACAGCTGCAGCGCATCCGTCACCTTCTCATGGAAGTCCTCGGCCGACTTGTTGGAGGAGGCGAAGTACAGGTAGTCCGAGTACAGCCTGGACGAGAGACGGCGGTCAGCCGGAGCGGGCATCGCCGTCCGGGGCGGTCAGCCCAGAGCGGGCATCGCCGTCGGGGCGGTCAGCCGGAGCGGGCATCGCCGTCCGGGGGCGGTCAGCCCGGAGCGGACATCGTCGTCCGGGGCGGTCAGCCCAGAGCAGGCATCGCCGTCCGGGGGGGTCAGCCGGAGCGGGCATCGCCGTCCGGGGGGGTCAGCCGGAGCGGGCATCGCCGTCCGGGGCGGTCAGCCCAGAGCGGGCATCACCGTCCGGGGGCGGGGGGCGGTCAGCCGGAGCGGGCATCGCCGTCCGGGGCGGTCAGCCGGAGCGGGCATCGCCGTCCGGGGCGGTCAGCCCAGAGAGGGCATCACCGTCCGGGGCGGTCAGCCGGAGCGGGCATCGCCGTCCGGGGCGGTCAGCCGGAGCGGGCATCGCCGTTCAGGGGGGTCAGCCGGAGCGGGCATCGCCGTCCAGGCCCGGACACCACCGCGCCACAGCGTGGGGCTGTTCCTAACACGCTCTGGGCTCCTGCAGGCGAGCGTGTTCCTGCCTCCCTTTTTAAAAAATGTGTTTTTATTGATGTCAGAGAGGAGGGAGAGGGAGAGAGAGAGAAATGTCAGTGCTGAGAGAGAATCACGGATCGGCCGCCTCCTGCACGCCCCACACTGGGGATGGAGCCCACAATCCGGGCCTGTGCCCTGATCGGGAATCGAGCCCTGACCTCCTAGGTCAATGCTCAAACCACTGAGCCACACCGGCTGAGCCTGATTTCCCTTCATATGTCCCCTCCCCCTCACCCCAGGCTCTCCGGGGTCCACACGGGCCCTCACCCTCGTGGGCACGCACACACAGTAGGCCTGTGTGTGCCCACACGTGGTCTGTCCGTGCAGACCCACCCACACGTGCACACACCACACTCAGGGTCATTAGTCCAACAACCTCGGAAACCCACAGGAAACCCAAACCCAGCTCCCAGGCAGCTGCACATCCTCGCCAGCTCCCCTCCCTCCCAGGAGGAAAGGGGGAGGCGGGCTCCTGCTTAGGGAGCCGGTCAGGGTCCCCCCCCCCCCCCAGAGGAGCAGGTGGACGTGCAGAGGATTGAATCAGTCAGCAGTGCCAGGACTCCCCACAACCCCCTCCGGGGGAGCAGAGTCAGGGAGCCACCCTGGAGGGAGAGAGCCACTTGCTGGGTTAAAACTGCTCAGAAAATGTTGAGGACAGCGAACGTACCGAGAATAAGCACCCAGCCCTAACCGGTGTGGCTCAGTGGATAGAGCGTCGGCCTGCGGACTGAAGGGTCTCAGGTTTGATTCTGGTCAGGGGCATGGACCTTGGTGGCGGGCACATCCCCAGTGGGGGGTGTGCAGGAGGCAGCTGAACGATGTTTCTGACTCTCTGTAAAAAGTCAATACAGTATATTTAAAAAAAAAAGAAAGAAAGAAAGAAAGAAAGAAAGAAAGAAAGAAAGAAAGAAAGAAAAGAAAAGAAAGAAAAGAAAAAGAAAGAGAGAAAGAAGAATAAGCACCCAGCCCAGGCAGTGTTGAAAGTTAACCTGGGAACCGGAAGGTCCCGGCTTGATTCCCGGTCAGGCCCAGGCCCAGGCTGTGGGCTCGTCCCCAGTGGGGTGCAGGAGGCAGCTGAGCCATGATTCTCTCATCACTGAGGTTTCTCTCTCTCCCTCTCCCTTCCTCTCTCTTTAAAAATCAATGAGAACATTTTTCCGGAAGAAGCAGGTGAAGCATGAGGACCCCCAGGCCCCGAGCTGCTGGGCTGCCTGGCCCGGCCACACCCTCTCCCCGTCGGCGCCGAGGGGGCCGGCTGGGCCTCGTCCGTGTCCGCCCTCCACGCCACAGCCACTCCGACCAGCCCCCGTCCCCGCTGGTCTCACGGAAGAGCCAGAGCCGCACGCCCAGAGCCCACGGGACAGGCCTCGGGCAGGTCCGGAGACGGGGACCCCGGGCGTCAGCCCCCCACATTCCAGGGGCGTCTCCCTTCCTGGCGGTGCCGCAGAGCAGCCCGGGGCCAGGCCAGCCGGCCGCACGCAGGCTGCAGGCCGCCCGAGCGGCCCGGGAACCATCGCAGCCGCTGAGGCCGCGGCGAGGAGCTCCGGACAGTGTTTACGTAGGAAATACCGCGCGCATTGCGCGCCCAGCTGGCTGGTTTTCTCTCGAGAGGCACAATCCATTGTGACGGAGGAAAGATGCTATTTCAGTCCGCCTCCGCCTCTCCCCACCCCCGCCCGGGACAGGAAGTCTGACCGCTCACCCCCGCCCCGCTGGGTGACTCCGTGGCTGAGCGCAGACCTAGGAGCTGGGAGGTCAGGGTTCGATTCCCAGTCAGGACACAGGCCCGGGGGCGGGCTCCATCCCCAGTGAGGGTGTCTGTCCAGGTGAGCGCAGCGTGGCCCTGGGTGTGTGTGGCCATGGGTGTCCAGGTGAGTGCAGTGTGGCTGTGGGTGTGTGTGGCCGTGGGTGAGTGCAGCGTGGCTGTGGGTTTGTGTGGCCGTGGGTGCCTGTGTGCGTGATGCAGCGTGGCTGTGGCCGTGGGTATCTGTCCGGGTGAGTGCAGCGTGGCCGTGGGTGTGCGTGGCCATGGGGGCCTCTCGGAGGGAACGCACTAGCAGTGACAGGCAGAGGCCCACCTCTCCACGGGGTCCCTGAGCATCACGATGAGCCGGGCGTCGGGCTGCAGGGCGTGGAGGAAGTCCTGCGTCAGGAAGGGCGGCTCGCCGTCCGTGCTGTTGTCGTAGAAGAAGGTCCAGGCGTTGTTGTCCCACATGGTGGACGCGCTGGCCTCCCCTGGGACGAGACGAGCGGTGAGCGGCGCCGAGGGACGGGTCCCCCCCCCCCAGCGGCCTGAGCCAGGGCCTCCCGGGCTGATGCCCTCCCCTCACCAGCCGTGGGGGCGCCAGCGGGTCCCCACCCTGGCAGGCTGGTCTCCAGGGCGTGGAGGCTGCACACCCCCTGCCACAGTGACACACACACACCCAGGACCTCGGTGTGGCTCAGGAGCTGAGCATCGACCTATGAACCAGGAGGTCAAGGTTCGATTCCCAGTCAGGGCCCAGGCCCTGGGCCCCACACTCCTACACATGGACACCACGGGGACGAGAGCGGCGGGGGGAGAGGACGGGGCGGGGCGCGCCCCTCGGGGTCAGGCCCCGTCCGCCCCTCGGGGTCAGGCCCCGTCCGCCCCTCGGGGTCAGGCCCCGTCCGCCCCTCGGGGTCAGGCCCCGTCCGCCCCTCGGGGTCAGGCCCCGTCCGCCCCTCGGGGTCAGGCCCCGTCCGCCCCTCGGGGTCAGGCCCCGTCCGCCCCTCGGGGTCAGGCCCCGTCCGCCCCTCGGGGTCAGGCCCTGCCCCAGGCCCGGCCGAGCGCGTACCGATGACGATGCGGCTGCTCCTGCCGGTGGCGCCCGCCTGCAGGCCCCGGTGGACCTGGTGAGCCGCCAGGTCGAAGAGGTCCAGGTAGTCCTCCACGGGGTAGCGGTCCCGCAGCCCGTCCCGCAGCCGCACGATGCCTGCGGGGTCAGAGCGGGGTCACCGAGGACGGCACGGCCGGGCTGCCGGCTCCCGGGCGACGGGGAGGACGGAGGCCCCGGCCGGCGTCCACAGCCAGGCTCGGCCGGGAGGCTGCTGGCAGGGGCGGCAGGCAGACAGGGTGGGCACTCGAGCTTGATGTCAGAGAGGAAGGGAGAGGGAGAGAGAGAGACAGAGAGAGAGAGAGAGAAACACCAAGGATGAGAGACAATCATGGCTCAGCTGCCTCCTGCACGTCCGCCATGGGGGATGGAGCCCACAACCCGGGCCTGTGCCCTGACCAGGAATTGAACCGGCAACCTCTTAGTTCATAGGTCAATGCTCAACCCCTGAGCTGCACTGGCCTGGCCCTTCAGGAGCCGTCCCATGTCTGCTGGGAGGACCAGCGTCTGGGCTGGGTGAGGCGAGGACCAGGGGAGCTGGCAAGGCCTGTGGGACAGGCACCCTCATCTCAGGCTCTGCCCTGTGCTATGGGTCAGCAGCCTGTCTGTCTGTCCAAACACTAAGCAAACAGATGGTGCTGGGACAGACACGTGGTTTGAGCTGGGCAGCAATCCTGGCATCGGCCACGTGCAGCCACACCGGCCCAGCCTGAGACCGGGGGCAAGCACAGTGGCCACACACCAGCCCCGCCGGCAGCCGCTGGGGTCCAGGGAGTGGACACCCCCATGGACAGACGAGAGGCTGAGGGTGACCCCGGATCCAGAGGCCTGGCTCTGTCCATGAGGGAAAGGGGGAGCTGTGGGCAGGGACCCCCTGGCTCCTGCCGCTGCCCCAGACACGTGTGCTCTGTCCACTCCGGAGGGACATCAGAGTTCGGTCAGACATTCGTCTGGAAACACACTGGTCGCTGGCCAACATGGTTCCACCAGGGAGACGCAGGATCCCTCCGGAGCGGCCCGGCGCCGAGTCCGGAACACGCCTCGGCCTGGCCTGGCCCGGCCCGGCCCGCCCAGACTCCGAGATCATCATCCAGCTCGGTGACCGATGCCTCCTGGCACAGCGAGAAGGTCAAGGGGAGGAAAGAGTGACCGCGCAGGGAGGCCCTGGGGGCGCAGGAGCCACAGGAGGAGGACGGCGAGGCCACGCCAGCAGAGGGGAAGGGGCGCCGGGATCCCGTCCAGAGGCACCGAGATCGTCTCCACGTGGCTGCCGTCCACCGAGCCAGGTGCCACGGAGGACACGAAGCTCAGGGCCCAGGCTGAGCCCCAGGGAGGAGCCGCCGCTGGGCAGCCTTTCTCCGTCTCCGCCCAGCGCGGGGGCTGCAGGGCCAGGTCAGAGCAGGAGGGACAGGTCAGAGGGGGAGGGGCCAGGTCAGAGGGGGAGGGGAGAGGTCAGAGGAGGAGGGGCCAGGTCAGAGGGGGAGGGAGAGGTCAGAGGAGGAGGGGCCAGGTCAGAGGGGGAGGGAGAGGTCACAGCAGGAGGGGCCAGGTCAGAGGGGGAGGGAGAGGTCACAGCAGGAGGGGCCAGGTCAGAGGTAGGGGGGTCAGGTCAGAGGGGGAGGGGACAGCCCCGATGCCTGCACCCACCGCACTCGGTAGCTCCCAGGGGCTGAGGGCCGGTTCCTGCCCGTGGACACACGCCCGGGGCCTCAGACAAGGGAGGACCTGACTCTGCGCCCGGGAGCCCAGCCCAGAGCCTGGCCCAGAGCAGCCTGCCTCGCTCCCACCGCCCAGGGGCCTCTGTGAGCAGAAGGCGTGGTGAGCCCAGCGCGTGGCTCAGTGGTTGGGCATCGACCTATGAGCCAGGAGGTCAACCCGGGCCCAGTCAGAGCACAGGCCCGGCTTGCGGGCTCAGTCCCCAGGTGGAGTGTGCAGGAGGCAGCTGACCAATGATGCTTTTATCGTTCTTGCCTCCCCCACTCCCTTCCTCTCTGACATCAATAAAAATAAACAGAAAAGGAAAGGAAAGACGGCGTGGGGAGGGATGGAAGCAGGAGCCGCGCCCGGGCCTCCCGCAGGGGACCCGGCTCACACACCGAACCGCTTGCGCGTCCACCAGTGCGGCTCCTTGATGGCGGAGAACTGCACCTCGGGGTGCAGCCGCAGCCGGTCGTACAGGTCGGTGGTGCCGCACTTGGGCTGCCCGATGATGTAGAAGCGCGGCAGGCAGCGCAGGCGGTAGCGGCGGCCGCCGGCCTGGGCCAGCTGCCCCCAGAAGGCCTTGCGCAGTGCGTCAAAGGTTGTGCGGAAGCGCCGGGAGTAGAGGGCGTAGGAGTTGGCGAGGTAGGGGTCCGAGGTGTTGGGCCCCGCGAACTCCTCGTACCAGCACGGGCTGCGGCTGCCCGGCAGGAACTTCCTGGGGATGACCGCGAACATCTGCAGGAGAGGGGGGACAGGGGGAACGACTCTGACCATGCGTGGTCCTGCTCGGACACGGACACGGACACGGACACGGACACGGACACGCGTTCAGCGGGAGGCGCTCTCTGTCCGGGCTAACCGCCCGCATTGAGCACACCGGGGAGAGCCACGACCTGCTCCTTCTGGGCCCAAATTTAAAAAGAAAAAAACCTCTGAAGAGAATGAAGATGGAAGTTTGGTCAGGAGTCACTCTCTAGTGATTTATCTCTCATGCACACATGCACACACGCACATGCACACACCACACGCACAAGCACACACCACATGCACAAGCACACACGTGCACATATGCACGCACACGCACACACACGACCGGCTGAGTAAGCAGCGGGGACCTTGTCACTGGCTGTAAATTGAATGGAGACAAACATACTAATTAGGACAAAATGGAAACAGGATGATAAAGACATAAAAAACAGTTAAAACCAGGCCCGACGTGGTTGAGTGTCAACCTATGAACCAGGAGGTCACGGTTTGATTCCCAGTCAGGACCTAGGTTGTCGGCTTGATTCCCAGTGTGGGGCCTGCAGGAGGCAGCTGATCCATGATTCTCTCTCATCGTTGATGTTTCTCTCCTCTCTGACATCAATAAAAAGTATTTGCTTATAAAAATATATCCTATCCTACATAATAAAAAGCTAATATGCAAATTGACTAAAAGGCAGAATGACCGGTCGTTATGACGCACACTGACCACCAGGGGGCAGACACTCAACAAAGGAGCTGCGCCCTGGTGGTCAGAGCGCTCCCACAGGGGAGTGCCGCTCAGCCAGAAGCCGGGCTCACAGCTGATGAGCGCAGCGGCAGTGGCGGGAACCTCTCCTATCTCCCAGCAGCGCTAAGGATGTCCGACTGTGTCCAACCAAGCTGCCGGTTGAACAGCCGCCGAGGGCTCGGGGACTGCAAGAGGGCGCAGGCCGGGCTGAGGGACCCTCCCCCAAGTGCATGAATTTCGTGTACTGGGCCTCTAGTCCCATATAATGAAAACCTAATATGCTAAGTGTCCGATTATCTGGTTGGCCATTCAACCAATCAAAGCATAATATGCTAATGGATGCTAAGCCACTCAACCGCTCGCTATGATGTGCACTAACCACCAGGGGGCTGACAGTCAGCCAGTCGACCAGTCGCTGTGACGTGCACTGACCGCTAGGGGGCAGATGCTCAGAACGGTAAGTTAGCTTGCTGGGCTGGGGTCCGGCTGATTGGGACTGAGCGAGATGGGCTGGACATGCCCTGGAGCCCTCCCGCGGTCCCTCCCTGGGCCCAGTCATGCACAGGTGGGGTCCCTCAGCCTGGCCTGCGCCCTCTCACAACCAGGGCTCAGGGATCCCTGCCTCGAGTGCATGAATTTTGTTTCCTGGGCCTCTAGTATATGAACAAAATAAAAAGCAGCTGAAACCACCGTGACCCCCGTCAATCCTCCTTGAGCTGCACCATCTCGTATCAGAACGTCTCTCCTCGGTAGCCCTGTGGCAGACACCTCTCCCGGGGATCACCGAGAAATTCTCCCTGAAGGTGCCGACAGAGAAGCATCCTTTTCCAAAACCAGCCATCGGCCGTCCGGGGGGGCCACTCACGTGGGGCTCCTGCCTGCGGAGGGCGGCGGCGCCCGGGAGCTGCCGGGCGGTGAAGGCGATCCTGGCGGCGATGCTGTCGAGGACCAGCCGCAGGCCCGGGTCGTCCCTCGCCGCGGAGAGGTTGCCGGCAGGCGGCGGGGGCGGCTCCTTGGCGGGGCCCGGGCCCTCGCCGCCCAGTGGGCCGCCCGGGCCGGGGCTGCCGGGGAAGGCTCCGAGGCGGAAGGGCGAGGCGAGCAGCAGCTCCTGGCGGGCCCCCGAGAGGATGTAGGAGGCCGTCACCAAGGTCATGATGGCCAGCCCGACGGCCAGGCTGCACCGCCGCCCCCGCCCGCGGCGCCAGCAGCCGCCCCAGGCCTCGCCGCCGTCCGGCCGCCCCTCCAGCACGGCCAGCAGGTTCATCGGCCTCCCGTCCGCGCGGGACGCGGCCCCGGGGTCTCCTGGGCGCGGGGGGCCCTCTGGGGGGCCGTGGGGGGGGCCCGGCCGGCCGCCCGGCCGCGGCTGGTGCGTGTGGTCCGGCAACAGCGGGACGCCGCAGTCAAGGCAGTGCCTCATGGTCGCGCCCGCGGCCGGCCGGGCCCAGCCATGGGCGAGCAGCGGGGGCGCGGCCGGCGGGCGGGCACGGGCGGCGGGCGGGCACGGGCGGCGGGCGGAAGGCACCGGGCGAGCAGAGGAGCAGGCGCCGCGGCCGGGGAGCTCGCGGTTCCACGGAGAGGCGGGAGGGCGCGGCCTCGCGGGGGCATGCTCTGTGGAGCCGGGCCTCAGGCTCCGGGGCGGTCCCGCCGCCCCCCGGGGCTCCTCCGGGCGCGGGAGGAAGGGCGGGGGGCCTCGCCGGAGAACGCGGGGGCGCCCGGGAGGTCGGCCGGGATCATGGTCTCCTTGGGGGGCCGGGCCGGCCCGCCATCCGTGGGGCCCCCTCTGTGTCCGTGTCCGTGGGATGTCTCCGCTTCGGGGCAGGCCAGTCCTTAAAGCGCCAGACCACCTGAACGGCAGAGGAAAGAGGTTTTCTTGTGTCCTTTTAAAAATATTTTTTTTATTTTTAATATATTTCATTGATTTCTCAGAGAGAGGAAGGGAGAGGGAGAGAAACATCGATGAGAGACATCGACCAGCCGCCTCCTGTACACCCCCCACTGGGGATGTGTCCGAAACCAAGGTACATGCCCTTGACCGGAATCGAACCTGGGACTCTTGAGTCCGCAGGCCGAAGCTCTATCCACTGAGCCAAACCCGTTTCAGCTAAAAATATTTTTTATTGACGTCAGACAGGAAGGGGGAGAGAGAGAGAGAGAGAGAGAGAGAGAAACATCCATGATGAGAGAGAATCACGGATCAGCTCCCTCCTGCACATCCCACACTGGGGATCGCACCCGTAATTCGGGCCTGTGCCCTGACCAGGAATTGAACCCTGACCTCCTGGTTCATAGGTCAATGCTCAACCCCTGAGCCACGCCAGCCAAGCAAGAAAAGAGGTCTATTCCATCTCAGGGTGACAGCAACAACCCAGGCGCCTCTGAGGCACGTCTGGTCTCAGCCCCAGCCCCGGGTCACAAACAAGCCACAGAACAGCTAACAGGGCTCAGGGAGGTTTGGGGGCCTTGGGGCCTGGCTTTGGGGTTCAGTCTCGGCCAGCACACGTGGCCCCAACGCCAGCAGCCCCGCCCCACGTCGGACCCCTCGTGCTGTGTCCACCTCCCCAGCCCCGCGCCTCCCGCCCCGGCCAAGTGCCTGGGCCCTCCGTTCCGGGATGTGGAATCGTCCCCAGGGTCAGGCCCAGCCGGTGACCATGAACCTGAGAGAAGGACGGAAACGCCGGCGCTTTACGTCGACCGAACACCAGGAAGGAGCACGGCTCGTGGGAGTGGGGAGAGCACAGGCTTTCCGCCCCCAGGCCCCCGGCCGCCCCGGGCCCAGCTGTGCGGGCCGGGCGGGGCAGGAGGGAGGAGCGTTCGGGACGAGGGGAGGACGATGGAGAGGACACACCTCCGCAGTGAACCCCGTAACACCGCTCGCCAGCGGTCCCTCGGCAGCTAGACCCAGCGCCCGCAGCCCCCGGGACACGCCCTCTGCAGCCCTGAGATCGCTGCTCCCGGCTCCATCCTGGGAAAAGCACGAGCCTCTCACGTCTATTTATAGGACCTGTGGTTACAGAATGTGCTGCTGCCGGATGATACATCTTGGTAGCTGTAGTAAAAAACAGAAGAGGAAAGAGGCAGCCTGGCCCATGTGGCTCAGTGGTTGAGCGTCCACCCATGAACCGAAAGGTGACCAGTTCGATGCCCGGGTTGTGGGCTCGATCCCCAGTAGGGGGCGTGCAGGAGGCAGCCGATGGATGTTTCTCCCTCATGCATGTTTCTATATCTCTGTCCCCTTCCCTTGCTCTCTCTCTAAAATCAATAAACTATATACTTTTAAAAAACGCCAAATCGCCAAAACGGGTTTGGCTCAGTGGATAGAGGATCGGCCTGCACACTGAAGGGTCCCGGGTTCGATTCAGGTCAAGGGCATGTACCTTGGTTGCAGGCACATCCCCAGTGGGGGGTGTGCAGGAGGCAGCTGAACTATGTTTCTAACTCTCTATCCCTCTCTTCCTCTCTGCAAAAAAAAAAAAAAAAAAAAAAAAAAAAAAAAAAAAAAATCAATAAAATATATTTAAAAACAAAACAAAGACACACCAGCCCTCTCAGTTTCCGGCCGGAAGGCGGCCACGCAGAGCTGCGGGACGGCTCCATCCCTCGCCGGTAAAACCGGGGTCAGAGAGAGCACCCTCTTCGCCCCGAAAGCGTCTGCTTCCCGTCTGCACACCGTTCCCCCCCCACCCCCCCCCCGAGAGGGAGGCGGCGTTCGGGGCCCCGGCATCGTCAGCGGCTACGCCGACGGGCCCTGTCCACGGCAGGGAAGGCCCAGAGCGACGAGAGGGAGTTAGAAACCGGAGAGCCTGCTGCCCTGACTCCCTCCGTGCCCGGCCCGAGTGTGACGGACACACCCTGGCTGTCCACACCCCTCAGAGAACGAGGCATCGTCCTGCGGCAGAGCCGCCTCCTGCGGCCGGAGGGCTCAGCGCCGAAGCCGCCTGCAGGGGCTGCCTGCCCGCCGGGCCCACAGCAAGGCCTGTGCGTGAACAAAGCACGTGGACCACGCAATAGTCACCCAGCGGCTCCCAAACGGGCTTCCCCAGCAGCCCCTGCTGCCCACGGGGTTCTGTGCTTCAACTCCTGGGAAAACGGTGCAACGGGCAGAATACAGACTTCTTAAAACACATTTATTTGGTGTCAGAGAGGAGAGGAGAGGGAGAGAGATAGAAACATCAATGATGAGAGAGAATCACTAATCGGCTGCCTCTTGCCAGCCCTCTTCTGGGGATGGAGCCTGCAACCTGAGCCTGTGCCCTTGACGGGAATCGAATCCGGGACCCTGCAGTCTGCAGGCCGACACTCTAGCCACTGAGCCACACAGGCCGGGGCAGACAGACAGACTTCTTCACAGCAGGACCTTCCAGGGCCTTCAATCTGCTCATGAGGCCTGGGAGCCCACAGGATTGGGACGGATACACAGAATTTCCAAAACAGACGCGGCCACAACCTCTCCCCGAGGTTCCGGGCACCGGCTTGAGAAACACTGGCCGGGAGGCTGAGGCAGGGGTCAGGCCGTTCTGAGAAGAGCGAGGGGGCGGCGAGGGGCCGTGGGAGCCAGCTGTCCCTGACGGGGCATCCCAGACCCCGCTGCCCGCACCCCGCGGAGCCCGAGGCCCGCCCGCGCCTCCCGGCTCCGACCTCCGCCTCCGACGTGTCCCCCGTGCTGACCCCTCTCTCGGGACAAACAATCCTTCCAAACCAAAGACACAAAAGGGCAGGCCCCGGCCTGGCAGCCGGCCGGAGCGAGAAAACACGGCTTTCCCGCCGAGATAAGGCTCCTCCCGCCAGGACAGCCGCCTTGGGCAGGAGGGCCTCATTAATTTATTTTTAAAGAAAACACGGTCCTTGCGGCTCCGGACAAGAATGTGCAATCCGTGACCCGGCGGGAGGGCAGACACTCTCCCCAGAACGCAGGATTCTCAACCCCCGCCAACACACAGGCCGGGAGGCGGAGGCGGAGGCAGAGGCGGAGGCGGAGACCTGGCGGTGGCCACAGCGCAGACAGGGGTGGGACCTGTGAGGTGGGCTCCCAGGTCTGGGGCCTGGAGCCCCTACAAGATGGGTGATGTCATAAAAACTTAATATTTGGGCCCGGCTGATTTTCTCTCTCGTCAGGGGTTGAGCCTCGACCTATGAACCAGGATGTCACGGTTCGATCCCCGTCAGGGCACAGACCCGGGTTGCCGGCTCAATCCCCAGTAGGGGGTGTGCAGGAGGCAGCCGATCCATGATTCTCTCTCATCATCGATGTTTCTATCCCTCTCTCCCTCTCCCTGCCTCTCTGAAATCAATAAAAACATATTTTTAATTTAAAAAATAATAATAAGCCAGCCACCTTCTCCTCGGGGACCTGAGAAGCAACGACCCCGTGAGAGAGAATCTGGAGACCAGGAGGCCGGCCCAGGGGTGGGCAGGTGGGTGGGAGGAGGCAGGGGCCGGCTCCGTAGGGTGGGTGCGCAGTCAGGCCGGGGTCTAAGGGCCAGAGGGATGCCCACTAGGACTCTTCCGGAAGATCCTACACCGTGCACAGCTCTTACCCACGCTCCGCCGAGAGGAAACATCGGATTAACGCCCGCACAGAAGATGGACGGCCCTCCGTCCCGGCTGGCCTTTCCCACACCCCAGGCGACCCCCCTACAGTCCTCAGACACCCGACACCCTGGCCTGCCTTTAAAAATGAGCCCCAGAGGCCGCCCCCCCCCCACCCACCACGTCCGGTGCCAGCGCTCGGAGCCTCAGCGCCGGTGTGGGTTTCCGTGAGATTTCGGGCGATTGCTCGGCCTGGCTCCGTGCCGGCCTGTGGCCTCGGACGGCCACCGTGGGAACCCGCCTCCCAGGAGATCCGATCGCTGCTCCCAGAATAGCAGCCTCGGTTCCCGGCCGGGAGCCCCCATTAGCCTCTGACCCCAGCCATTAGCGAGCGTTTACACACAACAGTAAGCGAGAGCCGGGTCCCACCGCGGCCCGTAACCCAATGCCCCTCGTGTCGGACCCACAGGGTGCGCGTCACCCCGGGAGCAGGGACTGAGGTATCGCGGCCCAAAGCTGCAGCAGGAGAGCCGGGTGCGGCTCAGAAGCCACCGGACGGACTGACACGCATCGCCTCGCGGAGGCGGGACACGCGTCCGCCCGCCGGGAGCAGAGGGAGCGACGCCAACAGCATCCTCACTCGTTAGCGTTTTAACGGGGAATCGACGGTTCTTCATTAACAGAGACGCAGAGCCGCCTCTGGCCAGTCCGCCTCACCGCGGACGCCTCGTGTTTCCACGGAATAGCCATCCGTGGACATGGATACGCGTGTCCGTGGAAACGCGTGTCCCATGGAATAGCCATCCGTGGACGTGGAAACGCGTGTCCCACAGATTAGCCATCCGTGGACGTGGAAACGCGTGTCCCACGAACTATCACTCCGTGAGGGAGGAGGGGCCAGTGTTCCCAGTCCGCTCCACGACACCCTGAGAGCTGAGGCCGACAGAGCTGCGGGGACGGGAGGGTTCAGCCAAACAATCACTGACCATCAGGTTCTGCTTCTTCTTCTTTTTTCTTTTTTCATGTTTTATTGATGTCAGAGAGGAGGGGAGAGGGCGAGAGACAGAAACATAAATGGTGAAAGAATCAGCTGCCTCCTGCACGCCCCCCACCGGGGATGGAGCCCGAACCCCGGGCCTGGGCCTGGGCCGGAATGAAACACGGGACCCTTCAGTCCGCAGGCCGACACCCCGTCCACTCAGCCACACTGGCCAGGGCGAGCCTCATATGATTGAGTGCAGACTGCCAGCTGCTGGCATGGTGGCCCTCCGCGTGCGTGCACCCTCACCAACGGTGACAGTGCATGCCTCCAGCTGAAGGCGTGGGGTTCGCCCTCCCGCCCCACCCCTCACACTGAGCTCCGAGACCCGCTTGGTACATAGGACACAGCAGGAGTGACCACAAGCCAGTTCCGGCCCCACACGCCATTCCCACACGCCAGTCCCCCACACCGGTCCCAGTCCCACACGCCAGCCCGGGCCCCACACGCTGGTCCCACATGCCAGTCCCACACGTCTGCCCCACACACCAGCCCAGCCCCACACGCCAGTCCAGCCGGGGCGTGAGGCCTGTGGCCCGCCCGGCACCGCTGCCAGGGCCGCGGGAGGGAAGGCAGCGGTGGGGCCGGAGGGGGAGACACGGCCTGGGCAGCCGATGGCTGCGCACACGGAGACCGGGCTCCCAGTGGCTCCCGAGTCCCAGGGTGTCAGTGCCGTGAGGAGCGCTGACCGACGGCTCCTCCACCAACGTGGCCGTGGCAGAGTCCGGAGAGCGTGCTCGCGTGAGCACGAGGACTGCGGCCCTCCACCCGCAGACCCGGGCGCCGTCTGACCTTCCTCACCGCCGCTGACCAGGAACGGTAGCTGCCCGGTGGCTGCCGCGCCCACGGCTCAGACCTGCCGCTCGCTCCCCCGGCGCTTTTCCGAAAACATGGTGGCACCACAGCTGCTCCACTTTGTTGTCCGACAGCTGACCCCACGCCCCCACGGAAGAGCCTGGCTCCTTCCTCTCCCGTTTCTGCAGCTCCTTCCTCCCCTGGAGCGAGCCCTTCCTGAAGCCGGCCCCCGGGCGCAGCCGGATCGCCCCTTCCCGGCGGCAGCCGCTCATCCGGGCTTTGTCTGCAGCCGGTTCCCAGCCGGGGGGCCGGCCCCGGCTCTTCCTGGCCCAGAGGGGCCCCGTGGAGCTCAGCTGTTACTTTATGGACAGAACACAAAGGGCCCGTCCAACCCGCACCATCGCTGGCCCGGTGCAGGAGGACAGGCCAGCGTGGCTAAGGGCTGAGCGTCGACCCCTGAACCAGGAAGTCAGGGTTCAATTCCCGGTCAGGGCACAGGCCCCAGTCGCAGGCTCCATCCCATGTGGGGCGGGCAGGAGGCGGCTGATCCATGTTCTCTCTCATCCTTGATGTTTCTCTCTCTCCCTCTCCCTTCCTCTCTGACATCAATAAAAATTTGTTTTGTTTGTTTGTTTTGCCCTAGCGACTTTGCTCAGTGGTAGAGTGTCAGCCTGCGACTCAAGGGTCCCGGGTTCGATTCCGGTCAAGGGCACAGGCCTGGGTTTCGGGCTCAAACCCCAGTGGGGGTCGAGCAGGAGGCAGCTGATCTGTGATTCTCTCTCATCCTTAATGTTTCTCTCTCTCTCCCTCTCCCTTCCTCTCTGACATCAATAAAAATGTATTTTTTAAAAAAAGGATCACAAGAGGATGAAGGGGAAAATGAAACTGCACCCGGTGCCACCTCTGCCCTCCAGGCTTATCCCGGTGCCTCCTTATCTGTCTGTCTGTGTGTCCAGCTGCCCCCCCTCCCCAGCACCACACCCACCGGCTGGACCCCGGAACCCCAGCTCACCCTCAGAGGGCAGCCCAGCCCCCCCAAAGCCCAGGTCAGGCCCCTCTCTGTCCCCACCCTCCCACCCGGACGTGAGCCCGCGGACCCGGCCTGGGCTGTGGCCTCCGCCGTGGCCTCCGTCTGCGAAGGCTGCAGACACTTCCCGGAGGAAGGAAACCAGGGCGGACGGCGGAGACCAGCAGCCGCGTCCCACTCTAGCCCAGTCAGGCACAGAGAATCCCCAGGAAGTGCGGTTTCCGTGTTTAACACAGAGTCTGGAATCCTGCCTCTCAGGGTTAGTTCCTGCCCGTCACTCAGAACCCACGTCCTGGGCCCGACGAAGCCTGTGGCCGAGGTGCTGGCCCGGCTCCACGGGGGACTCTGCTGGGCCGGCCCGGCTCCGGACACCCGGAGCGCCCTGCCCCCCAAGGCCCTCCGCCCCGGCCCCGGCCCCGGGCTGCGCGGGCGGGTGCGCCTCCTCTCCCTCCGGGACGCGCGTTCCCAGGTAAGGAAGCACCGCACGCCACGTCTCCGCTAACCACAGGGTTCTTATCTGCGGCCAGAAGTTCTGAATTCCCATTTCCTTGTTTTTACCCGTTTTTGTTTGTTTGTTTTTGTTGTTGTTTTCCTCCCGTAATCTCTTTTATTTGACTTTAATTAACTGCATTGGTGACACTGGTTAATAACACTGCACAGGTTTCCAGTGACAATTCCGTGGCAGACGCATCCTCTGAGCACGGCACCGTGTGTGCCCCAGCCGAACCCGCTCCCCCCAGGACCCTCCGTGCCGGGAGCTCCGGGTCTGTGTTCACGGGCTCTGTTCTTCGAGGCCCCAGGCCCCTGCTGCAGGCGCTCGGTCAGCCCGGGGTGGGGACTGGCCTCAGGACAGAAGGACGGCAGGTCCTCCTCCCCCGGCCGCTCTTCCTCTCTCTCCGGGGAAGGAAACCTGGAAATGTGCCCAAAATGTCAAGTATGCACCGCCACTCCACGCGCCGCTCTCCTCCTCCCTCCCTCCCGCCTTCCCTCCTTCTTTTTAATCTCTGGTTTTCGGTCCCCGGCTTCCTTCCGCCTCCACACTTCAGAGGAGGGGGCAGCAATCACCTCGCAATTAGATGGGTTCCTCACCTAACCCACTCGGGGACTGGCTGGTTTTGTGGTGGGAAAGCGAGACTTTTGGATTAAACAGTTACCCAGACGTTACCGGGCGCCAGGGCGGGAAGGGTGTCGGCCAGCTCTTTCCAGCAGCGGGGGAGTGAGGGGGGACAGAAGCTTCTAGAACCTCTTTGGCTTGCAGGCGACGGTGGGACTCACACCCCAGGCCCAGACTGCTGTCCTGCCCTGCATGTCTCCCCGCCACCCCCCGAAACGGCAGGAGGGAGCCAGCTGGGCCGTGACAGAGCGACGGGTCCCATTCTGAGGACAGTTACGACCTGCCGGACCGCCCCGGGCTGACTCAGTGTTTCTGACGTTCCCTCCTTTTGCCGTCGTAAAACCTCGAGCTCAGGAATGAGTGACTAGGAACAAATGCCCACGATGCCTCTCCCCGGGAGCGGCCACTCGCACGGACTTCACAGTTTACAAAGGAGACGGAGAGCCGTGACCCACGAACCAGGAGGTCAGGGTTTGATGCCCGGTCAGAGCATGTGCCGGGCTGTGGGCTTGATCCCCAGTGTGGGGCCTGCAGGAAGCAGCCAATCCATGATTCTCTCTCATCACTGATGTTTCTCTCCCTCTCCCTTCCTCTCTGACATCCATACAAAATGTATTTTCACAACAAGAGCAAATGCCTAGAAACGGGGTGTGTGTGTGTGTGTGTGTGTGTGTGTGTTCGGGTTAAATCAGTACAGTCCCTCGCATCGCGCTCTGGGGGCGTCTCGGGATGGATGTGCCTGGGTGGTCGACTGTGAGCGCCCCCTCATGACACCTGCTGGTTATTAAGATCAATCGGCCCAAGTGGGCATGGGTGAATGGGGAGTTTGCATCTTTAAGAAATTGGTGTGTAGATCGTTTAATTAAAATATACCCGAGCATAATCCCATCAAACCAAACCAGCCAGCTTCAGCATCTATATACCCAGCCAGCCTCCCCTCTGTACACCCAGCCAGCCTCCCATCTGTGTACCCAGTCAGCCTCCCATCTGTGCACCCAGCCAGCCTCCCATCTGTACACCCAGCCAGCCTCCCATCTGTACACCCAGCCAGCCTCCTATCTGTACACCCAGCCAGCCTCTGTGTGTGTACACCCAGCCAGTCTACCCTCTGTACACCCAGCCAATCTCCCCTCTGTACACCCAGCCAGCCTCCCCTCTGTACACCCAGCCAGCCTCCCCTCTGTACACCCAGCCAGCCTCCCATCTGTGCACCCAGCCAGCCTCCCCTCTGTACACCCAGCCAGTCTACCCTCTGTACACCCAGCCAGCCTCTGTGTGTGTACACCCAGCCAGTCTACCCTCTGTACACCCAGCCAATCTCCCCTCTGTACACCCAGCCAGCCTCCTATCTGTGCACCCAGCCAGCCTCCCATCTGTACACCCAGCCAGTCTACCCTCTGTACACCCAGCCAGCCTCCCATCTGTACACCCAGCCAGCCTCTGTGTGTGCACACCCAGCCAGTCTACCCTCTGTACACCCAGCCAATCTCCCCTCTGTACACCCAGCCAGACTCCCCGCTGTACACCCAGCCAGTCTCCCATCTGTACACCCAGTCAGCCTCCTATCTGTACATCCAGCCAGCCTCTGTGTGTGTGCACCCAGCCGGCCGTCTTACCGCTGAGCCCTGCAGGGGAACCAGGTTTACTCAGAGCTCACCAAGGAGCACATGCTGGGTAACTGGACTGACCTCGAGAACCCGAATCCAATCCCGGCTCCGTGCGGCCTCTCGGGCCTCAGTTTCCACACCTGTGAAGTGGGCTGAGCTATGTTTCCCCGAAGGCCTGTCCGAGCTCTAAGATGCATCTAACTCGGAGGGGCAGCGGGACCCCGTCTGGGATCAGGCCTTCTCCGGGCCCAGAGAGGGCGTGTGAGAAAGCGCCTCGGCCTCATTCCTAAGAGCAAGGAGGCGGCGTCTCCTCGACCAGAGCCGGCACAGAGGCGGGTCCGGGAAACGGTCCGGAGTGTCAGCAGCTCCTCTCACAGGAGCCGAGCAAGGGAGCTCGGCAGACGGCAGAGAGAACGTTTCTGTCTGCACACAGCACAGCCCCTGGCGGGACAGACAGAAAGTGTCCGTCCACACAGCACAGCCCCTGGCCAAACAGAGGGACGTGTCCATTCGCACAGCACAGCCCCTGGCCGGACAGAGGGATGTGTCCATCCACACAGCACAGCCCCTGGCCGGACAGACAGAACGTGTCCGTCTGCACAGCACAGCCCCTGGCCGGACAGACAGAAAGTGTCCGTCCGCACAGCACAGCCCCTGGCGGAGGAGGAGGGGGTGCCACACGGATCACCGCGTGTTCGAGCGTGGGAACGGCGAGGGGGAGAAGCCGGGCCACGGAAGCACCTGCGGGCAGCCTGGTCCGTGTGACTCCGCGGAGCGGGGAGAGGAAGTGCGCCTCCCGCCGCCTGGGGCGGGGGCGGGGGCGGGGGCGGGGGCGGGGGCGGGGGCGGGGGCGGGGGCGGGGGCGGGGGCGGGGGGGGGGGGGCGGGGGCTGGGGCTGGGGGGCGAGGGCTGGGGGGCGGGGGGAGGGGGAGGGGGTCACCAGGGGCCGGGCTGAGGGCCACAGGCTTCCTGTCTGACTGAGGACACGGTCTCACCTGGAAGGTGGTTCCGGCCGGGTCCACGTCTGTGAAAACACAAAGCCCCCGGCTGCACCCTCCCCACGGCGGAGGCCTGCGTGAGTGCAGCCCAGTGACGCTGTTTTCGGAGAGAAAGGCTGGCACAGAAGCAGGCCCAGGCCGGCGGGTTCCGGGGGGGCGGGGGGGAGCGGGCAGCTGGGGAACTCACACGCGTGCGTGCATGCCCCATGGACACAGACCACGTGCGGGGAGGGCCTGGGAGGGCCACTGCGGGTGGACGGGGTTAATGGGGACAAACAAGGGGACATCCGGACGTCTTTCAACAAGAAAGACAAATTTAAATTAAAGGAAATAACAGGAATGGGTTCAATGGGCAAAAGGTCTCTGTTTCAAGATTTTAAAATAACAAATCAGATGGAAAAAAGTAAATGAGAATTTTGTCACACACACTCATACACACAAATACACACACTCACACTCCACACGTGCGCATACACGCACACACATGAATGCTCACCCACGCATGCACATGCACGCTCATACACACGCACGTGCACACACACATGCACTCTCATACATGTCCACACGCGTGCACGCAGAAGCTCTGCGCTTCCTGACGGGCCGTGGGCACAAAGCGGTTCCGGGCGGACCTGCTCCACGCCCAGGAGCACGCACTCGAGGGCCCGCGCTCTCCTGTCGCTGGTTCCCGTTTTCACAGCCAAATGGCAGCCGAGGCCGCCTCTCCTTTTACCGCCTCAGTTTACCCCCCGAGGCAGACCGTGCCCCTTCGAAGGCCAGGGCTGGCACCGGCACCGGCAGCGCCCGCAGGTGCGTTTCTGGCTGGGAGGGGGCTGGGAGGTCCCCGCTCGGCTCCCAGGCTGCCTTCCCGGCTTCCCTGGAGCCGCTCACGGGCCGGGAGCTTTCGGGGCCAGGCGGACGGGCTGTCCGCCGCCTGCTCACTGCTCCCCCGTTCCCGCAGCAGCTTTCCGCAGCTCCGTCCCCGCCGGCCGTCCCTGGGTCAGAGCAGCCCCCTGGCCCGGAGCAGCCCCCTGGCTCAGAGCAGCCCCCCTGGCCCGGAGCAGCCCCCTGGCCTGGAGCAGCCCCCTGGCCCAGAGCAGCCCCCTGGCCCGGAGCAGCCCCCTGGCCCGGAGCAGCCCCGGGCACAGGCTGCGGCTCCGAAAACACGGTGTCTCGTTAGCACGCTGACAGCCAGCAGGGCCCCGTCACCGGGTCAGGCCAACGATGGAGTTCAAGAGCCCCTGGCGCTCAGGAAGCCGGCCTCCGGAGGACACGCCGCTCAGCCGGCCACACCTCCTCCGGGGACGGGATGTCCGCTGAGGGTACAGGACAGGGCACAGGCGGTCCAGCGGGGCCCCTAGGCCCGACTGCACACCCAGGCAGCACACCCGGCCGCACACCCGGCCGCACACCCAGGCCGCACACCCAGGCCGCACACCCGGCCGCACACCCAGCCCCTCAGGCCGGCCGCGCACCCGGCCGCACACCCAGGCTGCACACCCAGGCCGCACACCTGGCCGCGGGAAGCCAGCTTCCAAGTCCCCGGCCCCGGCGATGAGGGGTGAGACCGCTCAGACCCCAAACGCAGGGCCCAGCCTCCTGGCAGCTGCCCAGAGCCCCAGGTGGCCTGAGGGGGGCGTCCCCTCTGAGGCCACAGAAAGCAGTGGGCACGGGCGCCCCTTCCTGGGCAGAGAAGCCATGAGCCCCGTCCCGCGCAGGGAGCCCCGTCCCGCGCAGGGAGCCCCGTCCCACGCAGGGAGCACGGCGCCGCCGGCTGGACGGGGGCTCCCCGGGGGGCGTCTGCAGGCACCGGGTCCGGGCTGCGGCTCCGTATCTTCATCACAAACACTCTGGACAGCGGCCACGGTCCCACTGGACACCTCTGCTTCTGGGGGTCCGAGGCCGCTTCCTTCCCAGCAAGCGAGCAAGTAAGCAAGCACCCGGGCCTGGACCGGGGTACGTTCTGGAAACCTAACGCAGGCGTCACGCACGGCCTGCCCGGCTCCGGTGACCTTCCACAGCCACCGCACACCGGGAACACCCACAGCCTCCGCCTGAGCCCATCGCGGGAACGCAGCCGGCCAGACCCCGGCAGACCCCAGGCTGACCCCAGGCTGACCCGCCTGACCCCAGCCAAACCCCAGGCTGACCCGCCTGACCCCAGCCAAACCCCAGGCTGACCCCAGCCAGACCCCAGGCTGACCCCGGCAGACCCGCCTGACCCAGCTAGACCCCAGCCAAACCTCAGCCTGACCCCGCCTGACCCCAGCCAGACCCCAGGCAGACCCCACCTGACCCCAGCCAGACCCCAGGCTGACCCCAGGCAGACCCCGCCTGACCCGAGCCAAACCCCAGGCTGACCCGCCTGACCCCAGCCAAACCCCAGGCTGACCCCAGGCAGACCCAGCCTGACCCTAGGTAGACCCCAGGCAGACCCCACCTGACCCCATCCTGACTCCCAGCTAGATCCAGCCTGACCCCAGCCATATCCAGCCAGACCTCAGCCAGACCCCAGCCAGACCCCAGCCCACCGCAGTGCTGGCCAAGGGCCTCAAGCACAGCGTGTGCCCGCCCTCTGCACTGACGGACAAACAGCCCAGCGAGTGAAACAGCCAGCAGACAGTGGACAGTGGGCAGCGGGCAGCGGACAGTGAACAGTGGACAGCGGGCCAGGACCAGGTGCTGCGGGTCCGGCCTGTCGGAGTCCGAGCAGCCATGAGGGAGAACACGCAGACGCCATGCATCCCACCCACCCAATGAGCATCCGTGAAAACTGCATGTGCACGTCCGGGCGCAGAGACCCCCCGGCCCCGGTGCTGAGCATCCCAGGAACCACAGCCCTGTGTGCGGCAGGAGCTGGCGTGTGCTCAGGCCGCTCCAGGCCGGGTGCGGGTGGGCTCCACGCGCCAGCCCGGCTCCGGGCACCTCCGGGCCGAGCCGCCCGCAGCAGCATTATGTAACACTCCCACTGCTGCGTGCCGCCCCCCCCAGGGTGCTGCCCCCACACACCTGGCCGCCTGGCCGGCTGCCGGGGGGACCGCCTCAGGCAGAGCCGCTGCCACTGCTGCTGCTGGTGATGCAAGACACGCCTGATTTCCTCCCCGGCCCTTTCGCAACCGGCGTGAACCGGGAACCGCCTGCCACTGCCGCCACCCCCACTTCCACGCTGGTCACGCCCGCCTCCCCCGAAGCCGTGATTGTCAGTCTCAGCCCGCCCGCTCCCGCCTCCTCCCTCTCCCTCTGCCCGCCCTCCCTGCCTCCGGGCTCCGAGCTGGGCCCCTGCCCTCCGCCCGAGGCCCGGGCACCGTGACCTGCCCGGCACAGGCAGCTGGGCACCAGCGGAACCCACAACCACAGCTGCTGTGGTCAACGGTCTTCCTCCCGACTCCCCAGCTTACAAACCCAGTTCACCCCACACCGTGGCTCCTCCTCCTGGCACTGGGCGGTGCACTGGGCGGCGCACTGACCGGAAACGGCCACCACAGCCTCCGCGTCATGCATCTCACCCTGCCGGGCTTTATGTCCGGGGGAGCGTGTGGAAGGAAGCTCGGAGGACAGTGAGGAACGCACTGTGTGCGGGAAGCGCCCCTTCCCCACCTGGCCCCCCACTTCCCGCCCCACACGCCGCCCAGGCCGGCCGGAGCGGACCGCCGCGGGATGGAGGTCAGGGTCCCCTCTGACATCGGACCCCAGACTGGACGGGAGGACGGGGGGAGGGGGGCACCAGTGACTGAGCGCCCTCCCTCCAACGCACACGCTGCTAACGGGTGCCCGCCACGGCTGCTCTTCAGTGACACCCGGATGCCAGCACCTCCTTCGGCGAGGGGTCCAAGGGGACCCTCTCCCACGGAAGGGCTCCTCCAGGGGCGTCTGTGAAACCTGGCCTGCTGAGACCCAGGAAGGAGGCGGGGGAGCGGGGTGCGGAGCAGGCCCGGTGCCCGGGGTGCGAGGCCTGGCTGGGCTCCTCAGCCAGCACTATGTGTGGTACGCGCACCCCCAGGGGAACGGGAAGAGTCTGGTGGGGGTACGCGTTGCACCGGAGTTTGGTGGGGATGTGCACTGCACCGTGCTTAGCTGCGGCCAATTCTACGTTCTCATGAGTACGAGGGGCACTCAGCATTACGCAAATTATAGGAGGGGAGCACATATGTCAAAAGTTTGGGGAACACTGTTTTAGGCGATGAGGCCCTATGACCCAGGCCTCTCGGCTGTCCCCGCCCTCCTGTCCCCAGCTCAGGCCGCACCGCTCCCTCGAGGGCCTGACACGGCCTCTCCGGCTCCCTCCAGAGCGCTGGGACCAGGCCCGCCTCTCGGGGGCCATCGCCGGGGGATCGGCCAAGGGGTCGGTGTGGTCCGTGAAATTCCACACGAAGTTTCACGCAGGGACCTCTCCACAGGGGGCTCAGCCATCGCGTGACTGACCCCCAGGCGGGCGGGGGAGCCTGGCCGAGGCCTCAGGCAGGAGGGCAGTTCCCAGCCCTCTGCCCGGAGGGCGCGGGGGACCCCCCGCCACATCTCTGACGTGGGGTGCTCTCCCCAATAAACACACACCAGCCTCCGGGTAGGCCCCCCCCCCCCTCTGCTCCACTTCCAGAGTCTGAGCCCACGCTTCCTTCAGGCCTGAGAATTCTCTGGAAGATTAACAAGGCCTGTCCGGTCCGTGTCCTCCCCCGCGGCTGGAGCCGAGTCCATGCTGCCTTCTCTGAGGGGTCCCAGGCTCTCCCATCAGGGCAGCCCGGCCTCCACTTCCGTCCCCCTGGGGCCCCCTGCAGGGCCCCGGTCTCACCACACACCACACCAGCCACAGCGGCTGGCGGTGCAGGTTCAAAGGAAAGGCCTGGGGCTCGCCGCCGGGTGGCTCAGTGGTTGAGCACTGACCTGTGAACGGGTGGTTTGATTCCTGGTCAAGGGCACATTCCCGGGGTTGCAGCTGGATCCCCAGCAGGGGGCGTGCAGGAGGCAGCCCATCAGTGATTCCCTCTCCCTTCCTCTCTGAAATCAATAAAAAATACATTTAAAATAAAAAAAAGAACACTGCCCTGCCAGTGGTTCGGGACGATCAGAAAAACTTACTCAGTAGAATGGGCTTAGAGTAGAAAGCGTGTTTATTCCGATTCCCTCTTACCCAAACCGCCTCCGATCCGTCCACATGTCCTGCCGGACACAGTGAAACTAACAACCAGGTGCCCCCGGGAGGGAGGGAGGGAGGGAGGGCCCCCGGCTGTGCAATGGGGTTGGGGTTGGGGTTGGGGGGCCCAGAGGGAGCCCCTCTGCTCAGCCTCTGCAGGCGCAGGTCCCCGCGCAGCGCCCCGAGATCCAACCTCATCCCCCCGAGATGCAACCTCATCCGGGGAACTCCGGGCTATTGACACCCACCGTGAACCCAGCCCGGGGCCGGGCCGGGATGCCGGGGCCCAGGAGCGGGCTCAGCGGCCTCCGCCTCCCCCGGCCCATCGGCCCCATCGTGCGCCTCCGGCACCGGCTCCGGCCACGCGGCCCCCGGGCCCCCAGGGCGGCGAGGACCGCGGGCAGCGCCCACACCCGCGGCTCCGGACCCCGACACGCACCCGCGTGCCCGGCGGCCGGTCCGACCCGTGGCCCGGAGCTCCTCACTTACCCCCCCGCCCCCCGCGCCAGGCTCCGGGGGGCGCCCCATCCCGCATGCCGGGGGCTCCCGGGCGCCAAGAACCCCCCATTCCCCCCATCTCCCCCCATACCCCCCATCCTTCCCCCCGTCCTCCTCCCCGTCCTCCCGGCCCCCCATCCTCCCGGCCCCCGTCCTCCCGGTCCCCGTCCTCCCGGCCCCCGTCCTCCCGGCCCCCGTCCTCCGCCCGCGCAGCCCGGGAGCTCGCGCTCCATCCCCCTGCGCCGGGGCGCCGCCGCCTGGCTCCCCGCGGCCCGTCGCCCCCAAACCCCCGCCCCGCCGCCCCCAAACCCCCGGCCCGCCGCCCCCAAACCCCCGCCCCGCCGCCCCCAAACCCCCGGCCCGCCGCCCCCAAACCCCCGCCCCGCCGCCCCCAAACCCCCGGCCCGCGGCCCGCCGCCCCCAACCCGCTCTGACCTGCCGCTCCGATCGCCGCGACCCCGAGCCGCCGCCGGGAGCGCCTGCAACTCCGGAGCCTCTGGCCGCGCGGCCGCGCGGGGCCGGGAGGAGGCGGGGAGGAGGCGGAGGGAGCGGCGGAGGGGCGGGCCGGGAGCGAAAGCTGAGGCCGCCCGGCCGGCCCGCCCCGCCCCTCCCGGGCCCCCGCCCCATCACACGCCCCCTCCCCCGAGCGGCCGGACCCGGAGCCGGGCCCGCCTGCCCCGCCGGCGCCCGGAACTTCCCCCGAGTGCGCGGCGGAGCGGAGCGGGGCGCCGGCCGGGACCCGCCCCGCGCTCACCGGGAGGCACCGGCCGTGTCCTCCGCCTCCGCCCGCAGCCGCCCGAGCGGGGCCGTATCCTGGGGCCGGGTTTTCATGGGCTCGCCCCGCGGCGTGCGCCCCCCGCAGGCCTGGGGCTGCCCGCAGCGCCGCCACCGGTCCCCGGTCCCCCAGCCCCGGTCCTCCAGTCCCCGGCCCCCCGGTCCCCGGTCCCCAGCCCCGGCCCTGGTCCCCCAGCCCCGGCCCTGGTCCCGGCCGCATCCGCTCCGCGGGGGAAGGGCGCGGGCCTGCGCAGCCGCCGCCAGCCGCTCCGTGGGCCCGGGCGCGGGCTGCCATCCCCGCAGGACCGCGGCGGGGCGGCCTTGCGGGACCGCGAGCCCCGTGGAGCCCGGGCCGCGGGCAGCACCGGCCCGGCCTCCGCGCGGCGCCCGCAAGTTCATTGTCTGCGGGGCCGCCGCCGCCGGGCGCCGCGGGGATGGAGGCTGCGCGGCCGCCGGGACTCCCTGCCCGCCGGCCCGGGCACTGCGGGCCCAGAGCCCGGAGCCAGACGCCCGCCGCCGGCCTCCCCGCCGCCCCCGCCGCCCGCGCTGCCCGTGTACCTGCGGACCCGGCGGCGGCAGCGCGGGGGCCTCCGCGGCTCCTCCGCCCGGCCCCGCGGGAGCGCCCCGCCCGCCCGGCCGGCCCCGGCCCCGGCCCCGGTCCCCCGGCGCGGGGGGAAGTGGGGAGCCGGGCGGGGGGGGGGGTGTGCAGGGCCCGGAGCCTCCCCCCTCCCCCCCCCGGGGCCGGACCGCGGCCGGGCTGCCCACCCACCCCCCCACCCCCCCCAAACACGGGGCGCGGCGCGGGTTCAAACAGAAAGAAAGCCGAGACCCCCCCGCCCCAGGCGTTTCTAACGGCGCCGCGGGGAGCCCGCCCCGCGCACCGGGCGGTCAGGCCGGGCGGGTCGCATCCCAGGGCTCCGGCTCCGGGCCCAGCGCCCGGGCTGCCGCCGGGAGGGGAGGGGAGGCCGGCGGACCGAGCGCCGCCCCCGCAGAGGCCCCGGCCGCCCCGGACACCACCTGGGCCGCCGAGGCCTGGCCCCGGTCCAGTCCTGTCTGAGGATGCCCACCCCCCGTTAGAGAACAGACTGAACCCGGGAGGACTGCTCCAGGCCGCTCAGGTCCGAGGGCCAGAAACCAGCCGTCTCCAGGCACGACGCCCTGTGCCGGCCCAGGTCCCCACGACCCCACGTCCAGGTGGCCCCTGGCCGGAGCCCTCCTTACAGCCACCCAGAGTGGGGCCCAGCGCGCCTTCTCAGCGTGGAGCCTGCACACCGCTAGGGGGCGCCTCCGGACAGTGTCCTACCCGCCTCCCTTCCTCTCTTTTTCTCAAAAAACATGATCTTTGGTGCTGAGGCTGCATCTCAGCCCCCATAGAGGGTAGCCTGCCTGGAGGAGACCATCTTCTCTCCAGTGTCCCAGCCACTCATGCAGTCACACTCAGGATCGAACCCCACCTGGGAGGATGGGGGGTTCTTCATTCCAGGGGAATTCTTCAAAACGGCCTCTTGTGTTTCCGCAAATAATGCCTCTTACATAAAACCCACAGAGAGGGGTTCCCGCCGCCCCGCGGCCAGCCCCCGGCTCCCAGACCCCATTGCTTTTTCCACAGACAGATTTTTATTCATCGTCGTTATTATTTTTTCAAACAACACTCTTTTTCTGGAAGTACAATGGGCTGCTTCTCTGCAGGGCTCATAACTCCCCGTGGATGGTGATGCCATTTCTCAGGGTCTTACCCGGCTTGTTTATTAGCTCCGAGCACAGCCCGCCTTTCAGGGCGGTTACGTGCCCGTGTAATTGCTCAGGGACGCGGGCGGGCGCCGTGAAAAGGGCCGGTTGTCCGTGTGTCTGCGGGAAGGCCCGGGGCCAGGCAGCTGTCAGGCGGCGTGTGGGACAGACCGGTTTAAGCAAACACAGGGAGGGCTCTATGGAAACGCGGAGAGGAAATCCCTTCTGTGAGGGCGTGTGGAACAGACTCCCCACCGCTCAGACGGCCCGCCCGCCCGCCGGCCCCCGTCTTTCCTCCCTCCCCGAGCGCCCACCGCTCCTCACCGAGGCCCCGGTCACGCTCCGGGGTCAGGAACGGCGTCTGACGTGGAGCAGATTGTTTCTGAGTGAAATCACGGAGCCACTCTGATACAAATTCCACCGGGGACTTTGCCAAGGTATTTTTTTTAATATATATATATATTTTATTGGATTTTTTTACAGAGAGGAAGGGAGAGGGATAGAGAGTTAGAAACATCGATGAGAGAGAAACATGGATCAGCCGCCTCTTGCACACCCCCCACTGGGGATGTGCCCGCAACCAAGGCACATGCCCTTGACCAGAATCAAACCCGGGACCCTTGAGTCCGAAGGCTGACGCTTTATCCACGGAGCCAAACAGGTTTCGGCTGCCAAGGTGTTTTGTACACACGCCCGAGATTAACGGGCGGGGGGGGGCGGTCCCCCTCAATGTTCATTTCAAAAAATGCCCAAGAAGTGCGCCTGAGCCTGTGATTCTGGGGAGTGGAGAGAGCACCCCACGCCAGGCGTGTGTGAAGAGGGGTGACGGACAGACACACGGACGTGTGTGAGAGAGGCTGATGCCGACATGACATTGGCAAGTCAGGGGTGGGAAAATGCCACTCTGAGAAAATACGGGTCCCTTCCCCATGTGCACGCCTGTAGGATCTGTGATTCCAGAGTTACATCACCGGGTTCAAGCCTGCGCCCCACACCTCCCAGCTGAGTGACCTTGGGTCTCAGTCAGGGCTTATCATAGCGCCTCCTCATGGTAGGTGGAGTTACCGACCCCCTGGCGGGAAGGACTGGTCCACGTCCTTGTCACGGTCTCAGAGGACATGGGTGACTTGCTTCAGACAAGGAGATGCGGGTGCTTGTGGCTGAGTCAGAGGCTGGAAGCATGTTGGGGCGGGGCCTGCTCTCCTTGGTGCTTGGGGCCCAGCGTGATAGGAATATGTCCCAAGGAGGCTCCAGAAGGCGCACACGTGGAGTACACCTGAACTCAGCGTGCCGGCTGGAGCCAAGTCACCCCCCCTACAGCTAGACTCTAGCTGCCCCAGCTGATCTATGGGGGTGGACAGGAATGCCTGCGGTTAGCCAGTCAATGTGGGGGTTTTGTTACACAGCACGCTGTGGCCGTCGCTGACTGGTGCATCCCCTCAGTGGGCCGGTGTGAAGATCAGTGATAACATAGTTGACAAATACTAAGCACAATTCCTGGGGCTTGGAAAGAGCTCAGACACATGAGCTCTTATTAGCCATCCACATAACTGACAGTAGCTTTGCACAGTGACATCACGATTTTTTAACGGATGGATTGAGCCAGAGAATAAGGATTACTTGAGTAAAGATTCTCTGAGAGCAAGGACATCACAAACCTGGAAGGCCAGGCACCTGCCATGATCCCCAAGTCGCATCCACTCCAGAAGGCAGAGGCTCAGAAACCAAACAGCATCGGGGAAGGACCAAGGCCACTCCACAGCCTGCGCTGGTGCCAGCGAGGTCAGATCCACGGCAGGGACACCCGACAGGAAAGGGGGGAGCGCAGAGAGAGGGGCGAGCCCGCGGGGTCCCTGTCTACATCACACATGCTGGGCGCCAGGACGCCGAGGCTCAGAGCCCTGGCCTGCTCCTGCCTCCAACCGCAGGAGACCCCAGCCCTCCCCGCCCCTCGCGGCCCTCCCCGGCCCCCACTTCCTCCGGCCGCAGGGCCATCGCCCTGAAAGCTTGCTGGGGTTTATAGAGCTGTGGGGGGAGGGGTGAAGGGGTCGGAATCACAGTCCTGGGAACGGCTCCAGCCGGGAGAGCGGGGACAGCGGACAGGCCTCGGGCACCGCTCACCCGGCGATCCTGTGGCGGCTGAGGCTCCGCGGAGCACCGCCCGGTATTCAGGGACGTTGGCGGGTCAGGGGAGCCAGGACGCGGAGTCTCACTGTGAAGCTGCCCATTAAAAAAAAACCCTGGACTGACAACTAGAGGAGGTAAGAATCTGAGCAATGCAGTGGGGTCGGCGGGTCCGACTGCAGGAGAGACCTTCACCCTCCGTGCCTCTGGGCGGCTGCCGGCTCCTCCGCTCAGCGTGTCCTGTGTGGGGTCTGGAGGGCGAAGAGGAGGCTGCCCATTCCACAGCTGGGAACACTGAGGCTCTTGCAGCTGGCAAAGGCACTCTGCTCTGCAAATAGCAGAGCAGCAGACGGGTGGTACCCCCCCCCCCGCCCCCGCCAGTCATCACAGGGGGCGGGGCCCACCGGCGGGGCTCCCCCAGGGGCTCCCCATTGGCAGGTCTCTGCACCCGCAGCCCGTGCGCTCGAGGACTGTGAGTGGTTTCCGGCTCAGTGCCACCTTCCAGCCCTCAGGGCTATATGTCATTCTTTCTTTCTTTTTCTTTTTTTAATATATTTTTATTGATTTCAGAAAGGAAGGGAGAGGGAGATCGAGCCCACAACCCAGGCATGTGCCCTTGGCCATAATCAAACCCGGGACTTTTCCGCCTGTAGGCTGGCGCTCTATCCACTGAGCAACACCGGCCAGGGCCCAGCTGCCATCCTGGGTATGCCTTTTATTCTGCAGCCCAGCTGGCCTCTGGTTGGCCGCGGGGAGGGAGGGTCCCAGGAGGAGGGGTTAGGCCTGAGTGCCAGAGGAAGAAGGATGCCCTGACCAAGGCCTCAGCCCTGCAGTCCAGGGTCCTCTCCGGGCCTGCCGCCCCGGTGCCCATGAGGTCCTTTGGAGACGGAGCCCTGAGCTGCCCTCTGCACCCCATGCCCACACTGTCTCCCCGCACCCACCCCGTGGCCTCTGGGCCCTGGGCGTCCTGGTGTCCGGCACCAAGCTTCCTTGGGGGGCTCCCCTGGGCCCAGCCTGCGCACGGCTGGGGGCTCGGAAGTCCGGTCCTGCCTCGGACGCCGCCGGCGTCACCGGACACAGCTGGCGCTCAGGCGCGGTCCGGTGCAGGCCCAGCTGCCTCCCGGCGGGGCCGCCGTGAAAACAGTTATTTCCTCTCTCTCTGCAGCCCGGAGCCGGTGGCACCTGCAGAGCCGAGGAATCAAACATTCACGGAAACGGCTGCACCATCTCATCGGAATGTCAGTCAGGCCAGGTCCTCTCTGTGCACCCCATGAAGGCGCGCCCCCCTCGGCTAAGAGCCCAAAACACATGTGGTCCCCCTGCAGCCGGCGCCTGGACGCGCAG